>NW_026734305.1:613450-913450 GCF_949786415.1 Peromyscus eremicus
GAGACTAGCTCAGGTTGGTGGAGAAGGAGTTACTAGTTTTAATTTTCATCTGGCAGTAAAAATTTTTATGAGGCCGTAGGAATACAAAATAAACTCATAATGAGAAAAATAATTATAGGCTTCTTCATATAAGCTCCTTATAAAAATGGTTATATCCCAAATGTAGGCTCAGGAAACTCTGAGTCACCCTTTAAGGCTGTTTACATTATACTCCTTCTGAGGGTGTGGCCATGTACTGTCTCTGCCAGGGCCTGTGTGTTAAAGATCAGTTCATGCTACACTGCCACTGAGCATCTGCTTGGGGGCAACCCCATGCCTTGTCTTTACCTCCAGAGAGGAGTTCAGTACATGTGTGATGAGCTGGGGGGGGGGGGGGGGGGGTGAGCAGAGGAAACAGGCCCAGTGTGTGCTGGAACAAAGCTCTGTGTGGTGCAAACTGGAAGCTTGTTGGTCTAGTCGGAGGCTATTCTGAAGCAGACCGGTGACTAAGGCTTTGACCACGTGTGAGGTTCACATTCCAATGGCCGAAGAGAAGAGGACACAGGGGAGGTGCATCCTGAGGGTGAAAAGATTATCTGTAAGGATCTGCAATGCCGGAAGCCTGGGTGGACCTCAGCCCCCTCCTCCGGCTTAGAGTCCTTCTGGGAAGGCTGAGTGAGCAGGGCTGCTAGGTCAGTTGCTGGTGAGGAGAAAGGGAACCAATGGCTTCATCCCAATGCGCTCTGCACAGGTAGTGAGGTCGACATAAAGAGTCCTGTGAGGCTGCGGAGTGGGCAAGTCGGAGCGAGTGACACAGAAGCCACGCAAGGTCTGCACCTTTTTTTTGGGGGGGGGGTGTTTCGAGACAGGGTTTCTCTGTGTAGCTTTGCCCCTTCCCTGGAACTCACTTGGTATCCCAGGCTGGCCTCGAACTCACAGAGATCCGCCTGCCTCTGCCTCCCGAGTGCTGGGATTAAAGGCACGTGCCACCACTGCCCGGCTTGCAAGGCCTGCACCTTTTAAAAAGCAATCCTCCATTTTGAAATTCTGGGGAATATTGGGGTACTCTGGCACCCCATTCCCTCCCACGTAAAGACAGTAAATCAATCATCATAACCCTTACTGTTATTGAAGAATATAATCTGGAACTCTTAAGAGACCACGACTAACAAACCATATCTGAACGATGTTTTGTAACATTAACATATGCTTAAGGCAACAATAAATCTAACACACAAAGATGAGGAAAATCGGTTTCTAGTGTTGATGCAGTTCAGAATTTTAAATTCTAGTAGGGGGGAATTGATGAAAACCACCAAAAGGAAACAGAAACACAACATCAAAGAGGAGGATTAGTTAGCATAACAAAGTACTGTGGTTTAAACAACACAGGGGACCTGAAGCAAATAGGCACCACAAATGTCAGTGACCTTAACACCAAAAAGGAGGAGGGGAGGGAAGGGGAAGCCTTCTGCACCTGGCTCACTGCTCACAGAGGCAGGCGGACATTGAAAGGAGGTGAGTGAAGAAGGAAGGGCAGGGGAACTGTGCTTCCCTGGGCTGAGGACACCCTGTAAAGACGGGGGTTTGTGCTCATGCCTTCCAACACCTGCACAGCCAGGAGACAAGCCATGAAGGAATGCTTGCCCCTGCACATGACGGGCGTCTCCCAGCTCCTACCGCCATGAACAGAAGGACTCATCATAAGAGTCTCATGTTGGGCTGGGCGGTGGTGGTGCACGCCTTTAATCCCAGCACTCGGGAGGCAGAGGCAGGTGGATCTCTGTGAGTTCGAGGCCAGCCTGGTCTGCACACTGAGTTGTAGGACAGGTTCCAAACCTACACAGAGAAACCCTGTCTCAGAAAAAACAAAAACAACCAAACAAACAGAAGAGCCTCCTGTTGGTATATCTAAGACATCAGCACGGAGCTGGGGAGGTGTCTGTCGTCAGTGTGCAGCTGAGGACAGGCATCTGAGTTCCGATCCGCAGAATTCATGTGAATGAAAGGTCAGCTGTGGTGTCTGCATCCCTGTAATCCCAAGGCGAGGATGGTGGAGAGGAGGCGGATCCTTGGTCAGCCAGCCCGGACTAATTAATTGGCAGACCCCAGGTAAGAGACCCTGTCTCATACAAATCAAGGTGACTAGTGACCGAGGAAGACACCTATGGTTCATCTCTGGCGTCTACACGCATGGCCACACATCTGAACACACACTTGCACTCTCATAAAGGGAATCGATACACTGATACAGCAAGTTTCCTTACTCATTGTCAGCCCCATGTATGTTCACAATTACAGACTTGCAGAGATTGGACATTAGAGGACATGGGGTCCACGCATCAATACATCAAGCGGCCATCCCGCCTGTGGACCTCTAGTGACAAGGTCCTCGTTTCCTCCTGAACAGGCTGCTACCGTCCCTCCCTGAGCAGCTGTGAATATTAGCTCATCCTCCCTGAAACAGAGTCCAAATTTGTCTTTCTGAAGTATCCACCTTTGGCCCCTGGGTAGAAAATAAATCTCAACCATCTACGATATAAGAACCTTTCATATCAGAAAATGCTATTATGCACCAGCTGCGTCTTGCTACTTCAGGCAAAATGACTCAATTCTTTTAACCTTTCATCACGTGACTTTAAGTTTTTCAACTTGGGCAGTTCCTGTCCTCTCAGCTCAGTTTGGTTCCTGCAGCTCTCTACTAATGTGTGGCATTTCCTGGACCAGGGCCTCCCAGTGAGGCTTACTGTATATTTCTACCAGGCTGAACCCAGTACTGGCAGCATTTCCTGAGTAAACACAATGTGCAGCACCTTGATACGCTGAGTTCAGGGCCGGCAACAGTTTTATGCACGGCGTCACCACGCTTCCTATACTCTGCCACAAAGGGAGAGGTCGGGTAACTTACCTAGAAGTACACGGTAACCACTGAGCCTCCCACTGATTCCTAGGACACTTATTTTTGGTCAGTTCCAAACTGTGAGTGTGTTTTAGATCTGTTTTCCTCTCATCTGTGAACTGTATTAATTCCTTTCAATCTTACGCCGTGCCCGATTAATAAATGTGCCCTTCTAACTCAATACCGTAATTCATACAAATATTTGCCAGGATATTACCATGGCTAGCTTGCCTGGTGACCCTTGACCTTTTTGCTGGTGGTGTAATACTAAAGGAAATGATTGTATTTAGTCAAATTTCAAGATTGCATTTTAAAAAGGCGCTCATTGTCAGCTTGCTGAACGCTAAATCCACGACCCACACTTCTTTAGACCCCATGCAATAAAAACCACTGAAAGAAGGCCTGTGTTCTGAAATGTGAAGGTTTGGGGTGGCGCCCACGCCGCCTGCAATCTTAGGGTCCCGGGTAAACAGCCTATGCAGCTGCACTGCTCAGCACTCACATGCGCTTTCCTCCGGGAGCAGATGCTAGTCTGTGTAGCTTGAGTTTTCCTGCCTGGCCCACAGTCAGGACAAATCTCTGTCACCCGCCAGTCCCACGGCCACTCAGACCCAACCAAGCAAACACAGAGACTTATATTGCTTACAAACTGTATGGCCGTGGCAGGCTTCTTGCTAACTGTTCTTACAGCTTAAATTAATCCATTTCCATTAATCTATGCCTTGCCACACGGCTCGTGGCTTACCGGCATCTTCACATGCTGGTTGTCATGGTGGCGGCTGGCAGTGTCTCTCTCACTCAGCCTTCCACTTCCCAGCTTTATTCTCCTCCTTGCCCCGCCTATACTTCCTGCCTAGCCAACGGCCAATCAGTGTTTTATTGATTAATCAGCAACACATTTGCCATACATCCCACAGCAAGTCTGTGCTCCCCACGCCACGCGTCAGCAACACCGAACATACCCAGGAGGTCACACCTTCCAGACTGGAGAACTAATCGGGCATGGAGAAACCCAGAAAATGAGCCACGTTCAAGATGGAAAGAATCCACTCCTGGGCCAGAAGTAACTATCATGAAGTTCTGAAGGTGGCAGGCTCACTCCAGGGCTGCCGTCCAGAAACAAGAGCAAAACCGAGGAGGTCTGAGGTGGGGTGGGCTGTCCCTCACTCGTGAACACGCGCCATGGACAGAGACCTACAGATGGACACATGCCTGCGCGTCTACAAACACATACGAGGTACAGATAGATGCCTATTAGACTGCCCAAAACAAATTAGGAGAGCGTCCTCTTCCCTGGGAGAAGTGAAGCTACCCTACAACACCCACCCCATCTCCAGCCTTGACTCTTGACTTCTCTACTGTATTTCCTGGTGGCCACAACCAGGTCAGGACAGTTAGGACAGCACTCCCGCCTAGCTGTCACATTTCTCCCACAGAAGTTCATCCTTGTCTCTTCCCCCACCCTGTTTGCTCTTAAAAACAAACAAACAAAAAAACCTTTCTCTGAGATGGGGTTTAATGTATTCCAGGATGGCCTTGAACTCAATAGGCATCTGAGAACGTCTCTGAAACCCCGCCTCTACCTCCTGAGTGCTGAGATTACAGGCATGTGCCACCACACTCACGTTGTACAGAGTTGGGTGGAAGGGGTTGAAACCTGGGCTTTAAGCATTCCGGGTAAGAATGTTGCTGACTGAGCCACACCCCCATGCCCCCCCCCCCCCATTTGCTCTTCCCACCTGGTCCTGGGCACTTGGTAGCATACGATGCTATGTCCTCTCTAGCATTATCTTAGAGCTTCACCATTTTTATCCTTGTTTCTCCATCCTTGTCTCACACTCAAAATTATAAAATACCCCTCCCATGTCACTCCTAATGCCACCGTGCCCAGTATCACAAGCCTTAGAACAACGAAAAATAGTAATAAGATACTATGAATTCCCCCATTGCAGACAGGAAACCACAGGCTAAACTCATCACCTGATATTAAGAGTTGGCCGAAGTGGCTCTTCTGTGACTCAAGGGCTAAGAATGTCAGTCAGGACCAATTGTCCAATAGTTCCTTCCCATGTTCCAGGCTGGTTTTGGATCCTGCCTCCTTGACATGCCTTCAGGGTGGTTACAGTTACTTTTTCCTAAAATGTATGTGTTCATCTCTCTCCCAGAAGCCCTTGTGGATTCTACTACAGAATTAGATACTTATTGACTGTTTGGACCAATGATTCTCTTAGGCATTACCAGAGATCTTGGAAGACATTGCTATCTTTGAGCTCAGTGGGCTAGGATGTAGGCTGGGTTTTGACATTTTCAAATATTCCAGACCATTCTAAAGGGCAAGCAAGTTTGGATGTCTCCATGCCAGGCACAAATGCCCCTCGTGTCTCTCTTATCTCCCCAACCCTAAATGCTGCTATTGCTCTGGCCAACTAGTTTGACAAATTTCCACATCTTTTGATCATTACCTCCCGTCTGACTTTCCTCTGGCCTGCCTAACTGTTCGTTAGGTCGTTAGACAGGAGATAACCAGAGGAAACGACAGCTGGGCCTCCATAGCTCTATCACCTCACCATCAAAATGCCCTTGTGACCAAACATCACTGATGTGGCAAGTGGGCTGGTCCCACGCTATTAGAAACCAAGATACCAGACACTTTCCCAACGTGTCTCCCATGTGTGTTCATGAAGGGTCGACAGCATCAAGATGTCTGACATCGTTACAGTTCCACTCGTGCTGTGGTTTCGGCACTCGTGGGCTTTTCTAAAACATCACCTGGAGAGATGCCCTGAAAGGGAGACCTATCCACTACGATTTGGGAAAGCAAGAGTCATTTCGTCCCATGACTATGCCATCCATCTCACGAGTATTTGTGAAAACTTCTTTAAAAGCCACAGAACGGGGCCACTTAACTTGTTCCGGGCCAACCTTCCTCATCCTCTCATTCAATCGCATGCTTTGCTTCACTAAGTAAACTTCTGATTAAATCGTCTATGTCTCCTGAGTGAATTCTTTCCTCTGAGAAGACAAGAGCTGAGAGACCTCTGTAACATGCCCACGTGGAGCTCTCTACCCGACTGTGGTCCCTTGGGCTCCGTGTGATCTGGCTGTGCCCCAGAGGCACTGGGTGTGAGTGGATCTGTCCCTTTACTGAATCTGTGTCCAGGGCACAAGATCTGGCAAAGGAGACGGTCTTCAGTGTACCGCATACGGAGAAATGAGCAGTTGGTAAGTGTGTGCATGCCTACATAGGAAGAGGAAAGCAGGGGCCCTGGAGACCGAACTCTAAGCAACAAGGATGGTCTTAGGATGTGAGGTGATGCAGACCAGGTGGATGGCAGCCGCGTAGACCCGGTAGGGACCAGCAAGGCCACAGATCCTGAAAGAGGAGCTAAGCCACGGTGAGGCTCATTCACTGCCTCCCCGATTACGACTGTTCCTGGTCCTAGCCTTATCTTTAGAATTGCTGACTACTCATAGCTGGCCTGTTGGCTTTACTTGGGCTCAATGATCAGTTCCTGAACACTGGAAGTCAACCGTCCACTCTCTTTCTGTACTGCTGCCGCTGGCATGTTTGGGAGCGCAGGGCTGGAGGGATTTCAAGCAGCTCACTTCTGAGCTGACAGAGGGGGAAGCTAAGCATGGACGGGGTGCTTTTAGGACAAGTGAGAACTCTGGGTCTTGGTTTGTGCCACAAAGCCTTGGTCCATTCGTGAAATGGAGACATCCTCTAAGGTTGAGCTACCATTAGGGTTTTCTGCAGCTCCGCACCGTGTATTTGAGCAAGACTGAAAATGCCTATTCTCGTGCTCTACAAATAGCGCGATTCCAAATGCAGCAACTATCCTTTCTCCATTTGGCTAGACTGTCGGTGAGCTGTTCCAACTGCACTTTCCTACGAAGTTATCCTCTCCTTTTTCTCGTTGGAGAATTAAAATTAACCTCCCTTCTGTCCTTCTCTAGGGGACGCGACCAGGTGGAACGTCTGTTGGTGAAGGAGTCCGGGGCCAGCATCCAGCAGGAGGGGGAGGGTCGGAAAGAAGAAGGAGCCAGATGACCTTGGGGAGAATTCATTACCGCCATGCCTGCTTTTAGCCCGCAAGCCGTCATTCTTGGGCCTTCATAGTCCTTGCCACTGGTTCACAGAGCCTCCCGGGCCCTGAAAACGTGTCTCTCTTTCACTCTTTAACTAAACACGGTAATAGATTAAGAGGCCTAATCTTTGTAAAGCTGGGCTGGGGCCTCGTCTTCTTTCTTTTCTCCATTTACCCTCACACGCCTCCCCCAACATGAACTGAACGCTCTTGATGACCATGCCTCAATCTCCCATCCACTCTTCAGTTGTGTTCCTAGGATCCTGGCCTTGGTCCTTTGCTTTAGAAGCCTTGATGGACTGGGCCTTTTTCTGGCTCTGTGGGTCAAAGTTGGAGACTTTGTCCCTACTTCCAGACCATGCTCTGGATACACCAAACCCCTACAAGTCTGCTCCCTGGGTTCTGTCCTTTGGCACTGGTAACACAGGCATTGCTAGCCCAGACTGAGAGGGTGTGTGTGATGGACCCTGGAGGTGTGGGTAAGTGTCTCTCAGTGTGGAAGGCCTCTGTGGTAGAGCACGGAGCCAGAGTGGTCCAGGGAAGCTCTGTGGTCACATCCAGGAGGCAAGCATTTCACACTCAGGGCTGGCATTTGCTGGCTCTATGAAGGTGTACTTGTCAAGGACAGTTAGTTGAGCAAACTTTACCTAGTGGGGTTTTAGCTCAATGCATCATGATTAAATACAAGGTATATGGTATTTGTACTCCAGCCTTAGCTTCCATAAATGTTAGGGACATGACTGTCTTGCCCCATCCAGCAGGGTTCCTACATGCCTGCTGAGGACATTACTATGGATTCCGGACTGTTAGGACAGAGCAGTCAGGGCCAGGATTTTCCGCCCCTTCCCTGCCCCCCATCTCTTCCTTTGCCCCACCCCTTTCACTCTCCCTGTCCAGCCTCTGACAAGGTCCAGTGGTTAACTGGTAAACCAGCAAGAGAAGTTGCTGGGTGTCCCCAGAGAGGTTTTCATGGCACCTGGGGGCCTTCAGGACAGCCTCTGCCCAGTATGGAATCCATCTGCAGCACTCACCACAGACACGCAGTGACCTCTTTTTTTCCCTATATTGATTTTTCTCTCTTCGTCGCTGTATTATTTCACCCCTCTTTTCTGAACTGTGTTTCAGACAGAGCGAGAGACTGTGATGGAAGTCGGCCAAGCAAAGACGAAGGGTGGGGGAGCCGCTGGCAATTCCAGTTTGACGCTAATGATTTGTGTACAATTCAAGGTCAGAGAATGATATGTGAGGCTTGCGCGCCCACCCACACAAGCATACACAATTTAGTACTTGATTATATCAGCATATAGCACTAATACATCTCATACCGCCTGTTCACTTGACTCTCCAATTAGAAAGAAAACGTGGAGGGCAGGGACCACATGTGAGGCTCCCATTGTTCCCCATTACACCCACCACCTTATTAGGCACATAATAGGCATTTGATAAATAAGTTTTGTTAAAAGAGGCTTGCCTCTGTTAATGAAATAAATGTGTTCTTGAAATGTTCTGAATAAAGTGAGTTTCTGCAAATGGGATCTGATTTTAATGATGCCAGGAGGGCTGCACCAGGAGTATGGTGATAAATCCTTTTACAAACCAAACAATCATTACATTCGGATTGCCATATATGTTTTTACCCTCTTGGACCTGAACCAGGGAATCTCCACCTGTGATCTATTTTTCCCCCTGCAGTTTTTATTGTATTCTCAGAGATGTGCTACCTTTATGCCCCCACCCCCCCCACCCCACACACACACACGCACACCATCTCTCCGTGTAGTCTGCGCTGGCCTTGAGTTCCTGGCTGTCCTGCTGGAGCTGCCCCAAGTGCTGGGATTACAGGCACGAACCACCACACCTGGTTCAAGCAATGCGCTACTTAGAACAGAAAAAGTCATAACTCATGGGCGACAGGAGTGTATCTAAGATTCCTGAAGCATAATGTACCAGAGAAAACAATAGTCAAAACTAATATTTGTTGAGCCTCTTTTGCATACAAAAGAACGGCTTCTTATTGTAAAGAAACCAGGGAGGTTACCCCCAGGCATACTGTCACTAGCCATTGAGTGCAAGATTGGAACCAGGCATCTGTTTGCTTCCAAATCTGGAATCTTCTCAACAAAATAGCTTCTAGGTCTCCAATCTTATCAAAAATGATCATGTTAACGAGAAATAGTTACATTTAAGACTATATTATTGCATCTGGAGCTGGGAACATGGCTCAGCCTGCCAAGGGCTTGCAGTGTAAGCATGAGACCAGAGCTTGGTGCCCAGAACCCAACTGAGAAAAGCTAAGCATAGTTTATAATCCCATTACTTGGGAGGCAGAGGCAGTCTGATTCCTGGAGCTCTCTGACCAACCTGCCTAGCCTAGCTGTGAGCTTCAGGCCACTGTCAGATGCTGTCTCAAAACAAACAAACAAACAAACAAACAAACAAAAAACCATGGTGGGGAACTGGAGAAACGGCTCCGTGGTGAAAGCACGTGCCACACAAACATAAAGACAGTCCCAGAATCCACACAATTGCTGGGTGGGCGTGGCAGTCCGCCTACAATCCCAGCACTAGGAAGTTAGAGATGGGATTCTCCTAAGCATGCCGGCTAGCAGGACTGGTCATATGGGCAAGTTCTGGGTTCAACCGAGAGACACTGTCTCAAAGAACAATGTGGAGAGTGATCCAGAAAATGCCTGACATTAACCTCAGACTTCCACACACTTGAATTTATGCCTTTCCCCACATACATGTAAACACACATGTGTGCACATACACATACATATACATGCTTAGAAGAATAAAAGGTGTGTGAATCCTGAGCAGCGACATCTGTGGTGGTCTTTGGCCCCCACATATGCCTACGCAAGGGTACACACACACCCATTCCTCCTCTCCAGTGAGTACATCAGACTATGCCACAAGCAAGGAGGCAGAAGCTAAATGCATGGAAAGTGCTGAGGGTGTACCTCAAGTGGTCGAATGCTTTTCTGGCACACTCAAGGGCCTGAATTTGATTTGCACTACAAGGACAGAAGATAACGTGGCATGGTCTCTACATCTGGCTAGTGAATGGGGCCAGCATTTGAATCCTGGTCCTTCTGCCGAGGCCACTGCTCACTACCCTCCATAGCCTTTTACGAATGGAATGGCCTGGCTTCCTGGAGATGCATAAGTAATCAGTGTTCTGACTCCTGGAGCCAACATAGCATCATGACTCTTCTGGAATTGAATTCTTTCTCTTCAAATTCCTTTAGAGATAAGTCCGATTCTCCAAGCATTAACAAAACACTTACTTCCAAGGTGTGTCAGGTAGTGTATGAACCCCACCTGCATGCATGTGTGTAAAGTAATCATACTTTTAAACCATAATTTGGGGAATCATTTTTGACTGGGCTATTTATGAAATCGATGATTATGTATTTGATCTGTGCAAATGTGGACCCCTCCCCCCATCCAGTCCTCTAGATAATCCACCTCTATCTTTAGCAAAAAAGGCCTCAGGGACAATGCTGTTGATACCTAATGTATACGAAAGGTTGGCCACCCAACCACTCAGGATTCATTTGGTATGAATTCATTCCATTCCACCTCCCACCTCAATACTACAAGAGTAAATTAATGTGTGGAAATGCTTCTAGCCCACTGACAGAAAATAATATTGAAATTTAGGCTGAACATACAAACCTGGAAGATAGTTTCACACAGAAGGGAAGGGAAGGGAAGCCTAGGTCTTGAATTGAAAGGACCCTGAGTTCAAATCTCGACTCTGCCATTTATGAGCTATGCACCTCTAGAGGGAAAGTCACATGGCCTTTCTAAGCCCCAGCCCTCTGGGATATAAAAGGAGATGATGCCTTTACAATGGTATGAGAAGAATCAATGAGGAACTGTGTGGACTTTATGCTTTACTTCGTGTTTAAAGAATGGGATATACAAAAATAATAAATTGGTTTGTTTCTCCAAACAGGAGAAACGATGCAAACATTTTTTTCTTCTCTGTGAGTGCTACTGCCGCATTTGAAAAGAAACTCCATTCTTACAGTAAAGCTACAGGAAGCGAATTCTAAAATAAGTCTCTTCCTGTGCATAGGTTTATCCAAATTTCCTTCCCAATTTTATTTATTACTGTTGACATTTTATTGCTTAAAATAATCTTGTGTGATCCCAGGGGAGCCACAGAAAGGGTGGGGTGCTCTTTCTTATACGTCAACATTGGAATAAATTGTCTCAATCTCATGTTTGTGTGGGAAGCATGGCAAGGAACGGGCAGATGGAAGTCCTTGTGGTCTGCTGCAGTTCTGCCTCATGACCAGTAGACCAGGTAACAGAACTGTAAAAACCTTCTC
This sequence comes from Peromyscus eremicus, assembly GCF_949786415.1. Classification (NCBI taxonomy): domain Eukaryota; kingdom Metazoa; phylum Chordata; class Mammalia; order Rodentia; family Cricetidae; genus Peromyscus; species Peromyscus eremicus. The sequence continues at coordinate 624,760 of NW_026734305.1, forward strand.
TTGCAGCTAAGGCAGGGGGTGAAGGATGACATCAGAGCAGAAACATGTGACTATTCCCAAGTCACTGGGGACTCAGCTCGGCCATATCTTGACCGGCAAGCCAATGAGACACATGGAGCTGGGGAATCGATGTTTTCAAGGCCCCATGGAACTCAGCTTTCCAAAATCAATGAATTTTTTGTTTTGATATGCAGTGTCCTTCTGTGAAAATGACAAGGAGTCTGTGGCAGCTTTCGGATGTTGCAGACAAGAATTCTTTATCTGGAGGGAAAAATAAATCTAGGAACTTGGGTAAGAGGAATGTAAAAATCCCTGCCTAGGTCCTTGCCAAAGTCAGGCTAGAAAGTATTAACTCTCAAGCACCTTTACATTGCTTCTCTGGTGACCCAAAGAATTACAGACCAGATATACAACATCACAATACGCACAATCAACCACATTCTACCAACAGCAACAACAGAACTCACTGAAAATGGAACATTTCCTTGAAAGGTGAGATGGTAGGAAGAGTGAGGAACAGAGACCACAGAAGACCACACACACGTCTCTTTCTCCATCTAGTCATCACATTCTAGTGGAAGAGGTAACTTCCTAGGTAGAGGTGAGAAAATGAGACCAGTATGGTACTGACACTTCCAGGAGGCTTTCCCCGCCATCTTCCTCCATGGGTGTCCACATGGAGGCAAAACTGCATCATGTTTTGAGCTCAGATTTGGATTCTAAAGCCTTTTCTTTGGGTCCTAGGTCTGGAGCTGACTCTATGGCATTGGACAGTCTTCTTAATACTTGATGTCCAAGTTTCAAGATCACTTGAAAATATCATGAAAGTCACATGCTCTGCACAGATATGAGCATAGACTATTTCAGCTATATGCCCCCCACTCTGCATCAGTGTCCCCTAACCTCTGCACTGTTGGCATTTTGAGTAAACAGTTCTTAGCTATGGGAGCTGTCTTATGCACAGGTGGATGGTTAGTAGCATATCTGATTTCTACATGCTAGATGCCAGTAGCAATCTTAATGTCCCTGTCCCTACAGTGGTTAAAATCAAAACTAACTCCAGATAGTGTCAAATGTCCACTGGGTGAGGAACATGGCTTTGGTCCAATCAAGTTCTGAAAGATGAGAATAACTCTGCCCTTCTCTTTGACAAAGATTTTAGATATAGATTTTAATCTCTCCTTTAGAAGTGTAAGGAATTATGTAAGTATAGTTATCGGGGTCTTAGTTTCCTCATCATGAGACGATTATTTTCAGGCTTTCTCTCGTTCTAAATTCTGACCCTGAGAATTCTATTCCTATCTCTCATTTCATTAAGGACTCAAGATAATGTATCCCTAATTAAAAACCTATACAGGTAATATGTGTTTTACTAGAAAATACCGAAAATTCAGATAACGGAAAAAATGAAGGAAAAGACAATGAAGTCATAGAAAATAAGGAAAAGAATTATTACTTATCATCCACCTACTCAGAAGTAGGTTTTTTAAAAACACATGTACACATAGATATAAAAACATACACGTGCATATACATTCATGCAACACACATCCATATATCTCTCAATTGCTTATCATTTATGTTATCAATACTAGCTAAACTTGTATTTTTACTGTTGTTACTAGTCAGTCTACACACACACACACACACACACACACACACACACACACACACACACACACACCATCCTTCAAGGAAGAGCTGCCCAAAGCAGGTTTGCATAGACATGGATGATGATGAAATCCACACCCCCTTCTTCCTTCACAGAATTTTAGCTTTAACTGAACACACTGGCAGGCCAAAAAATGTTTTCAACTACTCACTTCGGTCAGCTCTCCTTCCTCAGCAAAGGGGCCATCCTCCTCAGTGCTTCAAGCTCAAGGTGTACAAGTCAAATGGGACTCTCTCCCTTTTACACTTAATGCCACCCATGGTCACTTGCCTTGTCTGTGACTTTCTCTTTGGGTCTATAGCCAGGGCCACATACAGTGGAGTCCCAATTATTTTGTTCTAGGTGTGTTGTATCCTAGAGCGTCTCTCCTGCCAATCACTTTGATCAGGATAGTTCTCAACTCCTTTCGGATGCCTGAAACGGCTTCCCGTGGCTTCTTGTATCACCAACTGGATCTTAGTAATGAGTGCTGGAGGCTTCCTTCTCTACGCAAGCCCTCTGTTCACACTTCTTATCCTCTACGCCCCACTTCACAGGCCACTGCTCTTCCACTCCCCTTATTGATGAACATTCTATTCAAAGTTACGTAGATCAAAGCCCAGGGCTACCATCTTCTCAAACAAGAGGGAAAAAAACCCAAAATGAAAACAGAACATAAATGAATTGACGTTTCAGTCAACAGCTGTAGCTAATTACCTGTCATACTAACCGGGCATATCTTTGTGTTAAAGATTATCGATCAAGTATTTATTTATTTTGGTTTCAGAACCACATTTGAATGTTCACCAAACTAGGTGAAGTGTGTCAACTTCAGGTAACGATTTTCTTGTACCAGTCTCTCCCATCACAGCCTACGCCTAGACTTAGTCCAAAGGAGAGTTTGCCTTTTCCACTAAGAGGTGTGCAAAGGAAGAGCGCCTGGATTTCATCATTAGAGCTCGTGGATGGGGATGTATCTCCTCAGTACTCCAGCATTTGCCTACATGGCAAGAGCGCTCTCTTTGACCTCCAGCACCGACAAACAAAAACAATCGAATCACTGTTTCTCGGATAACATGTCACTCTTGAATATAAATAGGAGTTTGCATGCTGCTATCGTTTTATAAAATCTTTTAAATTCAGCTTTTAGGAGAGGATAAATTTCTTAGGGGCAGGGGCCATGCCTTCTGCTTCCTCTGTGACGCTTGCTGTGATGGGAACACAGCTGGATGGGCAGTTAGTTGGTCCTGGATGAATGTTGCTAGGTGATTTCTATTTGAAGAAGAAACAGGGAGAAAAGCCCGAGGGCTCGGAGGATTTGTTTGCACATTTTGCTGAGAAGAAACACAAATGCGCAGAGAAATGAGTGTGTGGACAGCACGGGGGCTTTGGCCCAGGAATATTCAGAAGCAGGAAGTTACTACGTATCTAAGAGCCACAGCTGGGTCGTGGCCTGGAAAGCAGAGGACAAAGGGTACAAACAATAAACACCTTCAAACATGAGAAGGCCAAGGGAGGGATTCTTAAAGAGGAAATGGAAAAATCCTGTTAATAACTGACTTGGGTTTAGAGTGCATATGAGACAAAGGTCCTCTGGAGTTCTGTTTCCTGATTTCAACAAAGGCAAAGGTTTCACATTTAGCCATAGGATTCTGTTCTGTACTGTGAGGCATAACTTTGATACCAGGCCTGAAGCTGTTAAAAAGAAGAGACCAAAAGGTACAGCATGGCTGGGAGGTGGCGGCGCACGCCTTTAAATCCAGCACTCAGAAGACAGAGACAGGAAGATCTCTCTGAGACTAGGCCAGCCTGGTCTACAGAGTTCCAGGACATCCAAGGCTACATAGAAAAACCTTGTCTTGAAAAACAAACAAACAAACAAACAAACAGTAACAACAACAACAAAAGCAAGAGGGGGCGGGTCTAGCATGTTTGGAACCAGTGGTTCTGCTCAACCCAAGTGAGTCTGCATGTTCTCACCACTACAGGCTCAGGCCTCCCCTTTCAGATCCTCCTTTACCAATACCACTTTATGAAATGTAAAAAGCCATCCGTGGTGATTACCGTGTCCACAAATATGTTCACAAATTCTTGACATTCTCTTCTGAAGAGAGCTTCTAATCTCCCTTCCCTAGAGAGTAACTGGACTTCATTATTTTGCTGCTAATGAATGGAATAATGAAGAGAGTGAAGGTGTGTGACCTTGATACGATCTCATGATAGGCACCATGGCTTCCTCCTTGATCTCTCTTGAATTACCCTCTCTGGGGAAGACAGCCACCATGTCTGGAGAGCAGCCAGGGAGTCAGTCCATTCTGGAAGGCACTAAAGCCTCTACGCTGAAGCCATCTGAGGGCGTTATGAAGGATGCGGGTACTGGAGTCCCAGTCATCCAAGAGACTCAGACTCAGTGACACTCTTCTTGAGTGTGACCTAGGAGAGACATGAGCCGGGAACTCCCAGCTACACTGTTCCTGGACTCCTCCACCCTGTGAAGCTGCGAAGTTCGCAGTAGAATTTGTTACACAGCAATCCATAAGTAAGATAAGAAGTTTTCCAATAGAGCTCTTTTTTTTTTTTTGAGTTTTAGTTTAAGTTTTTTTTTTTTAAAGTACTTTAAAGTAAAAAAAAAAAAAAATGGTGCTCATTATTTTGGACTACTTATTTACCTGCTTTTAGTAAATCCAAAAGTTTAACTGTGCTTGCTGCCAAGACTGACAGCCAGAGTTTGATCCCCAGGATCCACGTGGTTGAAGGAGAGAACAGACTTCCATAGCTACCCTCTGACCCTGACATGTATGCCTTGACATGTGTGTGCGTGCGGGAGTGTGTATGTGCATGCAGGTACACATACGTGCACACAGTAAATAAATACCAGAAATACAACATTTAGAGATTGTAAAGGTTCAGGTGAATTAAATCCCACTCTCCACTGTAACTCCTAGTTTTAATAAAGACAAATGACCTTTCTTATATAATGAGGTTCTAGAAACATCTAGGGCATGCATTAAAGGGTGTGGAATTATTTTCATATGCTTGAGATGTTTCTGCACTCGATATCATTTAACTTATATTCCAAAAGGTATCATTTTCCTTACTAAAGCATGGTAAATAAGTAATTTTTAGTTTTGACAGTCGAGGCAAGGAGGAACAACCTTGTAATAGCCAAGGTGCGGGGTGGGGAGGGGGCAGGGTGGGGAGACACAGCTACTGTTTTGTGGCCTGCCCGAATGACTTCACATATTTACGATGATATTTCTTCTAGAACTTGTCCTTCTTAGTGTGTTCAATGCTCAGATTACAGACCTACAACACATGCCTAGTGAATGAACGAGGCAGGTTTTAAGAAAAGCTGAAGCACGCTTCGACATTTTCCCAGAGAATTTGAAAGACGTGTAGATCATAGGAAGTGTTTCCTATTTTTTAAATTACACGTGAAAACATACATAACGCATGTTAAGGACCTGTTGTGGTTTGAGCGTGTCCACCATTTGGCTCGCGTGTTAGGACACTGGGTCTCCACCTAGTGGCGCTGTGTTGGGAGTTGGAGGGAGGAGCCTCAGTGGAGGAAGTGCGTCACTGATCCATTTCCAGTCGCCTCTGCCTCTTGGTCCACCAAGGCACAAGGAGGGGAGGGGTTCCTGTACACCCCTCCCAGTACGCAGCTGACGGCCACGATGCCTTCCCCTCTGCCGTGGGCTGGATCCCTTGTTAAACCATGACGTCATTACCCTTCCTTCCCGATGTTGCTTTTTCAGGCATTCTGTCACAGTAGTAGGAAAAGTAAGTCGCCGGGGGATGGAACGCTATTCTAAATGCTCTACAGAAGCAAGTACATAACTGTTCTAATAACATTATTATTATTATTATTATTATTATTATTATTATTATTGTTATTATTATTATTATTGGTTTTCCGAGAGAGACAGGGTTTCTCTGTGTAGTTTTGGTGCCTGTCCTGGATCTCACTCTGTAGACCAGGCTGGTCTCGAAGGCACAGAGATCCGCCTGGCTCTGCCTCCGGAGTGCTGGGATTAAAGGTATGAGCCACCACTGCCCGGCAGCATTATTATTTCTGTGCCCTAAATGAAAACCTCAGGTTTAGAGAGGATCTGTAAACTGCTCATGGTCTGGTCCTGCAGATGATAAAGACCAGAGCAAGGAACATGTCCTGGCTTCAGGCTGGTTCCTGATGCCACACTACATCACCACCCTTCTCTGTCCTTCACAGGTTCTTCTCTGTCCCTTGCTAGGCCACACCAGGAAGTTCCCAAGTTGTGAGAAGGTAGAGAGGGAGAGAGCCCTCCCTATAAAACCCGCCTCTTGTGGTTTGGGGGAATTGTGTTTATCCACGAGTTTCTCTCACTAGACCGCCAATTTAACACTCTGCCAACTGGCCAATTATTCCCATTCATGTAGAGCTAAGCGGGTCCTTCTCCAGCTGTACACCTTCCTTGCTCAACATAATTAATGAAGCCCATCAAAATCCTGGAAAACAAGCCCAGCTCACCAGCCCTTCTCACTGATGTGTTAACAGGGGGTCAGGTGGTCCTGACCTCACCACAGGATGTTTATGTGGCCCTAAGGCTGCTCACAAATGGTGACAGGGTGTGAGCCAGTGCCGGGGTGCTGCTTTTCATAAGGTAGCCAGGTTACCTGATGCACATGGTATTGTGGCAGGATCTGATCAGCTCAGGTAAATTACCACTACGATGAGCAGGGCTCAAGACGGGCTGGGTGGAGGGTGCTGGGGAACTACAGTCTATTCCCAGGGGCTCAGGAGGACAGTCTTTAAAGGGCCATGCAGAAGCTCGCAAACAGCCAACAAAACCCTTTCACCCTGCTTCACCTTTGCTGCTGAGCACCGCCTTTCTGATCCCAGAGCAGATGTTTCTGTTTTGGCCCTACATCTTGCTGTCCATCACAGTGGCTGCCACCCACAAGAGGCTGTTGAGCTCTTGAAATGTGGCTGATCTAAACTCAGGGTGCTGTAAGTGTAAAGAACACATCCAAATCCCAAGGTTTGCTAAGAAAAGAACATAACGTTGTTCATGTTTACATAGATTACATGTTGAAAAAAATGTATTTTAATATAGTGTGTTAAATGACAACATATTAAAATTAGTTCCAACAGTTTTGTTTTACCTTCTCACATGGCCCATAGACATGGTTCGTATTTGTGGCTTGGACTATGTTTTTATTGGGTGGTGGTGTTCTAGAAATTGGGACATCTAAAACTGTCACAGCACTGGGAAGGATGCAAAGGCCAAGTGATTTCCACGCCTTTTCCCCGGGCTTTTTCTGCCACACGAATGGGTGATATTAAAATGAGTATTAGCCACTGCCAAGTCTGCTGTGTGCTGTGTGCTCAGATGTGAACTGCCTCCAGTTCCATTCGGCCACCCTTCAGCCCCACGGCTTCACAGGACAGGCTTGGACTTGTGTGAGCACACACACACACACACACACACACACACACACACACAGAGAGAGAGAGAGAGAGAGAGAGAGAGAGAGAGAGAGAGAGAGAGAGAGAGAGAGAGAGAGAGCGCTGTGCAGCATCTGTACGTAACTCATTCTTCCCACACAGACTGGAAAAGCTGACTGCTCTGTACTTAGTGGTTTTCAGGGAACAGTCATATGGACTTGAGACTGCTTCCAGCGGTGTGTGATGATTGCAAAGGGCGGTAATGTACAGAAGAGGGTACCAGAGGGGGCTGTTATCACGCCAGCAGTACGGGGGCTTCCGTTCCCCTGGTTAGAACTGGTTTTTGATATGGGCGCTCTTTACAGCAAAGCTGATCCTTCTCCTTGCATCACTTCCTTACTCCCTGGCCTGACAAGCCCATGAAAACATCTAGGACCTCATTGTGTGAACTGGCTGACATCCAGGTAGGACTGCCCAAACGCGTCTTCAGATGGGTCAGACCGAAAAGCAATAGAGAATGCAGGGATGCGCATAATGCAGGTATGAGTGTGCCTGAATCTCTCTCAGGAAACACACTACTAATCAATGAGCACTCTTAGTTCAGATACTCACTGAGGCCACTAGTTATTGCTCAGCAGATAACCATGGGTAGGAAAACCGCAAGGTCTTATGTATGGGTATTAATCAAGACACCACACTGGAAATCTCTCCTTGTGTGACAATGTCTGAGTCTTTATATATTTCATCAAATGCAACAATATAGTGTCATAATGTTCGGGCCTGTTGGGTGGTGGTGGTGGTGCACACTTTTAACCCAGCACTCAGGAGGCAGAGGCAAGTTGAACCCTGAGTTTGAGGCCAGCCTGGTCTACAGAGTGAGTTCCAGGACAGCCAGAGGTACACAGAGAAACTCTGTCTCAAAAAACAAAAAAGAAAGGAAAGAAGGAAGGAAGGAAGATAGAAAGAAAGATAGATCGGGCCTGTTGAAGCTGCCCAAGTAGTAGAATATGGTAGTTTACTTTATAAAGAGAGAAAAGTTTAGTAGTTTCTAGAAAAGCCCAGAATTGCTATGAATAGTTGTTAAGTGTAGACATGCTACTTTTATTTATTTTGTTGTTTTTATTATTATTTATTATTATTATTTTGTGCATGCACGAGCACATATGCAAGAGATGCCAGTGGAGGCCAGAAGAGGGTGCTGGATCTCCTGCAAGTGGAGTTACAGGTGATTATGGATGCCGAGAACCAAACTCAGGTCCTCTGCAGCAAATGTTCCTTAGCCAGCAAACTACTTTTAAAGCATCCAGCTATGTTCTTCTTAATACTTAACAAAGAACAGTCTTTACAGAGGACTCTTCGAAAAATAGACACAATCAATTAATATAATAAAAACACCAAGCAAAGAGAATACATGATACTGGTATTTATTATTGTTCTAAATAAGGAAAACAAATGTTTTCATAATACTATGAGTTTATGGGGGGGAAAAACGCTTGTAAAAGCAAAACAGTCTAATCACAAGATAGGATTAGCTATTTGTGGCTCCAGTGGTACAAGCTGATGCAAATGTCATGAGCTAACTTCACACGTTTTGCTGCGTGTGTGTCAGAACCTCAACAGATGGGAATATTCACTGGAAGAGTAAGATAAAAAGGCCGGTGAGACGGCTCATCAGGTAAAGGTCCTCAAACCTGAGGACCCGAGTTCAATACCCGGGACCCCCATACTGAAAGGAGAGAAGCGACCCCTATAAGTTGTCCTCTGACTTCCACACATGCAGACCACAGCAAGCCACACACATGGGCATGCCAACCTGCCCCCACATACACACACATACCCAATATGAAAGAACGCTAAAAAAAGAATAAGAAATAATAGCAGGGTAAATTGCAAGTGTTTCGATTGCTTTTAAAGCACAGATACAATTTGATATTTAGATTTACATACAACATGTCATTCAGAAACCATGATATCCTAACATTCAGCAGAGGACCATAATCTTTCACATCATTTCCCTTTTATTTGGTCATATTTTCAGTCACTAAGTTCTAGTAATGATTTCCTCTGACTACCTCTGTTCCCAGTCTTCCTAATATTAAATATGGTTACTTTTCTACTGTTTGGGAGCAAACCCAAGACTTTGTACATTTTGGTAGTTCTTCCACTGAACTCTTCCTTAAAATGTTGTCCTTTGGTTATTAGACAGTCATAGTCCATAGCTGGGCCTTTAACTCTTTTATAGCCCAGGCTGGCCTCAAACTCATGACCTTCCTGCCTCAGCCCTCCTTAAAGGTCAGTGTCCAGGTAAATACTCTCACTGTGTCACTGGAAGTAGTAGAAAGATCCCTCACTACTCTCCCATGCCAGTGAAATTCACTGCACTTTTCCCTGGTGTGCATGCTGCCCTCCAGCCTGGCCACGATCTGAATTGTTCCTGTGAGAAGCCTCCTTCCGCTTCCACTGGCGTGCCTGCCCACCCACTCTCCTCCAGCACCTGCTCATCCTGGGTCCGTCTGGAAGCTGGCGCCCTTCACGGGGCTCCTGTGTTCGCTCAGGCTTTGCTGACTCTCATCTTTCTCACAGTCTCACCGAGTTGGCATGTAGAATTTTTTTGTTTGGGTTTGGTTTGATTTTTTTCTTTCTTTTTTAAGATGTATTTATTTATTATGTGTACCATGTTCTGTCTGCATGTTTGCCTCTGCACCAGAAGAGGGCGCCAGATCTCGTTATAGATGGCTGTAAGCCACCATGTGGTTTCTGGGAATTGAACTCGGGAAGGGCAGTTAATGCTCTTAACCTCTGAGCCATCTCTCCAGCCCATTTTTTTTTTTTTTTTTTTTTTTTTTTGGTTTTCTGAGACAGGGTTTCTCCGTGTAGCTCAGGTATCCTGGAACTCCATTTGTAGACCAGGCTGGCCTTGAACTCAGAGATCTTCCTACCACTGCTGGGATCAAATGTGTGTGCCACCACCTCCCAGTCCCATGCAGAATTTAGTATGATTTATTTCAACTTGACACAAGCCAGAATCATCTGAGGAGGGGCCCTCAATTAAGAGAATGCCTCCATAAGACCTGATATAGACAGGTCTGTATTTTCTTAATTAGTGATTGAGGTGGGAGGGACCACCAGAGCTGGCAGTTCTGAGTTCTGTAAGAAAGAAAACTGACATCATCAGAGATGCTTTCTCCTGCAGCAGATGGGAACAAATGCAGAGACCCACAGCAGAAAATATGCAAAGAGTGAGAGACCTTGGGACACTCAGCCCTCAACAGGATATTTCCATCAAATCCCTCCGATCGGGGCTCAGGGAACCCATCAGAAGAGAAGCTGGAAAGAGTACAGGAGCCAGAGGGGATGGAGGACACCAAGAAAACATGGCCTTCTAAATCAACATGATCTGCACACCTATGGACTCACAGAGGCTGAGGCAGCCCGGGTCTGCACGGGTCTGCACCAGATGGGGCCCTAGAGCTGCAGGAGGAATGGACACATGCCCTCACCCCTAACCCAGAACTTAGCTCCAATCCATAACCACTTGCAAATGTGAGTTTAGTTTTCTTCAGGGCGTCTCACTGGGGAAACAAAGCTCTCTTAAGGGTAGGCTGTGCGCCCAGAGAGGATGGCCAACAGGAAAGGAACTCAATGACCTCTTTGGGGTTGCTTGCCTCATAATATGTCAGGCTTTAAAAAATATTATCCTTTTAAAAAAATCTATCTTTTTTATTTCTTATTTTTAAATTTTATTTTATTTATTCTTTTCCTCCCTCCCGCTTCCCTACGGATCCTTTGAATAGCTCTCATGGCCTCCAGGTTTGTGTTTTGATGGGATTCCTGAGCGTGCCAACAAGTGGGTCTCTGCATCTCTATCTGCTTCTGGTGCCCTTTGGGGTTCTTTCTTTTCCTGTTTGTTTGTTTGGTTTGTTCTATGCCTCTGTGTTGGTTTTTTTCTATTCTATTCTACTTTATACTATATTATATTTTATTTTATTATTTTCCCATAGATGCCTGTTTGTTTTCTAAAGAGAGACAGAAAGAGGGTGGTTCTGGATGGAGGGACTGGGAGGGCATACTATAATCAGAATATATTATGTGAGAATAAATCTATTTTCAATAAAAGAAAAAATGGGAAAGAAAGAAAAAAAGAAAGCAGGCTGAGCAAGCCATGAGGAGCAGGTCAGTAAGCAGCACTCTTCCACGGCCTCTGCCTCTAGGTTCCTGCCCAGTTTGATTTCTTGCCTTGGCTTCCCTCAGTGGACTGTGATTTAGGATAGGTAAGCCAAATACTCCATTTCTTTCCCCAAGTTGCTTTTGGTCATAGTGTCTCATCACAGCAATAATAACCCTAAGGGAGCTAGTGATACAGTACTTGATGCCCAGCATTAATGTAGGACCCATTTTATCTTCCAGACAGGACTTTCTGGGTCTGCACACTCTGGCTGATGGCACATGGACATCTCTTTAGTCCATTGGTCAAGTTTTACAATTCTCCATACTTTAGTTGACCTGGTGACCAGTAAGTAGGCTTCTGTTAGGGAGAAAAGCTAGACTTGCTCTTCTGTCTGTAAATACAAGAGATACCCTTGGAGAGTTCTGGACTGGAGTCCAGGGTAATGAAGAATACAGCCTGAAAGGAAGGGAACCCAAGATTCAGGAGGTAAAGTGAAACTGGGCATGTGGTCCATGGGTCATCACTTTCAAAGCGCAGGAACATCTAGGAAAGTTGTCCGGCTGCCATCTTTGATATACCCAAATATGGGAAGCCAGAGCTGTGGCCCTGCCAATACAACTGAGAAGTCTTGCTCCGAGGATATCTCAAGAGAGTGCTACAGAAGCCTCATGTTGCCTCTGCCATGAGGCAACTCCGCCCCCGGCCTTTATTCATGGAGATCCTGGGGAAGGTAGCTCAGCACACACGGGCTCCTAAGAAAGCAGAAGAGGAGCCACCTTCTCTCTGAGTGATGAAGGAGGGGCCTACCTTTTAACATGAGAGGTGTGGTGAGGACGGAGCTGTGGAAAACAGACTGCTTTGTCCTGTTGAGACATACAACAAGGGGCTCAGGAGATGGGTCAGTGGGTAATAGCATTGCCACGCAAGCATGAGGACCTGAGTTTGAATCCTCAGCACCCCCACAAAAAGCCAGGCCTGGCCGTGTATGCCTGCAACCTTAGCATCAGTCGGGGTAGATTGGAGGATCTCAGAGCTCCCTGGCTAACCATCTCAGCCAAATGGTGAGCTTCTGGTTCTGTGAAAGACCGTATCTCCAGTCAACAAGGCAGACAGGAGTAGAGGAAAATACCAAATTTTTTGCTCTGGCTTCCCCAAATTGCATATGTGTGTTCCCCGAAATATTGTGCACACTAATAAACTTATCTGGGGTCAGAAAACAGAACAGCCACAATATTAAACATAGAGGATAGGCAGTGGTAGCACACGCCTTTAATCCTAGCATTCCAGAGGGAGAAACCTTCTGGATCTCTGTGAGTTCAAAGCCACCTTGGAAACAGCCAGGCATGGTGAGTCACGCCTTTAATCCCAAGGAGTGAGCCTTTAATCCCAGGGAGTGATGGCAGAAAGCAGAAAGATATATAAGGCGAGAGGACCAGAAACTAGAAGCATTTGGCTGGTTAAGCTTTCAGGCTTTGGAGCAGCACAGTTCAGCTGAGATTCATTCGGGATGAGGACTCAGAGGCTTCCAGTCTGAGGAAACAGGATCAGCTGAGGAGCTGGCAAGGTGAGGTGGCTGTGGCTTGTTCTGCTTCTCTGATCTTCCAGCATTCGCCCCAATACCTGGCCTCAGGTTTGTTTTTATTAATAAGATCTTCTAAGATTCCTGCTACACACACACACACACACACACACACACACACACACACACACACACGATTTTTAGAAAAAATATAAAATTGATAACTGCCCGTGCTGGTTTGAGGATATCCCCCATAGTCTTGGGCATTTGAATGTTTGGGTGGCTTAGGGGATGTGGCCTGGTTGGAAGAAGTATGTCTCTAGGGGTAGCCTTTCCGGATTCAAAGCCTGACACCATTCTCAATTTACTCTCTCTGCTTCCTGTTTGTGGTTCAAGATATGAACTCTCGGCTTTCCTTTTCCTGTCACCACGACCGCCACCTGCTGCCAGGACGGACTCTTCTCCTGGAACCATAAGCCCAAGAGATCACAGCATCTCTTTCGTCTCTAAGATGTCTTGGTCATAATGTCTTATCCAGCCACAGGAAAGTAGCTAATATACTGCTCATTTAGATATTGAACAAGGAAATAAACAAAGGCCACTTTACTGTGTTCTGGTGTTATCTTAGGTACCATTTCTCCATTATAAAATGGCAGTAGAGTTGGTAGCAGTTGTGGGGGGTATAGAGTGCACACTCCCTGGCCTCACCACAGGGCTGCTGATTACCTGCATTCTGCACACCTCCCGGGGTGATTCTTAGGTCCATAAATGCTCCAGAACTCTGCTTGATGGGTTATAAGCTCTCTGAGTCAACAGGAATCTTCTCATCCCACAGCACCTTTCAAAGGCATTCTCACAGAGGACCAATTAAAACCTCTTTCTTCCACAATACTGTTATAAAACTAATTCCTTCCCCTCAAACTTTTCCGTCTTGGCTGTTTCCTCTTAGTCTCCTATTTGCAGACTCTGACAGAACGTCAATCAGGATTTTCAAAAATCTTCCAGGATGTGTATGGAAATGATTTTATTTTACCCATCGATAGAAACCTTTCCCTTATTATGTGGATTTTTTAGCACTCTTGCCCGCCGGTTCCCTCAGCTGGGAGGCCTGGATTGAGCCAGTGATGAGCATTCTGTCAATACTTTACCTGGCACCTGAGTTCCTGGGTACCTTAGGCTTAGTCAGGGTCATGGAATCTAAATTGTTTTCACAGTCCTTGAAGTACGTCAATATTTTCAAGATTCTATAAAAGACTCTGCGGGTATGATCATGAGATCTTACCCCAAAGTGGCTGGAGGATGACCTTGGCCCTTCTGTCCCTTTGAATATATGCATTCCAGGTAAGAAGAATTACGTCCCGAATGTCATCATGGCTTTAGTTTGTTGCTGTGATAAAATACCCTGCCCCAAAGCACACAGGCAAGGCAAGGTTCATTTGCTCACAGTTCCTAGTTATAGTCCATGATTGGGGGAAGTCAAGACAGGAACTCAATGTGTCATAGCCACAGTTAGAGGCTGAGGGAGAGTGGACGCGTGGGTCCTTGCTTGCTTGCTGTCTTAGTGCTTAGCCAGCTTCCTCTGATCTTACACAGTTCAGGACTCAACTCATAAAACGCTGCCACCCACCATGGGCTGGGTCTTCTTCTATCAATAGACAATCAAGACGATTCCCCACAGGCTAATCTGATCTAGACAGTTCCTCCACCGAGACGCTTCTGACGTGACTTTAGATTATGGCAAGTGGACCACTAAAAACTCACCATCACAAGGGTGTCGTAAGTTTGGTTAAAGCCTGCTCTGCTTCATTAAGGCCCCATAACGCTGGAAACAATCACGTGAGTTTTGCTGCAGTAAGTTTGAGCATCAGGTAATTTTTGACAGTCAAACAGAAGGGTGTTGAAAGCTGCCGCAGAGGTCCTGAGTGAGCCGCCCGGCATTCCCCAGTGCTCCCGCAGTGACAATACAGGAGTAAAATTGATATCGACATAAAGAGCAAAGAGGAGGAGAGATGGTAAGAGCAGTCAAGGGATGTCAGTGACGTTCTGGAAGATGGGAATCGATGGCAAAGCAGCTCGGACAGAGCTGGTTTCAATCGTGCAGTGGGAGCGGCAGGAATCCAACAAGCTGAGAGGACATCGGCAGCAGAGGCATTTGGAATATCAAGGCAGGAGGCGGGGTACTGTTGGAGACAGTAGGTTCAGAGCCTGAATCCTGCAGCCCTAAAAAAGCTAGGCTTGGCCACCCATCTTCAACATGCCAAATGAAAAGATGAGGAACTGGAAAAATCAGAAAAAGGAGATCTATTCAACATGACCAAATTGGGAAAAGAAATAAAGGGGTCCGGTGGCACCCCTCTTCTCCCTCAACCAAGTCCAGAAGGTTTGGAAGTAAACAGGGCAATAGTTGTACACACCTAAGCAATCGTGGTAAAGGTATGGTCTCGCTCAGGTCTCTCAGCTTCAGTCTGTCCCGCAAAGTGCTCTGGGAAGTTGTTCAAAGCACCTGAAATCTCTTCAGGAGAGACAAGTTCCTCCTCTGACTGGCACTGGGGAGGGGTCCAGCCTTTCCCCTGCCCAGGGATGAGATTCCTGAGGAAATTCAAGTTCCTCGGGGACTGTTGTTTCAACGGCCTGAAGCCAAAGGGCACAGTGTCTGTTTAGAATATGTCCACAGAGCTGCACAGGGAAATGAGTTGAAGGTCTGTGAGGAGAAGAGGTAGACTCTTCTCCTTCCCCAGACTGGAGGAAGGAAGGTCCCCGACTCTACAGAGATGGAGCTATCAGACCCAGGAGCCCTGGGATCCTGGGTGTCAAATAAAAACAGGGAGTGTGAGTGAAAGTGTACCCAGTCCTTAGTGACACGCCCTCACTGTCACCAACACACCCACCACCAACTCTTTGTCCATGCTCGGTTTCTAGGGTCAGCAATGAGCTTATGAATCTCATCTGTGCCGCTCAAGGGACAGTCACCTTACGGACACTGACCCAGGGCACTGGCTGGGCTCTAGCCCAGTCATCCCAGGGCAAGTGAACTCCGGAACGGTGCCACACTCCTAAACAGACGGTTAAGGAAAAGCTCCTGATATTATAGAAAGAGAATGAACGCAAGGAAGAAGCTGCCTCGGAGTAGGAGAGTAAGCGGAGAGCAGAAGAAAACCTCATTTCAAAATGATAATTAGTGTTCTTAGGTTATAAAGGAAAAGCCAGAGAATAAGAAGGAGCTTACAAAAATTGAAAATGTGGAAATTAAAAATGAAGTATTTGATATCAAGGTTGGGAGACAAAGTTAAGGAAATCTAATAGAACATGGGATAAGAAGACAAAGACGTGGAAAATAGAAAAGAAATGAGAAATCAGAGAGCCATCGAGGAAGCTCACAATGCAAGAGAAGTTCCAAAAAGTTCAATAAAAAGAAAGAAAAATGTCTTCAACCCCAGATATATTAGGAACATACATTATCAGATGTTAAAATAAATTTCTTAGTACCGTATATCAGGGGTAGGCAAGCTATCAGGGGTAGGCAAGCGGCGTGGTGGTCGAGAGTGCCTGCTGCCCAAGGACCCGTGTTCAAGTCCCAACGCTGAGTAAAGTCCAGGCTCGACTGTGCAAGCCTGTCACTCCAGCCCTGTGAGGGCAGAGGCAGGAGGATCACAGGTTCAGTGAGAAACCTGCCTCACCTGAATAAGGGGGAGAGTGGTATAGCAGGACACTGGACATCCTCCTTTGGCCTCCAAGCATGTGCAGACATGTCTCTGCATGCAACACACACACACACACACACACACACACACACACACACACACACACACACACCCCAGATAAATATATTTCAAAGCATCGCACATAACGAGGGAAAGAAGCCACACTAAGGTCACAGAACCTTAAAGATTCAAGAAGGTCTTGGAGTGAAGGTGTAGACACACATCCCCGGGCCTCTCAATGCCATGGATGTCACAGGATCATGAAGAAAGGTCTTCAAGGCAGGGTGTGCTCTAACTTAGCGTAGGGTTGAGAATGGAGAAATGCAGTCCGTGGGGATGAACAAGAAAACGACGTCAGTGAAGTCAAGTGGCTGCCTTTGTGGAGGGGGATGGGGAGGGTTGTTGCTGCCATTTCTTTGTTTGTTCGTTTTGTTTTTACCACTAGTCTGATGGCACTGTCTGGACTGGGTGTATGGGTTTCTTGGGAAAAGTAAACACACGTATTAAGGAAACTGACGGATGAGGCTCCAGGCTTGTAAAGTGAAGGATGTTCAAAGACACTCCCAGGATGCTTGTGGATCCTGGAGGCCTGAGCTTCCTGTGGAGCTGTTATAGGTAACAGGTTTCTACTAGCAGAGCTCACACATTAGGAAAAGTGAAAAGTGGAAAGCATACCCACTAACGACACGCACTGAGCCACACACAACCCACACGCGGATGAAACCGGGTACCACGTGTACGATGTAGCCCGTCCGCCATTGCCAGGACTAGAGGCTAACATCACCTTCTAGAAATCTGTCGCTCTGCACCCATCTGTGCGGGAATCATACTTGTGCTCTGGGTTGCCTGTGTCCTCCCTTGGCCAGCTGGGGGCCGCAGGCCTTTGGTTCCTTGGTTTTTGTTTGACAGGCCCAGGGGTTGAGTTTGCCTTCCCAGCAATCTCACCGGCACTCCACGGGTTCAAGACACCCAGCACCCCTCAAAGGCGCTCTTTTAGACGGCTTTGCATGTGCCTCTCCTAGTTCCTAAAAGCGGCTCTGTGTCCCTCACGCCCGCGTGTTCTCCGGGGAAGCCCACAGCCAGCTGAAAACATCTCTGGCCCACATGTTGCTGATTTTCATCAAATGGCTTATTAAATAGCCTTGAGTCTTAGACACAGGTTTGGGCACTGTGTAAACACTATCTGGGGTTGGAGATCTTATTCGTGAGAAACAGCAGAATTAGGGAAATAGAACAAAACAAGTCCAAAGTAAGTGCTCCTTGTTCATCCCAGAAATACGTAATTTAAAAAAAAAATAGACATCAATGCAGGAGGCTCAGTTACACAACTGGACACAGAAATTTATTTTTACAAGATGGGAGGCACAGGGACAGAGACAGATCAAAGGAATAACGCGGGGGTACGTCCTGGAGCAGACTGGGCAAAGAACTATGGCAGAAATTTGAGTGATGTTTTCATTGTTGAAGTTTTAGCTTTTTACAAGAAAGAGAAAAGTTGGTAAGGGATGAAAAGAGGAAGTAACAAGAAAAGGGAAGAGCGTGGGCGGGGAAAGGCTGGGGTTGGCTGGGGTTACCCACCGGAGCAGGAATTTACCACGAATACACCCCAATGACTAGGGAATAACGGCATGAGTTCACCCATCTGAAAGTCACTTGGGCTCAAACTGATTTTCTAAGAAAGAAAAAGGTCGACTTTTACTTTTAAAATAGGGATTTTTTTTTCCTTACTTAAAAAAATATTTTTCTGGTGGCAGAAAGAACATACGTATATGAGAAAATTCAGAATATTCAGTCGACTAGGAAAATGACAATGATATAACAGAATGCCATTCCTAAGAGTTTAGGTGCTCCTCAACTTCCTAGGCTCCTGAGCAGCACAAGCCGGTCTACCTATAGCACATCAACTGTTTGGGGAGCTGCTTATTTTAACATTAGGATTTAACATTTCCATATGTGTAATCATTTGCTAATCCCACACTTTGATTTACAGTATATACCCATCCAAAATATTTCTGTTGGTCTCAATTTTTTACTATTAAAAGTAACGGACAAGAGCTGTCGAGATGTCTCAGTGGTTAAGGGCACTGGCTGCTTCCAGAGGCCCTGGTTCCATTCCCAGCAACCACAGGGCAGCTCACAACCACCTGTAACTCCACTCCCAGGGGAACTGATGCCCTCTTCTGGCCTCCACAGGCACTGCATGAATGTGGCACATAGACTCACATACAGGGAAGACGCTCACTCGCATAAAATAAAAATAAATAAACTAATAATTTCCTTTGTTTAATTTGATCATTATAACATAAATTCTACAAAGTTGACTTCTTAGATAAAAGTCATTATAAAAATCTTTTAACTTTGTCTGTCTGTCTGTGTTTGTTTGTTTGTTTATTTGTTTTGAGACAGGGTTTCACTATGTTTTCCTGGCTGGACTCAAACTCATAGAGATCCACCTGCTGAGATTAAAGACATGCTCCACCATGTCTGGTTTGTTTCTTCTCCTTTCTTTTAAAAAAATACCCAGAAAGTAAGTGCCTTTCGACTTGTTCTGGAGAGAAACCTTGGTCCTACTGATGTCCCACGTGAGTAACTGTGTAACTTTCTCGAAATCAATGCATCTAATGTTATCAAACTATTTTCATTGCCCAAGCCAGTCAATAAAACTAAGCATTGGTCGTGGTCTTTTGGTCCTGGCACGGCAGAAGACAGCATGGACCAACATCTGGTGTCTTGTATTACCCATGCCAGTCTGTGCCCTGTGCCTGCACACAGCATGAATGACTCACTACATCGAGAGCTATGAAAACACCCATTCACAACCAGCTAAACATCTGAAACGGTTTGTTTGTAGAGAGACACTCACACGCTTATGTAAGCATCTTGAAACTTGTTTGAAATGGTAGGCAGTTACTATTTCATTAGAAAAGCTGCTACTTCTGCCTGCCTGTGCTCTGTGCTCAGAAGCAATTGTTCTGGTGAGCCCTTGCCAGGGAAGATTCTGTCCATCCTGAAGGCACCTCTGCTGAGATGGAAGGGACCCTCCATGCAGATTGAATCCAGACGCTGCTTCAGCTGACTGAGCCCTTCAAAACATGACCCCTGCAGCTAAAGGTCTCAGGGACCCACTGGCAAACATCAGGATCCCAAAGGACCCCTTTAAAAAACAACAACAACCGTGTTCCAGCAAAGACTTTGTTCCTAGTTAGCACACGTAGAAAGGTGTTAGTGAGGGTCTCGGAGGACAGAGGGGTATCATTGCACCCATATGTCTACAGAACCTGCAAGTTGGAATTAATCATCTTTGGTCTGGCTCGGAAGAAATGCCCGCATGAAAACAGCCTGAGTACAAGCATAATTTGTATTAAGATTAACAACGGATCATTTGACAGTACGCAATCTCATAACCTCGTGACGCATCTGGGCTCCCACAAGCACCTTGCCTATGGCCTCTATTTTTGCTTGCTTCTGAACTTCATGGTAAAGTGTATAAAAGGCTGCATTTCCATTGACATATATTTCTATATTTTAATGAAATCATTATAAAATATCAAAGTCCACATTTCAAAGACGTTTCCTACTAGCTCCCAATTGCAGCTGATGTAAAATCAAGCCAACAGGACTTCTTTAAATCTAGCGGGCATGTGGAGGCGAGGAAGCCCTCTGAGGTTTGGGAGTTGGACGTCTGTGAAGGGTAAGAATGAAGCCGCAGAGCTCAGGCCTGTCTATGCAGGCCAGCACCACCTCCAGCCTTGGAGATTCCATCAACCTGGGGGTTGCGGGTAGAGAATGGGGGTCACAAGTGGGAGTCACAAGATGCAAAGTTTCCAGGTATCTACATAGAGGACATTGTCTGTAGTCCACAAGGAGGGGCGCACAGATAGCAACTGAAAGTAAAGAGACACCCCCCACCACACACACACACCCCATGAATTCACTAGCAAGTCTTGCTGAAATCAAACCGAATGCCAAGGACAGGGATGCTTATACTCCTAATTCATTTGATCAAGATGTCTAACTGTTGCTGGCAAAATGGCAAATGTTTAGACGTTAAACAGTCCTACAAGACGCACTCTCCCACTTCACTCTGAAAATACAAAAACACTCTGATTTTTAAAGGCCAAGAGTCCATATTTCCCATCATTCATAGCCCGTTAAGACAGCTGACAGTTCGTCCAGGTGGTATAAACCGGTGTTAGCTAGGCCTAAGCACCCCTGCTTTCCTATAACCCTTTGGCTAATGAACCGGAAGAAAAACTATAGAGGGACGCCATACTGGGTTATGTGACTTCTGCAGCCTGCTTTCCTCACAGTGAAAATTGGACGTAATTTAAATTTTTCTTGGCTGCAGTCAAGAATAGGAGGAATAGGAGGCATTCATGTACAAGAAAGGTTTAATGGGCCACTCTTTCTCCAGCTCTGCGAGGAAACCGCACAAGGATGCACAGGGCAGGATTTCTGCTGATTATCAGGCTCCACTCCAGGCCTAGCCTGGTGCCCATGATACGCACGGGACAGCCTGGCACACAGGTAAGAACGGCTCCCGCTGGGCGCCACTTCTCCCTTACCTGACCGTGGGCTGGAAGCGCAGCATAGGCCATGGGCGGATTCATCACTCCTTTCTGCTTAATGAGAAGCATGCGTTTCTGGTCCTCACTCAGGTGCGCTCTGGGAGCCTGCAGCGGTGGTGGAGGCCGAGGCTGCTGCTGGGGCGGCTGCGGCTGCGGTGGCGGCTGGGGCTGCGGAGGCTGCTGCTGGATGTAGGGTATCAATGGGTTTTTGTTGGGGTTGGCCATGGGGGGCGTCAATCTTGAACTCAAGTCCGCATTGAAATGGGTCAGAGGCTTAGTGTTGCCATAGGAGAGAATATTGTGCTGTTTGTTTAAGGAGTTTGTACCCAAGTTATTTGGCTGCTGACTGATCATGTTCATGTGATTCGAAGGGAGGTAGTTGTTGATGGTCGTCTTCTGCAGGCTGTTGGCCATTGCAGGCACTATAGTGTTTTGGTTGTTAAAGGCTTGGGGGTACATCATTGGGCTATTTGGTTTTTCTGCCGTAAAAGCTGCTCCATATGGACTTGACGGAGGCCCTAAGGGAGACCAATTTGAAGTCTGATTTGAGTGGGGCTGCTGCTGCTGCTGTTGCTGTTGCTGCTGCTGCTGCTGCTGCTGCTGCTGCTGCTGCTGCTGCTGTTTCTGCTGCATGAGTTTGGCCCTCTGTTGTTGCTGGGCAGCCATCTGCTTGAGCTGCTCTGCTGGGGACATGTCAGAGCTGGGCACTGCCACGGAGCCCGATCCTGAACCCGTCACCGTCACCGAGACTGGATTAAGGAGATAGCCATTGCCAGGTCGAGGGGGGGCCTGATTTGGAGTGTGGGCTTGGTTTGGAGTCTGGGGGGACTGGACAGCACAGTTAGCTGGCGAGTTGGCAGGGTTTGGAGCCACGGGGGTGTTGGCCACAGATGGTAAGCTAGTGGCTGTGGAGACAGTAGAAAAGGGGGGACCAGAAGATGAAGGTCTGGTTTGGGGCGACCCCATAGAGATGTGTGCAAAAGGAGAATGAGAGGCATCGCTCTTCACACTCGCACTCTCATGGGAGAGTGGGGTCTCCATGGTCGTCTGTGAGAATTCCTGATCCTTCTTCTCCTCGAAGTCTTCATTGAACAGGTCCTGGATGTCATCTTCTGGAACCGTGTTGGCCAGCTCGTCTATTAGTTCCTGCCACTCTTGGTCATTCAGGTTAATGTCAGAGAACAGCTTGTTCTGATTAGAAAGTGACGTTTCGGATGTGTCTATGCAGGCGGGGTCATCAAGAGGCTCCTGTTTGAGGTCCTTGCTCTGCAATATAGCAAAGCTGTCCTCCAGATCCCCACAGCCATTGACAGGGAGTTTAATCTCAGGGAGCCTGCCATTCTTACCCAGATCCTCTAGCAGCCCAGAAGTGTGAGCAGCGCTGTTCTGCAAGGGCAAAGAAGGCTTGAGGTCAAGCTGGTGAAGGGGTGAAGCTGAAGGCGGCGGCAGGTTGTTGGGCAAACTGTTGATGGCTTCCATCCCCGTGGTAAGGTCCTTTCTGATGCGCTTGCTTGTGGGAGAGAAGCTCCCATCGCAAGCCCCATTCTGCTGGTCCCCATTAAGTGGTGATCGGGCCCCTTCCAGCTTCCTTTTCACAGTCTCTTGGAGCTGGAAGAGAAATGAGAGAGAAAATGGCTTAAACTCATATCGAACTCTTAACCATCGTGATGTGCATTGTGGTGAACTACCTTTGCGCGTAGGCATGTTCACGTATACGCATGCACACCCGTGTGCATAAGTGTGTGGACCTTTGGCACCGTCTACCCTGTTAGGGTGTGTCATTGGCCTGGAGCACCCCCATGAGGTGAGGCTGGCCAGTGAGCCCCGGGGACCTACCCACTTGCTTCCTCAGTGCTGGGATTCCAGGTGGACATGTGCTGGAATTTTCTGGTTTTTGTTCCTAGGCTTTTGGAATAAGACTCAGATACTAGGATGAAGAATCTCCTTAGCCCAGGAACTACATTTTAAGTGCTGTATAACACACCAAAAGGAAAGGATGCTTGTAGTTTCAAAATCAGGTGACACCATGATTCAAAATCTATGAGAAAAGGCTTCATCTAAAAGCAGAGTTCAGAGAGCCGAGAGATATGCAGGGTAAAGGTCACGGGGAAGGGTCACCTGTGAGCAGTTTCCAAATTTAGTCCACACTTGAGATGCGGACTAAAACACATCGCTCTTGTAAAAGATATCTATCCTCAATTCTCACCATACCCCCGTAATCGAAACCATCAAGGAATTAAATCAACAATATTTTGAAGAACACTTATCAATGTCTTTTTTAAAAATCAGTTTATTGTAATGAACTTGCAAATGAAAAAATACACACGGAGAGATTAATATAGCATTTGCCAAAACCCGAAGTCTACAGACCTCAATGAACTACTCAGTTAGAGCAGCCAATTGGAAGCCGTGGAACTTGTCTTTGGATTTTATGATTTCATTATCAGTTACATCATTATGCACTTATCCACCACAAGTAATTGAAAAATCAGGAAGAAAGTCAAAATTAGAAAAACAATTAGTTTTATATCCTTTTGTGACTTCACCTGAATTCTGTTCCTCCTCAGTCACCAAATAGTAGCCTTTCCTGTTCTTACTACATATATACTATACTCACACATACATTTCTTTACACACACACATATATGTTATAGAATAGATTCTCATATGAGGAAAAACATGCAATTTTCTTCCTGAGAATGGGTAACTTCATTTAGTTTTATACTTTCCTTTTAAAAAAAGATTTATTTATTTATTTTGTGTGCATTAGTGTTTTGCCTGTATGTATGTCTGTGTAAGAATGCCAGATCCCCTAGAACTGGAGTTACAGACAGTTGTGAGCCACCATGTGGGTGCTGGAAATTGAACCCAGGTCCTTTGGAAGAGCAGCCAGTGTTCTTCAAAAATCACTGAGCCATCTCTTCAGCCCCAGTTTTACACTTTCCAAGTTCATTTTCCTGCTAGTTTTGTGGTTTCATTTTTTTCTTTGGATCTAGATAGTATTCCTTACACACACACACACACACACACACACACACACACACACACACACATATATGTAGCAGAATTTCATTATCCATTTATCTGTTGATGGACAACTAGGTTGTTCTATTTTCTTGTCGGAGTGACCAGAGCAGCAAAAACGTCTTATGAATATGGATTTCATGCATTGCCAAATGGCAGACAATGAAGGTTAATGTTGTACATAGCCTAAAACTTGCGCTTGTCTCCTAATTTTTCTGTCTTGCAGCTCCATTGGATGCTTGATGTGTTTCCATCATCTCCTGTGACTTCAGACTTGGTGAGATTTCCTCTTTCTCACTACCATGCATTCTTTGTTGTAAATGATGGAATTCTTCTACGTTCCTTAATATTTTTCTTTCTTCTGCTCATATATATGATGTTCTGGGCATTTCCCTCGACTACAACATCCTGCACCATCTTCCCTAGGCTGATGGTCCCAAACAGTGTAGCCAGCTCCGTCTCTGCTGAGCCCCACTAACTCCAACTTTCTCGGACAGTTAAGGAGCATCTAAAACTCAATCTGATCCTCACCTGTTCCCCATCTCTGCATCCACACAGTTACCTAGGCCAGAGGTGTGAGCACTGTACACTGACATGCTCATCTCATGTCCGTCCACACTGTCACTGCCCCAGACCAGGGGACCACCTCTGCGTGACCTGTCCCCTCCTTTACCTGTTCTCCCGGAAATTCATTGTTTAGCCCTCTCCTGTCTATTCTGCACACTGTGCCTGGTTCCTGCTCACAAGCCAGAAGTGATCAGACGAAAATCTCAGCTGTCGTCTTTACATCTTCCTATCCTACCATCTCCGTTCTCCCCACACTTATCCAGTGTCCGCAATCCACTATCAATTTTCCTAAAACTCTTTTTAAAAGTGAGTGTGTGTGTGTGTGTGTGTGTGTGTGTGTGTGTGTGTGTGTGTGAAGTAGGGATCAAATCCAGGAGGCCTTGCTCGTGCTAGGCAAGCGCTGCGCACTGAACTGCACCCCAGCCTTCTTCAGCCTCCTAAAGTTCCCTAACTGTGTCAAGCTTCCTTCTGTCTCCAGAAAAAATGATGTTTTCTTAGCTTGGAAAAATCTCCCTTCCCTCCTTTTGCCCTGGTTAATACTCCCTTTCCCTGGTTAATACTCCCTTTCCCTGGTTAATACTCCCTTTCCCAGGTCAATACTCCCTTTCCCTGGTTAATACCCTCTCTCCCCACCCTTTCCCTGTCCCTTAGCTGCTTATGTTTCACATCAGAGTTCAGATCCCCCTTACTGAGTTGTGGGAGTTACGGATCCCTCCCTCTCCCACCCCAACCTACCCACACTGAACTGGATTAATCCGAAGAAGGTTTTCCAAGCCATCTATACTTCCCCATTGATCATACTTTGTGCCGAGAAGTTAGGGACCGTGGCTGACTTGTTTCCTGGGTCAGGTTGTTCGCAACAGTTAATAAGTAGCTACCAAATGAGGGAAAAATGCTGCTGTCTCATTCAGAGATGAGACCAGTGCGTCTGAATGACCGCAGAAGCCAGCCTGGTGGCCATGAGGAATTTCTGATTGAGAGTCTTCTTTCCTGGGACGGATGGGACACTCTCTTGCTCCAGAGAGTGTGAACTCTATGAATAGTTTATTAGTTTTATACCCAGTTCATGTCTTTGCACCTTTCTTTCTGCCAGAAAGGGATATGCCTGTGGCTCTGGTCGAAGAGTGTCCACAGAGTGGGAGCTGGGGAGACGCCTGTTATGTGGGTGAAGGTCTTCCCTTTGTAAGTTTCCCACTGGGCTGCACAAGCACAGGCAAAGGCCGAGGGCCTAAGTGATGCTGGTAACGTCAGAACGGTTCCTCTACGTGGGTGCCCCGCGCTTGGCAGACACTGTATTTTAGAGATCCTGTAGGTGAGAGGTGTTGATTCCCTGTGAGCTGAATCTGTGGAGTTGACACGGCTCTAGGAGCCCCGTGGAGAGAAACACCGATCTGGTGATGTGAGTTTTAAGGAGTACACGCTTTCTTGGAAGCAGAGGACACCCTTCTTTTAAAGTAAGCAGAGTCAAAGGGAACCTTGAGCCAAACTCCCATCTAATCCCTTTCCCCAAATCTTAGTTTTCATTACAAACCAGAGCCTGTCATAATCACTCAGTTGAGGCTCTTAAACAGCTGAAAACCGGGACCTAACTGGGACACACTAGAACTTGACTTCAAAGAAAATGATGCTTCAATCCATCATGTTAGGGGAACACTGCTAGGAAATAACATTATTTATGGAACAAACCAGGAAACCATGGTTCGGATCATCAGCGTGACAGGTGCGTGAATGTATGTAGCTCCAAACACGGTGACAGATTCAAGTATCACAGCTTAAAGGCCTACAGAAATGAGGCCCGGGCACCTCCTGAAGTGATGTTAAGCTTCAGAAAATGAGTGCTTGTCTTTAAAAAACGAATCTGATGTTATTTTAGAACCACAGGTCCACGATTCTGTACTGGGTCATGTCATGAATGAACAGGACTGATAAATAAAGACACTCTACTTGTCCCCCCCCTATAAAACAGAGGCGGCCAAGCCTCCAAAGGCCAAGAGGTCTGCTTGGGAACCCACTCACCTCTAAGGAGTTAAGTAGGCAAAACACCAGAGCCCAGCATTATAGAAACAAGAGCCAGGCACGGGAGTGAGAATGATGGCCGAAGACCCCCTTCCCATGCACCAAAAGAGCATGCGTACTCAGCAATGGATGGCTGTGGGCCAGACGGGCCACGCCCAAGGCTCTCTGTCCTGCTTGCTTCCGAGCCCCTGGCAGCCCCCGGCTGACACTCAAAGGATGAATTTGGAGAAATGTCTATAAATTGTCCCAAGTTTGGTTTCATGGGTTCCCAAACGGGTTAGTAGCACTAGCTCACAGAGTTACTGTGAGGGTGAGTTCATAGCAGATAATGTGCTAACACATAATTATGGACGTGGAACCCAGTCAGCACTCACTAAGCCTCAGCTTTACTATTTTTAAAATTCAGTCACGACTGCCATGGGGACAGAATGCTTCCTGAGTCTTCAAGACACAGATAGGTATAATGGCAATATTTCTGTTCCCTAGCCGGCCAAACCTTAATGTTTCCCAAGCATCTGGAGTAGCTTTCATAATATGAACAACAAAAATCAAATTTGCAATTCAAGCCCCAGTCCAAGCGCTAATGCATGCATGTCCTAGATTGTAGAGCAGGGGAAGCTATGTTGTTCAGGTTCAAACCAGATACATTCCCAGCACACGACCTGAAAGGGGCTATGGAGAAGATTCTCTTCCCCAGGGGCTTCATGTTCTCCACTGCTGGCCCCTTTTAGCCAAATCGTGATCTGTGTATGTATCAGCATTTGGGAGTATGAGAAAGAGCATTGAAGATGCTATGCCATGGTTTTTATGTTCGGTTTTGTTACGTCCAAAATAGCAGAGCAATCTTCACATCAATTCCCTCTGTCTCATCATCCATTGTTTTATGGAAAGGTGGTCTGAAAATCTAATTCCCTCTTTATGTCCCTCATGGGAGAAGGGGATGTGGGGAGGGAGCCGCGCAGCTGGCTGTGTGTTGGAGAATCTGACAAGCAGCTTGTTCAGTGAGTAGGAGACTCCTTGGCTGCACGCGAGCAATTGTCCTGGGAGTCCCCACTCTTAGGGACTCAGGTCAATCTCAGCTCCAATTGCCTATCTCAACAAGACTCTGGCCCTCTTACCTCCCAGAGCAGAAAACCTCTTAGTACACTATGCCCTCGTGAACAAGCATCGAAGCTTTACTGAGGCTTAGCCCGCTTGTTTCCATGTTACCACGCTTATATATAGAGATGTTTTCTCCCATTAAGGGAAGCTGAGCTGCCAGGAGCTGAAGTGTGCCGTTCAGCTAATGCCTGTGACAATATGGGTTGCTATCAGGTATCAAGTGCTCTGGAGACAATAATTCCCCTTCCAGAATGCTCTAGAGATGGCCTCCTCTCTGCAGTGTGGCTTGATAGCTGGTGTTTATGTTGAATTACAGGATACATGTGAGGTAGAGGAAGTGAGAGAAAACCAGAGGTTGAGAGGGGCAGAATGGTGTGTGCCCATGAGCATATTGTGTGTCCCAGATCCACAGCGACAAGAATAGCAGATACCCGAGCGTCATTGTTTACTGCAGGCTACCCACAACAGCTAAGCTATGGAAACAATCCTTCAACGGAGAAACAGATTGTTTTTAAAATGTGATACAGGCATAGAGGCTGATTAGATGACCCAGGGGGTAAAAAAACCCTGTTGCCAAGTTTGACAGCGGAAGTTTGGTTCCCAGGACCTACACAGTGGAGGGAGAGAGAAGGCACCCAAAGACTGTCCTCTGATCTCCGCATGTGTGCTGTGACATGGGCACATGGCACACACACACACAGTACACACGCATGCACACACATGTGCACACACACACACACACACACACACACACACTGAATATTTTTCAGCCACAGAGAAGAATGAATAAAATATTTGAAGGATAGATGCTACTAGAGATTATCATGTTAAATGAATGAATCCAGTCTCAGACAGTCAAATAATGCAAGTTTTCCCTTCTTTGTGGGTCCTAGACTTTACATAGCGGTACAGAGAATCACATATGTCCAGAGGACGTGAAAGCAGGAGCAAGTGTCTGGGGAAGACAGCAGACAAAGGAGAGGGGGGAGTGAGAGGGAAGTGCAGAGTGTGCTTGAAGTATATCACACGTGGAATGACCGTATACAGCCTGCTTTAATAAAATAATTTCTGAATGGACTGCTGTGCCTTTCGAGTCACAAAGCACATGTTATATGATCACAAAGGATAACAGTTATCCTTACAGCAGATCTTTGCACCAACGGAGCTGACTGTGGTGATATCGTGTTCCAAAATATTGTGCACCCTAATAAACTTATCTGGGGTCAGAGAACAGAACAGCCACTAGATATAGAGGCCAGAAAATGGTGGCACACACACCTTTAATCCTAGCATTCCAAAGGCAGAGATCCATCCGGATCTCTGTGAGTTCAAAGCCACACTGGAAACAGCCAGGCGTGGTGACACGCGCCTTTAATCTCAGGAAGTGATGGCAGGAAGAAGAAAGGTATATAAGGCGTGAGGACCAGGAACTAGGTTGGTTAAGCTTTTAGGCTTTAAGCAGCAGTTCAGCTGGGATCCATTTGGATGAGGACTCAAAGGCTTCCAGTCTGAGGAAACAGGATCAGCTGAGGAATTGGCGAGATGAGGTTAGCTGTGGCTGGTTCTGTTTCTCTGATCTTTCAGCGTTCACCCCAATATCTGGCTCCAGGTTTGTTTTTATTAATAAGACCTTCTAACAATTCGTGCTACGCTGATGGTTCTATATTGGGAAAAAGACAGTGTTTGGGGGGCGGGAATGGTGGGTGGCAGCCGTTACAAGGAAAAGGACAGCTGAGGTCACCAGCTTCTTTTGTAGAACTCTAAATATCCTCAAGAGGCTTCGTGTGGTTTCTTTCCTCTTGTCACAGCTGTCCCCTCCCCCAGCACAAGTTTGTGTGACTTTCCTTTCCAAACTGTTAGAGACATGGCTTCTTCCCTGAGATTTGAAGATGGGTTGGAATCTATGCTGCAGATGCTAATGAACTCCAGGAGAGCGTTGTGGTCATTGTGGTCTGTTCTGGGCAAACCTGAAGATGATTCACTAGGATCAATCATCGCATGGGTATTCTCTTCCCATTCTATGAGTAGTAATAAGCCTAGGGTCACATGGATGAATCTGACTTGCTTATTTTGTATTTGATGGAGTGACCTAGCATAGACATGTGTTAGATATTCTCCGTGTGAGGATACGAACAGAGTGTGAACCACTTTCAGGACTTCCCCACAGATGTGGTACTCTTACAAAGGCTTTAAGAGTTTCAGGGATTTGGTTTTCATTTCTTCTGTTTTCAAGCTTGGTTTTGCAATAAATTATTTCTAATTTATTTTTGTCAGCATAAGTTAAATGTTCAGAGGGATTTCACGGTGACACTGCCATATATACTTACAATGTATACTTGATCTTATTCAAGGAATTCCCTTTTTCTCTAGTGTTCCCCCACACACACTTTAGTGGGACTGTGAAGGTGTTAACAAGGCGGATGTCCCGATTCTGCTTCAACAATCCCTGACTTAGCAGCTTCAGGTGGCATCCAGATTAGGACACAGGGTGGGAGGAGGGACACAGATAGCCAAAGAAATGCAATGAGTTCCTCGGGTGTCCTGAGAGAGCTGGGTTAGGATCTCCTGCATCTAGACACTGGGATGCAGACTACAATGACTGCTGCATTCTGATATTTTGAAGTCTGGGATCAGATTTTTAGAGACGCACACCCAAAGAACACAGATTATGCCCTGCTTGCTCTGGGGCATCTCAAAGTAGAACGAGGGAACTGTACTCTAGACTGAGGTCTTCCCAGCTTCAGGGGATCATGAATTGAATGCAAGATTGATGGATTTCCATCCTATCTTCCATGAAAAAAAATATAATATATATATAAACAGTTTCAGTTCCTCTGAGCATGGTAATATCTGTCACCATTGTCCATCCTACAATCTGTATGGGCTCTGTGCCAGTGGCTTCAGGGTCAACCCATTTCCAAGAGCGTGGACCACCCCAGAAAACAGGCACCATCAACAAAGGTGCTGCCAGAGGTTAGATACGTTTGTTTGAAAGAGATCTTCCCGTCAGGCAGAACAGCACAGAAAGAAGAAGGAAAATCATAACCCAACTTGTGAAGTCCTTGCCAATCTCACACACTCTCAGCAATCAGAGAGAAAACAACATTATATGTGAACTTAAAAAAAATCTGACGATATAACTATATGCCACACACACTGTGGTAGTTTGAGTGTAATTGGCCCCCATAAGCTCATAGGGAGTGGCATTATTAGGAGGTGTGGCCTTGTGGCAATGGGTATGGCCTTGCCGGAGGAAATGAGTCACTATGGAGGTAGGCTTTGAAGTCTCATATATGCTCAAGCCACACCCAGTGAGACAGTTCACTTCCTGTTGCCTGTGGATCAAATTATATTAACCCTCAGCTCCTTCTCCAGCACCATGTCTGCCTGCAGGCCACCATGTCCCACCATGATAATGGACTAAACCTCTGAAACTGTATGCTACCCAATAAATGGTTTCCTTTATAAGAGTTGCTGTGGTCATGGTGTCTCTTCACAGCAATAGAAACTCTGACTAAGAACACACACTAAGACATACTCCTAAGCATACATAAGCCTGGAGATTAAAACTCTGCTTGTGAGGAATCCAGAATGGTAGTTTCCTGGGCCCATTTGGTTGCAAATGTTGGGTCTCTGGAGGAGACACTTACTCAGAAAATTCAGAAATATCCATTCTGAAATGCTTCAGGAAAAATGGGATCTCCCTGCAAGGGGCCTTGCCCTTAGTGGGCATCAGTAATACCCGAGAGCCCCATGGGAAGGAAGGAAGGCCGCAAACATGGAGCCCCGGCCTGGGGCCAGCACTGTCCACGGCATTTTGAGGACACTGTGTACTCATAGTACTTCTTTTCCAATCGTGGATCACAGACCCCCAAATCTGGCCGTGAGGTCCTTAACTGACTGGTTTTAGACTTTTCAAAATATGTTTTTTATGAATGACTGAATTTGGGGGTATGCTTTTATCCTTTAGCTATCCTTAAACATGGAGTAAGTACCAGCTGGCTGTACCACAGCGATGGACCCCAACACATTGGGAGCAGTGGCAGACAAGGCCCTCGACATTTAGAAACACAATGTCCCAAGATCTCCCCAAAGCTCCAAGTTTCCAAGTACATAAATGTCCACATAGGCTCTTGGCTTTCTCACAATTGAAGGAATAAATCACATTTCACCCCCGGCTACATGAGTCCCAGGCACTCTTTTTATGTGACATTTAGGTAGTTTTCATGAGCATTGATGAAACAATGAACCACTCATTAAGACTAAGATGGTAATCCCTGTAGTCACCAAGGCTGTATGATTCTCAGATCTCTTCACATAGCTTTCAGCATGAGTACGAGTTTTTATCAGCTAACTTAATTTATCATTTAGTAACAGTTAAGATATTGTTGGTATGAAATATTCTAATTGACTGAAAACTGCCAGGCATCACGCTATGGGTATTGTATCTTAATTTTTTTTTAATTTATTTTTATTGAGACAGAGTCTTACTATGGAGCCCTGCCCAGCCTAGATCCACTGGCCTCTGTCTCCTGACTTATGGGAGTAAAGGCATGCACCACCATATCTGGCCCATTTTTATTTTTTACTTTATTTTTTTGAGGTTGGGTCTCATGTAGCACAGGCTACCTCCCAACTGGCTGTGCGGGCAATCTGTCCTAGAACTGGTGATCCCCTGGTCTCAGGCTCCCAAGTAACTGGATTACAGGGCCTACCACCATCCTTGGCTAGTGCTTTTCTTTTGCCATCTTGACTAATCATCATAATAAACTATGATGGCTGCGGAATGCTTCAGCCAGGACAGGTAACGCACATTCCTCTCAAAGCTTGTTCTTGCCCATTCTTCCCCCCATGGCTCCTGCCCCATCAGACTTCAGCAAAGCCTGCCCATAAATTCTAGGCGGTTTTGAACCTGTCATGGGGGCTCTGAGGAGGATCTGCCCAAGGCTGAGTCAGGTTTGCCTGTTTCACAGAAGGGCCGGGTGATTTTCTACAGGAGAGATGCTGTACCACACGTCTGTCACGTGCTTGAGGAGTGATAACTGCTACAGCAGGGCGGCATCAGCAGGCAGTGGGTACGTGCATCCAGCGGCTTCCGGCACTCAATAGCTCTCTTAGGAAAAGCTCCACAGGGACAAGCAGCTGCTGTCAAAACCCAGTCAGAGCCCTGAAGGGCTCTGTCTTTCACACACACACACACACACACACACACACACACACACACACACTGCATTTACTTTTTAAGGACAAGAAACAGTATCCTTAGGGTCTCTCCCAGTGGTTCTTACTAGACGTCATGCATACATTTCTATTCAAACATACCTGTAGGCATGACCTTGTGTTGTTTTCTGAATTTTCTAATGGGATTTTATTTATAGCTGTAAAGAAACAAAGGAGGGAGGTGAGCAAGAAGGAGGAACCATAAGGAGGGAAGGGGACACACGAAAAGATGAGACACGATGGTGTCATTCCCAGATGGAGACTCCTACGAGCAGGGGGGGCCAAAGCGCAGCAAGCCAGGGCCAAGCCCAGGGTTCTGTTTATTTTCTGGGAGGGACAAGACAGGAGGAGAAACACTCCACAGAGGTTCCGTGCTTTTCTCTCCCCTGGGTCGGACCTAAGAATATTTTTATTCCACTGTTTATTCAAAATGTCCTCTTTCTCAATGAGGAATTCTCACTTTCGTTTTTAGCCCTTCGTGAGATCCTCTCTCTCTCTCTCTCTCCCCCTGAAGTCGTGCACCAGCTTAGGAGATGCAAATAACCCAGAGCTTCCAGATGTGAGGAGACGCTTTTGAATAAAACCCAGCACACATTCATCTCCCTTTGGAATGCAAAAGTATTGAAATAGGTCTATAAAAAAAAAATCTCTGGTTTCCCTCGAAGAGGTCAAGAGCTCCATTTCCTAGTGAGCTGTCATTGTATTACACAGTGGGTACATCCAGGCAGCCAGGAGCCACCTCCCAAGGAGGGCACAGAGATTCTCAGATCCCCCCACCCACCCACCCACAGACCTATGCCATTATGCAAACAAACAACTCGATTCTTATTTCTAGACAGCACCTGACTCCTAGGCCTCCATTTCACCGCACATTTTTGCTCCGGGTATGAAGGCTGAGGGCCTGGGCTTTCTTTACCAACAAGGTGATTGCTTTATGGCTGTGCCTTTCCATGTGTACACGTATGTGCACCTGTGTGCAGGCCCATGCCTGCGCACGCTGGGGCCAGAGATCGACACTGGTTCGTATTCTTTGTCCCTCTCTACCTTTTTTTGAGTCTCTCACTGAATCTGGAGCTGGGTGATTCTGCTAGACAGACTGACTGGCCTGGCAAGTTCAGGGTGTGTGTGTGTGTGTGTGTGTGTGTGTGTGTGTGTGTGTGTGTGTCTTCCTGTTTCCATCTCTGAATACTTGGATTACTGATAAACACGGCCAAATGCCCAGATTTTCACATGGGTGCTGGGGACCAAACGTGGGTCCGTAGCAAGCCCTTGAATCTCTGACTGTAGACTTTCTCCACCAACAGGACACAAAACAGGCCAGGAGTGAATCCCCATGGGAAGGGTAAGATGTCCACATACACATGCCATATGAAGCCTGTTCTCATAAATGGGCAAATACTAAGGCTGAAATGTCCAGCCGGGTGGCAGTACATACTACCATTCAACCTAGAAGCAGTAACACTCTGGAGTCTGCCAGCTGAGCCTTCCTGTGTGGGGAGATGCTGCTCTGCTTCATCCCAGCTGAAATACATTTTTCAAAAGAAATTAGACAGAGGTACTGTTGTTATAGCAACAGACAGAGTCATTTAGGCACACAGTTTCCTTTCCACAACCTCCCTGACTCATGTGGGCAGTATTTCAGTTATGCAAGAGGAGTGTCCAAGGCTGAGCCTGCATGGACCCTTTATCAGCCTTTAAGATGGGAAAGCCTGAGCCCTCTATGGCCAATCTAAAGCCCCAAGACAATATTATGTGTTCCAGAGGGTGAGCAGGAAAGGCCAGCAAAAGCCCTCTGAATCCATCTCCTTCCATCTCCTGGGGTAGAAACTGAAAGTGTCAGTGCTGAATTTCCCGGCTTACCCAAGGACTGGCAGCCCCGAAGAGGAATTTCCATGAGCATGGTAATGCAGTCAGTGAACTGGGAAGTGACTTCATTATGTCAGTTCTATAGGACGCCAGGGTGTAGACGTCCTAACAGGGTAGCCCACACCGGCCATAGAAAACAATACTCAATTCGAAAACCATCCTGTTCTGAAGACTCTTCACGTCAAGGACTTTCCAGGGAAAAGCCACCAGGCAGTTGCCTACATCCATACTAGGGATGTACAAGGGTGGTAAAAATCTGAGCCTATGGCTCATGGCCAGTGTCATAGGACAACTGTGTCCCCCGCCACTTACCAATCCGTATGTCTAAGTCACAGCCATCAGAAACTCAGCTGTGACTATGTTTGGAGACAGAGTCTTTCTAAGGCCATTAAGGTAAAAGAAGGTCTTTAGGCTGGTGGTGACTGTGCCCTTATAAGATGAAATTAGGAAAGACCATGTGGGGACACTGAAAGGACACGTGAGGACACAGAGAAATGACCCCCTGTCAGCCCAAGAGAGATGGCTGCCTCAGTCCACTTACACTATTGCAACAAAATGCCAGAGACCGGATAATTTACAAAAAGCAATTTATGTGTCACAGTCTTGAATGCTGGGAAGTGCAAGATCAAAGGCTGGAAGGGTCAGGGTCTGGTAAGCCCTGTTCCTATGGAATGGCATCGGGGTCTGGTGAGCCCTGTTCCTATGGAATGGCATCGGTGTCTGGTGAGCCCTGTTCCTATGGAATGGCGTCAGGACCTGGTGAGCCCTGTTCCTATGGAATGGCATCGGGGTCTGGTGAGCCCTGTTCGTATGGAATGGCATCAGGACCTGGTGAGCCCTGTTCCTATGGAATGGCATCAGGGTCTGGTGAGCCCTGTTCCTATGGAATGGCATTGGTGTCTGGTGAGCCTTGTTCCTATGGAACGGCATCGGGGCCTGGTGAGCTCTGTTCCTATGGAATGGCATCGGTGTCTGGTGAGCCCTGTTCCCATGGAATGGCATCAGGGTCTGGTGAGCCCTGTTCCTATGAAATGGCAACATCTGGGCCTCCTGGCATGGCAGAAAAGCAAAAGAGAAAAACTACAAAGATACATGCTCAACTATGTTCATAGCAGCACTATTTGTAATAGCCAGAACCTGGAAACAACCTAGATGCCCATCAACTGAAGAATGGATTAAGAAAATGTGGTACATATACACAATGGAGTACTACTCAGCAGAGAAAAACAATGACATCATGAAATTTGCAAATGGATGGAACTAGAAAATATCATCCCGAGTGAGGTAACCCAGACTCAGAAGGACAAAAATGGTATGTACTCACTCATAAGTGGATACTAGATATAAAGCAAAGAACAATCAGACTGCAACCCACAGAACCAGGGAGGCTATACAGCAGGGGGAACCCATGGTGACTGTGGCTTATAATAAGTTTTGGTTTTGCACAATCACTGGGCAAGCCTCAGTGAAACATTTCACTATTAGGATAAGAATTTATACTGTATCAAGCTGATAATAGAAAAGTAAATAAATAAATTAAAATGGGAAAAGAAAACAATAAATATATAAAAAGAGAAAAACTAGGTCCCTTTAGCTTTGTAGTCTACGCCAATCCCACAGAGTGACTTACTCAACTCCAGAGACCCTGTTAAGCATCAGCACACAGGGATGCAGTTTCAGCATGGAGTTCTAGGAGACACTCAGACCACAGCAAGGGCTCAGAAGAAACCAGCCTTGCTCACACCTTGAGTTGGACTGCCAGCCTCTAAACCTGTGAGGGAGTACATTTCTGATGCTTAAGCAGCCTAGTATATTATACTTTGCCATGATAGCCTGGTGGAGAAGACTAACAACTTGATTCACGCCTATCCCTATCCTCTCCGGGTCTTAGGTCAAGCTCTTAATAAGTACCATAAAGGACCAGCTTGCACCAACTTGTCCAGGCTTTGGCTTAACTGATCTCTGGGCACCGGTTCAGCGTCAGGTAGGAAGGACACTCTGGAGAGTAGGAGTGGGCATTTGACCTCAACAACTTTCGGCATGGAGATGCCAGGGAAGCAGGCCCCAGTGTAGTCTGTAGTCTGCATGTCTCTCGGTCTATGGGGAGAGGCTTCCTGAGGGAACCTACACGCAACCTAAGATTCGAGGAGTTCGTGGTCAGAGAGCAACAGTTCAGTCAGTGGGAACACATCTTTGTTCAGAGAAGGAAGAAGCGCATTTGTGAGCAAGACCTCCAGCACTTAGGTCTGCCTTCAGCCACAGTGTCCAAGTGCAAAGGGGGGGGGGGGGGCTGAAGAAAGAAGCAGGAGCCACAGGGATCGTGAAGAACCGGCCTGTGTCGGGGAGTGTGGGTTGGTCCAGAAGACATTAGGGGGGAAAATCGTTACTTGGGAAGTTAATTTCTGATATGATAATGATAAGAAAGTGTACAATAAGTTACCTAAAGTGAAATCTTCGCAGTGATCTGTACTGTCTTACCAGGGTTCCCATAGCAAGATATCAGAATGGGTGCCTTCTACAGTTCAGTGTGGAGTGTTACCCCACCCCTACATGTTAAAGGCTTGGTCCCCTCTGGGAGGTCCCTCTGACCATCACGAGCTAAGGCTGATCTAGAGGAAGTATCCGTTTTCTCTCCTGGCCCTCCCTCTGCTTCATGGCCAGCATGCAGTAAGCACCCTCCTCTTCTATACATTCTACATGATGTCTTATGTCACCACAGGCCCAAACAATGGCGCCAAGTGACCAGGGGCTGAAAATATGATCCCAAATCTAAGTTGATTTGTCTCAGGTGTCTGCCATGTGACAGAATGCTGATCAAGACAGTGGCCACAACACACCCAAGCTTCGGCGTTCTGGCAGCCAGATGTCTGGGATCCAGGGGTCGATGGGGTTGGTCTCAGTGACATGCCTCTCTCTGGTATACAGAGGGTCCCATTTTCCCTCCGTCCTCACGTGGTCTCCTCTCTGTGATGCCACATCTTTCTGTGTGTCCAATTCCTCTTTGTATGAAGACTGAGGTTATGTTTGTTGAGGACCCACAAACATAACCTTAAGGGTTTTGCTGCCATTTAAATGGCCGTCTTCAAACCTAGTCAGTCTCTTAGGACTTCAGCCTCTGAATTCGGGGGAGGCATGATTCGGCTCATACAGAATCCAATATCGTCCCTGCATAGCTGATTAGGGGAACGTCTAAAGGTATTCTCAAGTTATAAATCAACAGGGTACAGAGTTGGCCTTAAAGAAAACAGTTGACAATTACTACTTTATCCGAGTTTAACAATTCTTTATTTTTAAAAGTGTCTGCTTCCCTGCATCCCTTACGTCCCTCATTGCTCTGACAAAGTTTATGGCATAAAAACAGCTTCAGGAGGCTGGGGAGACAGAACATCGGGCCAAGGCACTTGCCACCGAGCCTGAAAACCTGAGTTCCATTCCTGGAACTAGTAGAGTGAGAGTAACCAACTGCCCAGAGTTGTCCTCTGATCTCCCCATGTGAGTTGTGACACACAGGAGTGCACACACACAGACAAATATTAACGAAATTATTACTATCATATAAAAAGTACTTCCCATTCAGTGTTTAATGTCCAAACTCCTGACCAACCCTCAGAACAAGCAGAAGGTGGGTCTGCTGCGGTTCAAGAGGCCCTGGAGTACCCCCTTGTTCCTTGAGAATGAGTAAATGTTCCTTCACAGTGACACCTGACCTCAGAGGGGCACAGCAGAGGGAAAACTGAGGCAGAAGAAGAACAGGTCCCCCACTCCAGCCCAATATCCCAAGCGAGGGGAAAATCACAGGGCGAACATAATAGGTAAGAGTTGGTCAACTTTTTGCTCAGACTGTGGTGTGCTGTCAATGTCCTATAAAAGGGTAGAGCCAAGCGAGGCACGTCAGTGATTTCATCCCTAACCTAGCCAACCAGACATTATTTATGCACTTTCCATCAGAATGCTACAGTCAAGTTTGCATAGGATTTCCTATAACTACCTACTTGTGCACAGTTATGGCTCTCGTAAAACTCCCCGGGGACAGATTTTTTTTTTCCACCTCACTTCAGAAGTTAAAAAAAAAAAATGGTAACAACAGATGAAGATTTTAGAGATATTTCTGAAGTTGTTTGAACGGGAAGGAAAGGAGGGTTAAAACAAAAGCCACAATGAATATTTTGCCACCTTTTGTCCAATCTAGCACCATAAATCAAAGGAACTGATCATAAAGGCACCAGGCAAGGCAATGTAATAGATTTCTCTGGCGACTACCCACACTGCCAGATTGGACTAAATGAGGTCTGCATCCACGTGGTTATCAGTACTTAAAAATACCCCGAGTGTACACAACACAAAATGTCAGGAACTTGAAAAGCAAAAATATGCATGTGCTGTTTTCCAAATCTCTCTACAGCCCAGCAACTAAACAAACTTAATTATGTGACCAGGCAACAGCTGTTTAACCTCCCCAGACCTCTGCTTCCTCCGTTCTAAAGTGAGAGGGCTGTGGTACGTGGTCTCTGAGGGCTGTTCCAGCTCCACCAGTCTCTCCTCGGTCCCTGGATTCAGATCAACAGCTTACATTCACAACCACCCTGGAAGGCACTCTTCACTCCAATGCACCCTTGAACTGGAAGGTTCTTGCTCACTGAGATCTTCGTGGCAGAATGCAAGCAGTCACTGCTCATCTGCAAAGGTTTTTTTAGTATATTGGGAAGAAAAATTATACTTGAGTCTTAATTACAAGTATCTTCAAAAACCCCGCAAGTAAACGAAGTGTGTAAATTACATGATTAATTTAAAAGTAGATTTCTTTCCCCCTGATGGCACACCTGGTATCAGGTGCTGAGCCGGGTACAGAGGATGTGAAGGCTGCTAGGACTCAGATGTCAAAGGATGGCTCTGACTTTGCCCCCAAGTGTTGAACAGCTCCTGTCGGGGGGGATACTGGTCTGACATAGCCAGCCCTGTTGTATTGACTGGCAGCTCAGGGAGTGATACAGCTGTGCACGGTTCCTCTAAATAAACAAAATAAACCGTTTTTAAAGAAATGCTATTCAGTGACATGAAGGGTCTGAACATATCTGTTTAGGTAATTAGATACCAGGCCAGGTTATAAGAAGATGTCAAGGGCCTAGGATGTGGCTCAGTGTGGAATATAACATGTACAAGGTCCAGGATTTGAACCCGAGTACTTCAGTTAAAAATAAATAAATAAATTAAGTCAGAGTGGTGGCACATATCACCTATAATCCTAGCATTCAGGAGGCTCAGGCAGACAATACAAGTTAAAGGCTAGCCTGGGCTACACAAATGAGACCCTGTCTCAAACAAACAAACAAACAAACCACATCTGTTGCTATTTCTAGCATTCTGTAGTAACACCTAGCTAAGTTAAATTCTGATAATATTGCCTCTAGCTGTGACTTGGCAAAGGGCCAACCTGATATTTCTCCCTTCCTACAAAGAGCTTACCATGTAAAAGGATCGGTCTAATAAAGATGACGAGGGAAATGCTTAACCTACTTAAGATAGAGACGAGCCTCAAAGACTCAAGGACTCAAGAGACTCAGATTTAAATAAACAATTGATACCCACATTCTAAATTCTTCTCATATATTAGAGTAGTTCCCCAAGGGTGTTTATTTACTAACAGTTTGAATTGCACTTGATACTTCTAAAATACATCACACTCAATATATATTTACCACGATACTTCAATTCCCATTTTTCTCAATTCAGGAAGCTTTTTCCCCAAATTAGTTTGAATTAGGGAGCGTCTATTGTATTCATAAACTCTTCATCTAAACGGCAGAAATGACGACGATAACATCCGTCTTGGGTTTGCTGGAAGTCTGCGGTTTGACTTCCAGTCTGAGATTGGGGAAGAATGAACTCGGGCTGATTAATGGCCATTACTGATTTCTCGCAGCTGTAACTTATCGGAATATGTATACTCTAATACTGTACCCATGGTAATTATCTCATTACTATGAAGTGTCACAGAAATGCATTATGCGAAGCGAGCGTTGAATCACAGTTAGCAATTTCTTTTTGATATTAAGCCTGAGGAGCTTTGTCACAGCTTTGATGGGCTGCCGGGCACTCAGGCTGGAGTCCCTTGGCAGCTCTGTTACCTGGTTCCCTTGGTGAAACTTTTCCACACCTCGGCCTCTAATTTAAAAATGGGAATATTTGTGTGTGACCCCCTCACCGTGTCCAGAAGACCAAGAAGAAGATGGCCTCAGAGGTAGCTGCTCATCCCCAGCAAAAGCACCAAGGTGTTACTCAGTCTGCACAGCGGTCACTCTGGGTGCATCAATATTTAATGAGCAGGGACACATAATATTCAACAGGCTCCTTATATATATATTCCTCAATATTGCTAAACTAAGTGCATGACATGGCTAGACATGTGGCTCAGGTGGCAGAGTGCTTATCTTGTATGCACGAGGCCCTAGGTTGCACACCCAGTATCTTCCAAAGCAGGCATAGTATAATTCCTACACTCCGGAGCATTGCAAGTTCAAGGTCATCCTAAACAACATAGTGAGTTCAAGATCAGGCTGCGTTGCACGAAACTCTGTCTAAAACATAAACAAAAAGAAAAACCCAAATAAACAACAAACAAAGCTAGAATAAACAGGACCGTGAAGTCATCCATGCACTGGCCCAAGAAAGCAAGGATGGATAGGCCTTGTTCTGTACATCGTAGGTGTTTGGGGGGCGGCAGATACCCACACAGTTTTCTCTTACTTCTGAAGATGTGGCCTTAGAAATGTGCTGGTGAGTTCTTGACGATTACCCATCAAACATATAAGGTATTATATATTTACAATAACAAATATTATATGTTTATACTTAACAAAGTAGGTGCATCATGGGAAATGGGCACCATTGCTTAGATGAGAGAAGTCAGCAAAGAGATACAATGTATCGACGAGATAGCAAAGTAAACCACCAAAGCTGAGGGGATGGCATGGTTGGTAAAATGTGTGACTGACCGGCATGAGAACTCAAGCCCAGGACACCAGAACACACGTAAACAAAGACAGGTGTGGTGGTGTATACATGACGTTCCAGGCATTTCCACTGAATAAGTGAATTCATTTTTGCAAAGCCCTTTATAATTTATAAAGATACGCGTAACCCCAGCAGGCCTTGCAGAAACCATTTCCTCCCTCATT
Source organism: Peromyscus eremicus (assembly GCF_949786415.1). Taxonomy (NCBI): domain Eukaryota; kingdom Metazoa; phylum Chordata; class Mammalia; order Rodentia; family Cricetidae; genus Peromyscus; species Peromyscus eremicus. The sequence continues at coordinate 666,764 of NW_026734305.1, forward strand.
TCTTTATGATTGGGAAATTGCTTTGGAATTTGGGAACACTGATACTTTTAGTAAATGTCTTTCATGAAAAGCCAAAATCTAAATACTATTTTTAAAAAAATATGAAGCAGAGGCAGAGAATCTCAGTGAGTTCGAGGCCAACCTGGTCTACACAGTGAGTCCCAGGACAGCAAGAGTCACAGAGTGAGACTCTGTCTCAAAAAAAAAAAAAAAAAAAAAGGAACAAAAGAAAGAAAACCAACAAAACAATTGGATTATAAAAAAGCTCCACGTGACTCGCAGTGACCACACTGGACAACAAAGCTTTAGAATTTGTCAGTGGGTCACCAAAGGGAAACAGGTGATGAATAGAGATCAGAGTTGGCACTCCTGCGTGTAAGAAACCTGTTTGGAAAAGCAGAAAGGGCAAAAAGCACCATACCCTGCATGCCATGAGGTAAAGTAAAGGCTTTCTCAGGAAAGGAACTATGGGTGTGTAGGACCAAAAGGTCAGAGGGCAGGAGAGACTGGCATGAAGAAAGGGACATTAGTGTTGGACAGTCCAAGAGGCCTACCAGAGGTGTCTTATGTATATTCCACTGTGGAACAACACTACAACATAGATTTGTGTGTGTGTGTGTGTGTGTGTGTGTGTGTGTGTATGTGTGTGTATGTGTATGTCACATGTGTGTGTACCTGCAGAGGCCAGAAGAGGGCTCCAGATCCTTTGGAGCTGGAGTTACAGGTGTTTGTGAGCCACCGGACAATGGATTTGGTAACCTGGGTCCTCTGGAAGAGTAGCAAGCATTCTTAACCACTGAACCATCCCTCTAGCATTCTTCCATCTTGCAATGCTAAAAGTACAAATCCACAGCCAGCTCTCCACTCTGCCCCTACCCCAGCCTTTAACGTCCTGCCTCGTTGATTTAGCTGCTCTAGTTACTGAGTAGAAGTACAGTCACAGCACTATTTGTCTTTCATGAGTGGAATATTTCACTCATTATAATGTCCTTAAGGTTCATACGTGCTGTGGGATGTCAGATTTCTTTCTTTTTTAAAGCTCAATAGTATTTCACAGTAAGCTAAATGTTTGCATTCTCCTGCAGTGGTCCTATGTTGAAATCCTAAGCTCGTGGGTGACAGGCATAAGAAATGTGGCTTTGGGGAGGTTACATGGTCACATGGGTTCTACCTTCATGAGTGAGACCAGCGCCCTGATAAAGGAGACCCCAGAGAGCACCACCATTCCTTCTGGCATGCGGGACACAGAAAGAAGACAACTGTGTGTTTGGACGCAGGCTCTCCCTGGCCAATGAGTCTACTCGTGCTTTGAGTTTTGAAGTTGCTAGCTTCTAAAATGGTGAGAAACGCATTTCCATTGTTTCTGAGTCATCCAGACTGCGGCACTCTGTTACAGTATAGCAGAAGTGGACCAAAACACACTGCAAAGGACTGACTTTGCGTCTCCATTTACCTACTGATGGACATCTGACCCTTTCCTGGAGTCACTAATGCTGATAATGAACACAGGAGATCAAATACCTGACCGAGACCCTGTTTCCATTCTTTCAGGTGAACACCGAGCAGTGGGACTGCTGGGACATATGGTAATTCTATTTTTAACTTTTTGGAGAACCTGACATACCCTTTTCCTTTGCTATGGTGTCATTGTGCATCCCGGGGAGGTCTTTGTTTTTGAGATGATAAAGAACAGCACATCAAAGCTTTCAGAAAGAACGATTAGAAGACAAATGTGGGCGAGAGATTCTTTGGAAAGAGAAGGAACAGCATGGCTTGCAGTTTCCACGTTCTCGATGACCTTGGTTCAAGGTTATCACTTTCGGAAGCGTGCCATGGAAGAGGAGGACGCGGGAACTTGTCCTATAGCATTGGTCCATGGCAAGGCAACAACAACACTTCCTGAAGGTGGAAAACAAAGGCAGAACCACCGCGGTGGGGTGAGCTTTGTCCCTCATCCAAAATGTGGTGAGCTTCTATCCCCTAGCACCTCAGAACATGGCTTTTTTTTTTTTTTTTTTAAATGTGGTCTCTGCAGATGAAATCAGTTAGGATGAAGCCGTACTGGTGTAGAATGAGCCCCAGACCATTACAGCTTGTTCATCTTACAAGCAAGTGGTCATGTAAACACAAGTGACACACACACAGGGAGAATGTCACAGATAGCAGCGTCAGCAACTGCGGGGTACAGTTCCCAATCAAGCATGTTAGAGTCCTGGCAAACTCCAGAAGGCAGGAAGGAGCCCGGAGGAACCCATGCCTGTAACAACGGAGTCTCAGAGGGAGCTTGGCCCTGCTCAGTCCCCGGCTTTGCCCACACCCAGGACTGTGAGGAAACACATGTTTAGGGCTTTCTAACCCCCACTGTCTATGGTACCTTGTTATGGAAGCTCTCGGAACTAATAGAGGCACGGAGCACGAATCTGCAGTTGGCCAAGGTCACTCGATGCGAAGGCCAAAATGAGCATTTCCAAATCACTGTTCATCTCACTTATGAGCAATATGTTTTCTGACCTCCATGCCATAATCTGGGCAGTAAGTCAACATAATATATACTTTGAATCACAGTCCTTACTAAAAGGTTTTCCTTATGCCCATTCCAGGCAGAAATGGGGCATGCATAGAAACACACTAAATTCTCTGCTTCTAAGAACCAGGGGGCAGGAATCTCAGTATCTGGAGCATGTAAAGCTGAGACTATATATTAACAACTGTCCTGTTTGGATGCTCTGGGTTTTATTTCATCCACATTTTCTCTCTCTCTCTCTCTCTCTCTCTCTCTCTCTCTCTCTCTCTCTCTCTCTCTCACACACACACACACACACACACACACACACACACACACACACACACATTATTCTCGTTATAATCCCAAGTATGCCTATTGTTCTACCTGTAAATATCAACAATCTTCCTGATTTTCAAAGTTCTATACATGTCTGCTTTGCTCTTTATCCCGAGCCCCAATGAGGTTTCGTTGTCCTTTGGATCCCCGGTCAGAAACCAGGCCTCACATATGCTAAGTACATGCTTTCACATCCGAAGCCCTCCAGGAGTGTTTTTGAAAAGCAGTAACACACTTGTTTTCTGACATCTACACTTGAGTTTCTTGGAAAGGACTTAGAGATAAAGCGATAAGTAGGGACGGCTGGAGCCATTCAGGAAAGGCTGCTAGGAACCAACTCCTGGTCAGCTCTCTGAGGTAAGTGTGCAATGGGGCTGACGAGAGCTACAGAGCCAAGGGACCTTGTGGGCTCAGCATTTCCACTGACTTGGGTGCAGGAGGAGGGCGGAAGTCCTTCCCCAGGCCTAGCAGGTGTGGCCTGGATGCGCAGCCCTGCTGCTGCTGACACAGCACAGAAGCAGCGTGGGTGATTTGGTCAAGAAAGCGGCACAACCTTGAACTCGGGCCAAGTCAAAACACAAATCAAAAACAAAGCCTTTCTCCTGCAGTCCATTTACTAGCCCCCCTTTAAACACCACACTAGCTTTCGTTAAAAAAAAAAAATCCCCCCTGTCCTAGTGAAAGAGGAGGCAAAAGACTCCTAAGAGCAGTTGCAAAGAAACCAAAACAAAAAATTACGAAGCCCCCCAAACCTCTGGACACAAGAAAACAACAAAACAAGTAACAGATTCCTTCTTTCCACTCTCTCTCCCACAGCCCCTCATATTTAAAAAAAAAAAAAAAGTATTTAGATTTTGGCTCTTCATGAAAGACATTTACTAAAAGTATCAGTGTTCCCAAATTCCAAAGCAATTTCCCAATCACAAAGAAACGAGGGAGGAAATGCTTTCGGCAAGGCCTTAAAAACAATCGCCCCCAAGCTGCTATGTGGAGTGTCTTTATAAATTATAAAGGGCTCTGCAAAAATGAATTCACTTCTTCAGTGGAAATGCCTGGAACATCATTTATGCGCTGGGCCCTGTGTCAGACGCTGGGGCTGTAGAGATGAATAAGGCCGAATCTACCTGGAAGAACTTGTTAAGGAGGGAGGCAGGTAACAGAATTAGTCACCATAATGTGCCCAGGCTTCCAGTGCCTGTGCCTGTGATCTCAATTCATAGGGAACCATATTGTGTGAGGTGGGGGGGGGGGGGGAGAGGGAGGGGGAGAAAGGCAGAGAGAGAGAGGGAGGGAGAGAGAGGGAGAGAGAGAGGGAGAAACGCCCATGTAAATCTCATAAGCGTGGCAGATCACCCCAGAAACAGTGCTGCCATCTGAGCTAAGGACAGGGAAAGAGGACACGGCGGAAAACCTAACATCACCAAAGCTCAGCGAACACAGGCCACAACATGAGGGGAATTCACAGTGGATTGGATGAGGAAATTATAGATGGGACCAAAACCAATTAAAAAGGAAACAATCCGGAATGAAGTCAAAAGCGTCTTTTCCTCCACCACTGCCCCCGAGTATCAGCTGCAGAGAAACACGGTTTCACAGACAAAGAGATCCAAGCCTGGCACTAATACCCCAGTTTGCACATATTTTGGGTTCAATGGGGCTGGGCCAATACGAACACCAAACTCAGGGTTACAGATGTGACCCCAGGCTCACCTAAAACCATAGGCTGAGAAGCAAGGACACATGTAATAAATCCGGAATCATTCAGTGACTTTCAGTCAACTGGGAGGCTTATATTTACCCCCAATAGGCATCAGCCTCCCATATTACACAGACATGCAAATGACGCCCATGGTGCAGAATCATTCTGGGTGGCTGATGACTCTGGTCTCAGCTGTCAGGGAGCAAGGGGAAAGGTTTGAGAGCATGCTCAGTTGCCAGCAGGCCACAGCAATGCATTAACACAGTCTGCATTAACTGCTATGGGAATGTCAGCAAGCAGGAAGAGGGGGAAAACTCCTCTCTGGAAACCGAGTCTCCTTGAGAAATTTTCTGAGTTAATTAAGCCGGTTTCCGTATTAGCAAAGAGAGGTGGCCATGTCTAGTCAACACGCAGTGACTCAGAGAGTGACAAGGTTAGTGGGCCTGTTGTCTATTTTTAAACGTTACTTCCAGATAGTCTCGCAGAGCTTGCCTAGGCAGTATATGTCTTTCCCATTACTATGCTCTACTCCAGTACGTTAACCAAGGGTTAGCCCCAACAGGTCCCTCCCTTCCAACTATTACAGATGGAGATCCAGGAACTGATAGATTCCTACACTGCTTCATCTCAGAAGGGTGTGTGTATACACCCCAAGTACCTCGTCAAGCTGGAGACTAAACAGCACTTGGGGTATCCTTTGATGCCCCACTCCAAGGGACAAGACAGCCTTGGACAAATCCTGACCTCTTCTTCATCTTAAATACATTTTGGGGGAGGCTGATGAGACAGGGAGGGGATGGCTACAGAATTCCTTTGGAATCAAACTTTGGTGAAACCCCCAAATAAGGTTGATAGGAGGGTAGGGCCAAATTAGCCGGAACTCAGATGCTTAACAATTTTGGCTCTTAAGTTATCATCAGTCAACATTTTACAAGATGGAGAGAAAGGAAAGAATATATGAATTTTGCATATGCCAGGCAAAGTCAAGAACTTTTATTTCCACACCAATTTCTGAGGTAAGTTAAGAAGCATCATTTATTCCAACGAGGAACCTGGAACTGAGATAGACTAAATAAAGTACCCAAGGTCACAGAGCTAGCTCTACTGAGTTGAGATTTGAATTCCAAGGGTCCATGCTTTCCATCATAGGCCTCTCCACTTGAGAATGGAATGCATTTCTCAATCCCCAATGAGAGCATGGCTCCTAAGCAAGAGCAGGAGTGGGGAACAGCATCCCTCCAAACATCACTCCCTCTACGGCACAGGAAGTGCTATCTGCAAGTGGATTTCCTGTCAGGGTGGACAGCGTCCTCAGGTGTTCACATACCCACTCTATAGCCGTTACATTTGCAGAGCTCTAACTGTACACTGGCCACCAATCCAACTAGCCCGATTCCAAAGAGAATGACACCGAATTTGGCAAGCCACCCAAGTAGGCCACTGTATGATAGATCACGAAGCACTTTCTAGGGACATCACTGTAGAGTCACCAACAGAATCACACACTTCCCAGGAAGCCCAACCCACTCACTAGCATCTGGAAAGCTGTGACCTTTCTAGCTCACCTTAGCCTCAACCCTTGAAAGCAGAGAAAGCCACCAACAACTCATCTGTCGCTGACAAAATTCACACTATGCTGGTCCTACCTTCACACTGCTCTGCCACGGTCTCCTGTTGGTATCTTTAAATTTCATTAGCCTCCTTTCATGGTTTGGAGTGTGTGTGTGTGTGTGTGTGTGTGTGTGTGTGTGTGTGTTGTGTGTGTGTGTATGTGTGCATGTAGAGGCCAGGAGACAACCGTGAGGGCTGCTCCTCAGGCACCTTCTACCTAACTCTCTGAAATAGGACCTTGTCTGCTTTACTTTCTTCTATGTGTGAGTCTCAGGCAGCCAACATCTGAGCAGTATCCAGGAAGTATTTGGGGAATGAATGAATGAATGAGCAATCGTGTGGACCAGTCTGTTGGCGTGTGTTGGTGTGTGTGTGTGTGTGTGTGTGTGTGTATGTGTGTGTGTATGTGTGTGTGTGTGTGTGTGTGTGTGTGTGTGTGTGTAAATGTGACCGTGTTCTCCTTCGAAGTCCTAAGCATGAATATTTACTCAGTCTTCATCCTTATAAAAGCACTGTACATATCACAAGCCCAAGAGAATTTTGGAATGACCCCTGATAAGCTCCTTCACAAAACTGAAATCCCAAGATCAGAGAGTACTCTTTTTCACTGGAGAGAGAAAGACACTGCCCACACTTCCCTCTGGGTTCCTCCTCTGTACTGTGGGGTAAAATCCTAAAGGGTCCTGATTTGAAGACAGTTGTCTTTTCCCCCCCAGGGGCTCTCAAAAAATATTCTGGCAGTGAGGAACAAGAGCTTCTGGGACGGGTGACTGAGGAGGTGGGAGAGACTCCTTCTCTGGAGAGCTTTAAAAATAGCGCAGCCATCTGGGATGGTTTAGATACGCCTCTGTGAAGGCGGGGGACCGGAGAGGGATGAAGGAGCTAAGTACCATCTCATCTTGGATTTTCTGATATTTCATTTTCGAGTTTTATTCATGGCAAAAGCCTGAAAGGAGCTGGAAATTCACTTTTTCTTTTCAACCAAACATTAAATCCCATTTTATTTTGAGCTGCAATTCTGCTGTCTCACGAGCCCCCTTTCTTCAGAAGGGCAATTTGGGTGTCATGGCTTTTTTTGTTTTGTAGGAGTTGGGATGAAAGTTAACTTTCACTCTCTCTTTCCTAGAGAGGCAGGCAGCCCAGGGAGCTGTGGTGGGAGTGTGTTTAGACGTTGGGAACTGTTGACTGGGGAAGTGCAAATCTCTACATGGGTGCCGGCCATGCCACTGGGAAGGACAGAGCAGAAGGAATCAGTATCTAAGGAACTGTCTAGCATCTTGTGGGCTGTGCGCCACCCCAAACCTGGACCTGTTGCAAGAGTTTAAGCCCCGGAAGCCTTGTTCACTGGAACTACGGGGTCTTCCTTCTGATTGTGTGTTTGCTGAAATTAAGCTCGGTAACGTCAACATGTGAACTACAGGAAGTACATTTTCCTGACACAAAGCCATTTTCTGACTTTGTTCTCATTATTCTTGCTTATTGCATCAAAGCTTCATTGTCAAAAGAATAATGTATTTTAAGATACAGAAGGTCGTATTTTAGCATTTTCACCATAGAGACCACACTGGGGAAAAAAAAAAAAAGAGCCTTGTTAAATTTGTTTCTCAGCAGTATTTGCACGCCCTAACTGTTTTTTTAAACCCAAATAAACTTGATTGTGATTACCAAATACATTAATTTTAAAATGCTCATTACAGGCACTCCTGTACATAACAAACTAACAACCAGTATGAGCCAAGTTATTTATCCCCACAAAGGAACACAAACAGCTTACAAGGATGACATTAACTTTTTTGTCTTTTTGAAAGTTAATGAATAATCCATATTTTAGTAGAAAATTATCTTAAAACCTGGAGAGATGGCTCAGCAGTTAAGAGTGTTCACTGCTCTTGTGGAGGACCAGACCTCAGTTTCTAGGACCCAATGTCAAATGGCCCACAGTGGCCAGCTCCTGGGGCTCTGACACTCTCTTCCGACCTCCAAGGGTACCTGCACACTTATGTCCATAAACATTTACATAGATCCACACATAACATAAATAATGAAAATAAATCTTTAAAAAATATTGTCTGAAGTCAGATCAAAGCAAGTCCTTCCGGGTTTTCACAAACCATATTTGGGAACTGATCTTATGTCATAGGAACTCAATCACACACCTATATTCCTTCCTCCCCTGACTGGTCCTAGGACAAGGGCTGTGTTTATGTATGTGCTCCTTTGCAGCTAAGTGAATTGTGTTAGAACCAGAACTTCAAAGTCAGAGGGTCCAAGGTGGAAATAAAGATTCCTTGTGCTGGTTATTTTCTGTGTTTCGTTCCTTTCTTTTTTTTGTCAATTTGACACACGCTGGAGTCACGTTGAAGGAGGGAACCTCAACTGAGAAAAACACCTCCATCAGACTGGCTTGTGTGCAAGCCTGTGGGGTACTTGCTTGATTAATGATTGATGTGGGAGGGCCCAGCCCACTGTGGGTGGTGCCATCTCTGGGTAGGTTTTATTAATAAGAAGTAGGCTGAGCAAGCTTGGAAGCAGAGTTTCGCTATAGCCTCTGCCTCAGTTCCTGCCTTGAGTTCCTGCCCTGATTTCCCTTCACAATCCGTAAGATTTTCAAAAGAACATCTTCCTTCCCAAGATCTTTTGGTTATGGTGTTTATCCCAGAGGTAGAAGGCAAACTAGGGCACTCCAGACCTAACACTAACTCCAGGATGTAACTCAGTTGGTAAAACACTCCTCTAACATGGCTCCCTGTTCCATCCTTAGCCTTGCATAAACCAGGCTTGGGGGTGCCGTGTGGAATCCCAGCCCTGGGGAGGTAGAGGCATGGGGATCTTTGGGTTCGTGGTGCATTCCAGACTACTCTGAAACATCATCTCAAAAACAAAACAAAACAAAACAAACAAAAAAATCTCTCAAAAACAAAAGGCAGGAATGAACAACCTAAGAGAATATTAATGAAATGACTCTAAGGTGTTTTCCTAACAAAATCTACAGGCTGTTCGTTACACTTTGTACATCTTGTTACACGACTGTCTCTTGTTAAGGGAGGGAGGATGTGGATGTGTCCACATAGACAGACACACATCTGACACTGTAACAACAGAATGGAAGGTCTGCAGGGGCCTTGACATCGGAGGTGCAGGGCTCCAACTTCCCATCCCTAAGGCCCCAGTCCCAGCGGGGGCATCCTGGGGTGCCACCTGGGTGAGTGCTGTGCAGAAGCTGGGCTTGGAAAATGGGCACAGAGTTACCACTGGGGTGGGGTACTTACCCCCTCAGCGAGACTGCACTGATTTGGACCCAGCCAGGTCAGAGCTGTAAACACTGAGGACAAAGAATCTTCTTTGTCTCCACTTACCCAACCTGGGAACACAGCTCTCCCACTTTCTCCGGCTGAACCGTCTCCCCTCCCTTCTCCCTTTTGATCTAGTGTGCCTCTCATTTCTTTCTGACCATCAGGAGTTCAGCCAACCCCCCACCCCCACCCCCGTTTCCAGGCCTCAGGATGGCCGGGGTTGACGCAGCTGGCTGCGATGTGTTGATTTTTGCCCGTTCCCTTTCCCCCTCCACTCTGGCTGGCACACTGGAAGCGGGCCACTTTGTGTATTTACAAACCACAGTTTTCTGTCTGCCTCCCTCCCCTAAGCGGCTTGCTAGTGCTCCTGTGGGGTTTTCCTCACAGCCTTCCCTCACAAATCCAACACCACCACTCCCTTGGTGCAAAACAAGCGTGGGGAGCTTGCTGGGGCTTGCAAAAAGCAGGGGGTGGGGGCTGCTTTCCTTGGGTCCGTTCATTGCCACCACCAATGTTAACGGCAATCTGTGGGGAGATGGCAATTCTAACATAATGAGATATTAATGAGTTTTGCACGTGTCCCTTGCCACAACGCTTCCAGTCCCCTCCCCTTTCACCTTCCTCTTCTAGAAACCCAGAGAGAATGGGCTCCATCTCCTACACCGGGAATCTTGCGTTTCTCCTTGGAGCCCATCCTGTCTGGCTCCAATGGGGGCCTCGCTGCCCTGCTCACCTCAAGCCGTCAGCACCACAGCGCACCAAATGGGCTGGCATCGCCTTGTTTCCCGGCCTAATGGATGCTTGTTTAAACACCGGAGCTGTTTGCATTGCCGAGGCTCACTGCCTGTTAAACACAGTCCTCTGAAACCCTATGCCAATCCAATAAAGGGATCAGCAGTCCAGTGTGGGGAGGCAATTACTATACAGTCCCAAGTGTGCCTTCTAAGCTCGAGGAAGGAAAATGTGATCGAACAACTAAAAGGAAAATCTGATTCGGCTCAGCATCACGTGGAGGACACAGGGCTTCGCTGCAGCCAGGTCTGTGGAGGGCAGAGGGAAATCAATCCGCTGGCAAGCACACATTGTTAGGCCAGCACTAAGCCAGCCGGTTAGTAACTGTCCCTTGCGCTCGCCAGAGGCACGGGCAGTCCAAGCCCTGGGCTCCCTCTGGCCTGCTCGCTGGCTTCGTCATCCCAAGGGCTACACTTACTTATAGTTTAATGACAAACTGTCATTTTTCTCAACACCCCCGTATCTTCTCTCTCACCTTTAATTCCTTAAGCACTCACATAAAAATGGCTTTTCTTGTGTAAGATCATTACCATATCAAAGCAGTCAGAGAGGGAGTAAAAAAATGATAGAGGGGTAATACACAGGCAGGCAGAAGACAAGCTCGCTGCTACAGAGAGGCCTCGGGTCCTCACCTCCAACTAATGATAGCAGTCAATAAGGCAACGGATCCGTTTTCTGCCTCAGCTAAGTCTGAAAAGTCAGGGGAATTTAGATACCAGATTTTCATGATTTCTCACCCAAGAAGTTTTGGGAAAGTGAATTCTTTCCTGTGTTAGGAAGTTCTGAGCATGGCGGGAACGTTTCCCCTCCGTTCCATTTAAAGAGCTGCTCCAAAATGGCCCTCCTTTCTCTAGGAAGAGTGAGAAACAGCAGCGCGTGTGTCTGGCAACACTGGGGGACGCTATCCACAATGCTCACTGGGGCGCCATCCATTTCCTAGGACTCTTGCCAAATCCCTGTCTATTCCCCAAGGTTCCTGGCACGGGGGACGGAGCCAGGATGGAGCTGAAGCGCTGTAGTCAGCATTTGCCAGGCAGCTCCGGCCCATGGGTGCAGGAGGAAGCTGTGCCTGTAAGGGGCTCAGAAGCAGTGTGGATTTCTGGTCATCCCTGCTGCCTCAGTGCCGGCAGTGGTGGCGGGAGCTCTGCCCGTGACAGCATCGGCAGAGTGCTCAGAACAGCACGCGATCCTGCAGGCTTACCGGGCCACGGGACCAGCACACTGAGCTCCCAGAGCCGCAGAGGCCTGCCCTGTACCTGCACTAGCTACTTTGTTACTTCTGCCCTGGCCTTGGACAAAACTCCAGCCCTTTCCCCCAGGCCCCAGGAGGATGCTGCTCACCAGGCAGCAAGGCTCCACCAGGCAGCTAGCGTGCCTCTACCGCCACCCTGGAAGAGGCATCACACTCGGTCACATCCCCTTGTCACTCAACAGCTATGACAACTAATTAAAAATGGTCATCTTCAGTGCCTGTAACTGTAAACCGTCAATGGATGTTCTTCAAGATTTCCTGACTTGACATTCACAGAACACCCTCTTCATTTTAGGCCTGGAAATGTTGTGCCCGATAAAACTACAAAAGTTACAACAGATATATTCCTTGTCCTACCTACGGAGAAGTGAAATGGTCTACTTAAAGTTCAAACTTTCTCTCTCTCTCTCTCTCTCTCTCTCTCTCTCTCTCTCTCTCTGTCTCTCTCTTACACACACACACACACACACACACACACTCATATCACCTTAGTATTTTAACTATTTTTCTTACTTTTTGAGATTAAAATATAATTACATCATTTCCCCTTCCCTTTCCTCCCTCCACACTCTCCCACGTACCCCCTCTTGTTCTCTTTCAAATTCATAGCCTCTTTCTTCTATAATTGTTGTTACATATACACACATACACATGTATATTCCTAAACACATAAACACAACCTGCTCAGTTTATATAATGTTGCTTGTATATATGTCCATATGTTTTCAGGGCTGACCATTTGGTATTGAGTAACAATCAGCATGCTCTTCCCTCGAGAAGATTATTTCTCCCTCTCTCAGTGTTCTGTAGTTGTGTGTAGTTGTCTAGGGCTGAGGACTCATGGGCTTTCCTCATCCACTGTAGCCTGTCTGTTGTTATCGTCATGTTGGGACTGTATGGGTAGAGCTTCTGACATTTCTAGGAAACAATCTCAAGCAAACTCCCCGACCCTCTGGCTCTTAGAATCTTTCTGCCCCTTCTTCCTAAATGATCCCTGGGCCTCACGTGCAGGAGCTATGCTGTGGATGTATCCACTGGAGCTGGGCTCCACAACTCCACGCTTTGATTAATGGTGGTTTTCTGTAGTGGTCTCTGTCTGTTGCAAAAAGCAGTTTCCTTGGTGAGGGGTGAAGACTGTACTTACCTGTTTAGACCCTGGAGAAGGATCCATCTTAATATTTTCAAGGGCAACCTGTGTGTGTATGTGTGCCCGTGTGTGTGTGTGTGTGTGTGTTTGTGTACATATATAAGTTGAAAAGATTACCATGTTTACACATACACACACACACACTGAAACTTCTTTCTTTAATAAATTGTCCAAACTAAATCTTAAAGGCTTCTGGGCCTCTGTGACAAGGCCTTGCTGCACACATTGTGTTACTTCCTTGGTTTCTCTGCAGGTAGATGATTAACTTTTTCTCATAACTTATGGGTCATAAGTTCCTGGCCTTGTTATTGGTGTTACGCCTGCTCTTTCTTTGTCTAAGGGGTGGGGAAAGGCTACTTATTTCATGACCAGCTACCTTTGCTTTTTGTATGCTTGCATGTATGTATGTATGTATGTATGTATGTATTTTTTATTATTTTTGCATCCCAACCACAGTTCCCCCCTCCCTTCTTATCCTCCCACTCTGTTTCTCTTCAGAAAAGGGCAGGTCTCCCATGGACACCAGCCAGCCATGGTATATCAAGTTGTAGTGAGACTAGGAAACTCTAGCTACATTTCTTAAGAAGAGAACTTTGCAAAAGATGATGGAACAACGTATTCGGGAGCCTCACTCTTGACCCTGTTCTGGGGTGATATCTGGCTGTGTTTCTAGGATCTGGAGTCAGAAGTAATGCCAGAACTGGTCCTCAACATGTGTGAAAGCTCCCACCTCCACTCAGCAGAATCAGTGTGTTCTTATTTCTTTCTTCTTACTGTTTGATGTATTGCCGTTTAAAAAAGAGCAGACTCCGAACTTCCTTAAACTCTTTTCCTTGTTCTCAATCACAGATAGGAACTCTTAACACCTCTGATCCTATACTATCACCCTACTCTCGGGACAGCAGGTGAACCGTAATACATCACAGGAAGAAATCTACTTTGCAGCTAGAGTAGTGTGGTAAAAGAACTGTTTGGGACCCGGTGGTGGTGTGTGTAAATCCTAGCACACTGAAAGGCTGAGACAGGAGGATGAGTTTGAGGCCTTCCTCGGCTATCTAGTATGAATCTGTCTCAAAAATAAATAAATAAATAAAAAACCCCAAAGAGAGGGTGATTCTGAGATGTTAGAGCAGAGGCAGTCACAGACAGACACACGGTAAGCTCCTTTGAGGCTGAAGTTTGTATGTGTATAAAGGACTACTTTAAAATATACAGAATCATCTCTGGAATCCTTAGATCATTACCTTTCATTTACATAAAGCCTTCTTCTGTTTTTCTCACTTGTCACATGTTATTTATTTATTTTTTGAGACACAGTCTCTCTCTATGAAGCCTAATCTTGCTGTGTATCTCAAGCCAGCCTCAACCTCAAGTTCCTCCCGTCTCTGCTTCCCAAATGCTGGGATTACATATGTGTACTGCCATGTCCGGTTCACAATGAGGTTTCCCTGTGTGCACTCTTTGAAATGTGTCATTTTGAATTGTGAATTGGTACTTGTGAGGGTTAATCTTCATTGCCAACTTGATGGGATTTAGAATCGTGAGGGAAGTATGTCTTTGGGTGTGTCTATGAGGGTGTTCTGGGATACCCACCCTAAATATGAGTGGCACCATCTCATAGTCTGGGGCCCACCATCTCATGGTCTGGGGCCCACCATCTCATAGTCTGGGGCCCACCATCTCATGGTCTGGGGCCCACCATCTCATGGTCTGGGATCCACCATCTTATGATCTGGGGTCCACCATCTCATGGTCTGGGCTCCATCATCTCATGGTCTGGGGCCCACCATCTCATGGTCTGGGATCCTAGACTGAATAAAAAAGTATAAAGTATGGGGATCATTAGCATCCATCTCTCTCTCCTCCTAACTGTGGCTGCAATGTGACCAGATGTGTCTTCTCTGTTATGATGGGCTGTACCTTCAGGCTGTGAGCCAAAAATCAACTGTTTCTTTGAAAGTTGCCTTTGTCAGGTATTTTGTGATGGCAATTAGAAAAATAACTAATACATAACTCTGCTAGACAACACTCAGCTGGTAACGTCCTGATCTCAAGAGAGGACCAGCAGAGCCAATTCCACTGGAAAAACCAAACAGCCACGGGCAGTGAGAGGCATGTGTTTTTATCCACCCCACTGAAAGGACTTCTGTCACAGGGTCTCAGCTCTGTGTCTTGAAGCAAGCAGAAATACAGGATGGAAAACACAAGAAAGAACACCAAGTAAAAAGGATAAAGACAAAATGTGAGTGCTTGGCTTTTTTACAAGGTAGTCTGGGTCTTCTTTGGTTAAAGAAATACACTATTAAACACCCATAGCTCCTTTTCAAAACAATTTTGTAAATATTGTACTTTTTTTTAACTTACAAAAAAATGTGCATACAGCTCAAGAGCTTTTTTTGACCTTTATGCAAGTTTCTCTAACGCCATCTTACGTAACCACGGTCCAATTTTCAGGAACAGGAGATTAACTTTCACACATATTATTAATTAATCTATAGACCTTAATAGAATTCTACTCTGTTCTCCATCATTTTCTGTCTCGGGACCCTACTCAGGATTCTCCCACAGTGCCTTTGGTGGTTTTATTCTTCCCAGTCTCTTCCTGTCTGCAGAAACTCCTCATCTCAGTGGGCCTGTGTGGTATTCATCTCACATGAGACTTTGTACTCCTGGAAAGGCCACTACCAAGTGATGTCGCGTCCTCTCGGCATACCACATCAAAGGATGCCGGATGTCAGTGTGCCTTTTGCTGTGATGCTTCCCGCAAGCCCTGAGTTAAGTGGCTGTGTGCTGGTGACCCCCCTCTGAGGTCGCCGCCCTTTCCTTTGTAGCCAATCATGTCTTCGGGGAGACGTGCTGAGTGTTTGTACCCCATTTCTCCCATACTGCTGTCCACCTGTGTGAGCCTCTGTTTGGGGATCTTGTTTCTTACAGTGTTGCGTGCCTCATGGAGAACCTGTTTCTCATGTTGCTTCCATAGTTATTATTTGGAGTTCTCCTTGAGAAAGAGTTGTTTCTTCCTCCTTTGTAAAATTATTGCTATCAGTATGGACACTGAGTATTTATTTGCTCTTACAATTTACAACTCAATGCTGCCATTGTTTCTTTTGGTAGGGAAAGTGGTGATGGGATCGAACCCAGGGTCTTATATAAACAAGGATGATAAAGCTGCATCTCCAGGCCTTGGATTTTGAGACGGAGTTTTTTTTATATGTGCCACACAAGCCTCAGAGTCACTATGTTCCTGCCTCAGTCTCTTAATGCTAAGATTATAGGTGTGTGTCACCACACCCACACAGCAATACTACATTTCCAGTAGGGGAGAAAAATACTAAAAAGCAGATATTTGTAGATGGTTATGAAATGTCATTTACTCGTGGTGGTGATCAGCCACCACTACTGACAGTTACCTCATAGTGGTCTCTTCTTGGACATTTGATAGATAGCACTGTCTAAACTAATAATTGTCCACATTTTATCCATGATCAGTCAACAGTTATTAAAACACGTACAACGCTTGGGCCAACAGAGTTTTAGAACATCGAGGTCAGCACCAGGCCATTGCAACATCTTTATTAATGTAGATGCCATTGCTTATCTCGGAACAGCTTAAACTCAAATATACTTAGTGTCCCTACAGCCACCAGCAACGCATTACTTAGTGCTTCATTTATAGGCAATGGCTAGACTGCTTGGAGAATATCCGTCTTTCAACTTCAAGAGGCAACCAAGAGTTGACTGCTAGGTATGTCACAGGCTCTGTTTATGATGCTTTTATTGGGCAAAACATGGGCTGGGGACATAACTCCAGTGGTAGAGTGCTTGTCTAGCATGCACCAAGACCTGGGTTCAATCCCTGCCACTGCCTAAACTGAGCACGCTGGGGCACACCTGTAGTCTAAGTACTCAGGAGATAGAGACAGAAGGATCTGGAGTGAGATCATCCTCCACTACATGGTGAGTTTGAGACCAGCCTGGGATGCATGAGATTCTCCCCCGCCCTGCCCCCCGCCACACACACACAAGAGCAAAGGGCTCTTTGTTTTCCTTTGTACTCTGCCATGCTGGCAGGCAATACAAAAGGCAGATGTGTGGGCAAAGAAGAGGTCGTTTTCTCTATATTAGGATGGATAACTTTGGAGACATAGACTCAGGGGCTGTTGGGAAATCTAGCATAGATGGACAGCCTTGCCGAGTTAGGGAACCCAGGCAGGAACAGGCTGGATCCACAAACCCCCTCGCTATCCTTCACACAGGGGAGCAAACTTCAAGCCTTACTTCAGACAGTGTCCCTTGCTACCCCAAGGCTCTCTCTGAATGAAGCTGCTGAAATGGTTCCTACAACAGACATTATTTCCAGCAAAATCAGATCATTGCAATCGTCAGCAAAGAAAGTGAAATGTAATTGAATTATGCTCTTCAGGATATGAAAGTACCACGTGGAAGATGGAGGCTGGATACTCTTTTTTTTTTTTTCTTTCAGGGGAGTCAAAAGGGTCACAATGGAGAACAGGTTTCAATCCACCAAAAGAAAATCTCTGGGATCACAGAAGTTGTTCACTGTCAGAATCATTTCCAGGCAGTTTGAGGAGATGAACTTCTATGGTAAACTCATAGATATCCTGAGGAAGGCTGCCGCATCTCACTAGTACCAAGACAGGATGAGGCTGGTAAATACTACCCTCTGTTCAACAGCCATCTCCCCGGGAAGGAGCTCCCTACTTAGGAAGTTGCCCTGTTAGGAAGAACCCTTGAAAGTTAGGGAAGCAGGGTCAGCAGGACAGAGGGTAACCTCAAGTGCTGAAGCATGGCAATGGGACAGTTAGGAATGAAGCCACCAATGGCTGAAGACACATCCTCACTGCACTGTCCCCACCCCTGTGTGAGACGCTCATCCCGTCCCCCTGGTGGCCACTGGTCCTATCTCTGCTTTCAGGGACTCTCTCTCCCTCCCTCCCTCCCCCCCCCTTCTCGTTTTTTGAGACAAGGTTTCTCGCTGTTCTGGAACTCACTGTGTAGACCAGGCTGGCCTTGAACTCTGAGATTCACCTGCCTCTGCCTCCTGAGTGCCGGGATGTACCACACCACCTGGCTAGTCTCTCTTTCTTCATACGTTTTTCTCTCTGTGTGTGTGTGTGTGTGTGTGTGTGTGTGTGTGTGCACGTGCACAGGTCTGTGGGGTACATATGTACGTGGGTGCACATCCATGTGGAGGTCAACCTGGATACCTTCCTCAATCACTTCTCTATCTTCATTATTTAGCTTAAAACATTTTTACTCATTATTACTGTGTGGTGGTGGTGGTGGTGTGTGTGTGCCATGGTGCACATGTGGAATTCAGTGGACACCTGTAGACTAGATTCTCTTCTTCCCTCTGTATGTAGGACCTGGGGGTTTGAACTCAGGTCACCAGGCCTGCACCTCTCCCACTGATCCACCTTAAAATCCTACCACAGGGTTCCTCCCTGACTCTAGAACTCGGACTGCCAGCCCCGGGGACCCTCCTGCACATACCTTCACAGTGCTGGGATTACAGGCTTACCTCCTGGCCTGGCTGTGTGGATTCTAAAGTTCCAAACTTAGGTCTTCATCCCTGTGCGTCAAGCACTTTCCCCACGGAGCCACCTTCCAGCCCCCCTCTCTCTCACGTGTGAGCGGGGAGCAATGTGACAGTCCATCTGTGTCTGTGAACTACATTTTAGTGTGCTGAGTTTTTAGACGACCGTGTTATCAGCGGAACCCTCGGTGATTTTCCTTGTTTCTGTTTAGGAAACGGAAGGCTCTATTACTTTCTGGGTGAACCAGTAGGGAGAGCGAATTGTGAGTGGTAAAACATCTACAGGGTCATGTTCAGTTCCACAAAAGAAAGAGGCAGAAAATCTGGAGGAGAGTGAGGAGAAAGGTGGACTCCATGTTCTCCTCTCTCCTGGGGTGAACAAAGTCCTAGAGCAATTAAGAATCTTAATGGTGACAGAGGAAGGAGCTTTAAACCAAGGTAGAGTCCCAGGTACCATGCGGAGTCTTAGCCGCTGTGCAGTGGGGGTCCTTTCTTTTTGGTGCCCGTTCCCTGCTCCCTTAGGTATCTCCTCTAAGCACTCACTGGTTGAGAGACGGGGTCACCCCAGCCACCATCTCCCTCCACCGACACCATCACTCTCCTTTCTTCCCGGCGGCGGCGTGTACTGCCGGCAACAGCAAGCACCTATCAATGTCTTCGTGTCCTTCCTTCTAAATAATCTACTTGGTATTTTAGGCTTCAACATAAAACATGTCCCCAAGTCTCCTCTAGCAGTTTTCTACCATCCAGGTTCCTGGACACTCACTGAGGCAATGAAACACAGCTCCTTCCTCAAAGGAAGGGCAGCCACCTTCGGCCTGTCTCTCCCGGTGTCCAAGCACGTGGCCATGCTCCCACCAGTCTCTCCCAGCAAGCCTGTTGCTGGAATTGCCTTCTGGAGGGCGAGACCATTAGAGAATGCCCTGATTTGCATACTATTTTAAATGGTGGTTTTGCTCCTTATCTTTGTCCGCATTTATGTGTGAAAGTTACCATGTAAATAAAAGACTCTCTCTCAGAAGTTTTTTAGTTGTGTGTGTGTGTGTGTGTGTGTGTGTGTGTGTGTGTGTGTGTGTGTGGTACAACTTCTAAGAACTGGTTTTCTACCATGTAGGCCTCAGAGATTGAACTCAGGCTGTCAGACCTGGAAGTACTCCCATAGACATTGGCAGGCCCATGCTTTCCTCTTGTCACAGGGTATTATTTTAGCTTTCTTCTGTTCTCACATTTTGAACGTTTGGTGTATACATTAGTTTCCCACAGGTTTATGAGGTTTTGTAGGCTTGGCGCGCGCGCGAGCGCTCACATGCACACATACACATTTCTCACTAATTTGTACTACTAGAAAATGGTGGTATGGTATCATGTGAGAAAAAAACTTATGGAGTACTTTAAGAGAAATGAAGTCCTATTGATCTCAGGATGAGGCAAGCTAAGGTTAGCTCAATGTTGCTTAGTTAACAGGTACTTGGAGTCGGTTAAGTGCTTAATAGAGAAGGCTTATTTGTAATTAGCATATTGATTGCTGACATAAAAGTGAGCGTCTCTAAAGTGCTGGAGGGGAGCTGAAATGGCTTGTCAGGCTTTGTTTCGAATACCCCCTCACAGGCCATTTAGTTCAATAAAATAGGCACTGTGTTCTAGTCATGGTCTTTGCTGGACTAGGAACATCAACCAAAAATTCCAAGTAAGTATGGTTAAATAATGATCTTTGTTCCCAGCAAAAGGTTACCAAAGACCTCTTTAAAGAAGTTCACCTGACTGCTCAGCCACTGAAAAGATCTGGTACTCAGGGTCAGAATTGAGTTTCATACTGTCCTCCAGCAATGTTGACTCCCTACCCCACCCGCCATAGCTCCACCTTAGGAGAACTACCACAGTCCACCAGCTCTGTCCAAAGCGTTCTTTCCTTGGGTCAAAGCTGACTCAGTTACTTAGCTATTTTTTCTGTAGCTGTACGGGGAAACCATGATCTATACAACTCATAGAAGAAAGAGTTTACTGGGGCTCACAGTCTCGAGGGTTAGAGCTCATGTCCACCATGGTGGGCAGCTTGGCAGCAGGCAGGCAGGCATGGTGCTGGAGCATTAGCTGAGAGCTTACTTACATCCTTATCCCCAAGGAGGAGGCAGAGAGAGACAACAGGGAATAGCATGGGCTTTTGAACCCTCAAAGCCCGGGGACACACCTCCTCCAATAAGGCCACACCTCCTAATCCTTCCCAAACAATTCCGCCAAGTGAGGACCAAGCATCCAAATACGGTATGGGGACCGTTGTCTTCAACCACCACACTGACTGAACCGGATGAGGCAACTGATGGGGAAGGCCTGTGACCTCAGTGAGGCAGAAAGTGACTGGGAGAACAGCTTGGTCCTTCAGCTTCTGAAATGCATTGGAAACGGAGAATCAGGTGCATACAGGTCACTTGAAGAGCCAAGGGGAGAATAGGGTGAGTCCTAAGTGCCAGCACCCGAGGACCTCACTGTGAGGAAATAGAGATGATGAGAGGGAAAAACAGACGGAAAGACGAGAGAAGACAAAGGGGGAGGAAACATGAGGGAGGAGAGGACAGAGGAAGATGGGGCGGATGGACACAGGAGAGGGCAGAGGATGAGGCAACTGTGTGCCTGCCCCTCAAGAGGGTGCAGTTTGACCCTGGAGACTCCCTTTTTGGCTTTCTCTACTCTGGCTCAGCCCATAATCCTCCTGCAGAGTGAACCTCTCTGTCCTTTGAGCTAAGCTAAGCTGAACATGTCCTCGCTGCTGCGTGGAACCCGCTGACTTGCCCTGACTGTCCTACTGAAAGGAGTAGGGGGCAGGTCTGAAGGGTGGTGCATGTGGCGGGTGGAGACACATGCAACACTGGGAAATCTGCCTGTCTGAGACAGGCATGTCTCCTTAAATGTTTCTGTACTTTGATTGAGACAGAGCGCAGAAGTCCCCAGCCGCCCGCGCTTGCGCCCCCCCCTCCCCCAGCGCCAGGATCCCCAAGGCCCTACATCCTCAAAGTGAAGAAAGCTGTCAGTCATGGAACTCCCTGACCCGATGCCAGTGACAGGGTGACGCGTCACACTCCTGTAATGTTCTCTGTCAGGACAGCTCTCCCTGCTGCATATTTATGTAAGCCAACTGGCCAATCAAACTTCCAGTCTAATGAATGATTACAGTAACAGATGGCCCTTGACCAGCGGTGCCTTTTCACTTCCTGAGGTCAGCCTAGAGCTGTGTCTGCAAACAGGCTCGGCAGGGAGGAGGAAACGAGAGGAGGGTATGCTCATGTGTGAACATGTGCACGCTAGTGTGCACATGTGAATGTATGCGAATACATAAGCCTGAGTGTATGTGAAAAATGTGTGTTAATGGTTATCTATATGGGCAGATGTAAGAGTACATCTGAACGTATGCTAATTGTGTATTGGGCAAACATGTATGTGAATTGTATATGCTAATGCATATCTGGGTGTGTACTCATGAGTGTATCAGAATGTATGGGAATATGTGTGTGTGTGGATTGAGTACAGTGAGTATATATGAAGATGTATGTGAGTGTGTGAATACACACGGTTTAGTGTGTGAATGTATGTGACTATATGTGAGTGGGTGAATGTGTATGTGTGTGACTGTGTGTGTTGAGGGGAAGGGTCACGGGCAAACTGAAAAGCACAGCCTGTGAACTGTAAGGCTGTGAGACTGTCTTCCAAGTTCAGCTGGAGATCCAGGCTCCTGTGCAGGCTCTGGGTTACAGAGATGTACAGCTCCCCATCAGAAGGCAGAGGCTGCTAGCCTCCGTGGCCTCCATCCTTCTCCCAAGAGGAAGTCCACCGGTCAAACGCCTGTGTTTTCTCCACCACCACTAGTCAAGGAGGAGCCGTGGGTCCCCTCCACCCCGGATTCAAAAGCACGACCAGCTCGGAGACCTCAGTTTCCACAGGGGAAGAACTCAGGGGTTGGAAAACGAAAGCAGAGCGTTTCCCCCAATTGTCAGGGAAACACGCTGGCCACTGCTGTTTTTCCAAACCTGGTTGCTCCCCCTCCGCTCTGTACCTACACACCAGCAAGACTCTCTGTCTGCAGCGAGAAAATAAACCCTAAGGCGCACAGTAATTTTCTCTTGTTGAATCTTGTGCCCGGTTTGTTTCAATAAAGCCAGGTTTCTGCGGCATCACCGGGCCAATCTGCAGGGCAGGCGCTTCCGAGAGAGTGGAGCCGCGTTTAGCACGAGATCTCTGTCTTGCCAGCGACACGGTGTCATGGGCAACGTGAGGCTGTCGGCCTCCACTCGATTAGAAGGTATTAATCATCTCTTTACCGCCCGACTCTGCCGCTGCCACCCTCCCTCGGCGCGACACCGCGCCCGCCGGCGTCTGCAATGCAGCCATCCACGTGGCAACCACAAAACCACATCTTTTTATTTATTTATTTATTTTCTCGGGCTGATATTCTATTAATCCTTACAAGTTTATTAGTTCTGACTCGTAACAGTCCATCAGCTATAAGTGCAATAAATGATGCTTGGAAATTAATGCCCGCATTTCAGCCAAGGAGGTTTTTACATATTAAATTATCCTTAAGGTTATAAATAAATAACACGTGAAATAGATTTAAGCAATAAACATACATTTGGCAAACAATCTTCAGTAAGTTTAATATTCTGCAAGCTAGAGCTATTTGGGCAACATCTTGTTAATAGCTCTCCACTCCCTGTCTTGCGTTTCTTCTCTGGTAAAATCATAAATCCATCGTATCAAATACTGGAGCCGTTCCTTTCTCAGGAAAAATAGGGCTTCTTGTAACGCTTCTTCTAAAGGCTTCATCTTCCCCACATCATGTTTTATTTATTTATTTTTGACTTCTGTTCTTGTTGAGTGACTTTGGGCTCCTGTTCTTAATTTAAATTTTTTAAAATTTTATTTTATACTTTGTTTTTAGTGTTTTTCTAGCCTTCTGCAAGTACGTTTGACAAATGAAACTATGTACATATTTAAGGTGTGAAGCATGATGTTTGATACATGTATACATGTCAAAATGATTACCACAATCAAGCTGATAAACGTATCGACAACTTCACCTGCTTGCCCCTTATGTGTAGTGAGAACCCTTAAGATCTACTCTCTTGGCACTGGGGAGCTAGCTCAGAGGGGAAGTGTTCTGCTCTTCCGGGGGACCTGAGCTTGTTTCCCGGCATCCACAGTGGTCGCCTCACATCTCCTTGTAACTCCAAGTCATTGGGGAGCTGACCCCTCTAGCCTCTAAGTGCCCTCTAAGTGCCCTCGCACTCAAGTACACACACACACACACACACACACACACACACACACACACACACGAGAAAGACATATAGACAGAGTGAGACAGACGGACTAAAATTAATAAAAATAAATCTTTAAAAAATCCATTCCTGGGGCTAGAGAGATGGCTCAGAGGTTAAGAGCACTGGCTGTTCTACCAGAGGTCCTGAGTTCAATTCCTAGCAACCACATGGTGGCTCCCAACCATCTCTAATGAGATCTTGTGCCCTCTTCTGGCCTGCAGGCATACATGCAGACAGAGCACTGTATATGTAATAACTAAATAAATCGTTAAATAAAATAAAACTTATTAAAAAAAAATCCATTCCTGGAAATTTTCAAGTATAGAGTAAATACAATTGACTATACTTAGCATGCTATACATCAGATTTTTCAGAATTTACTTATCCTACACTGAAACTTTATACTGTTTGATTAACACCTCCCTATTTCCCCAGCATCGGCTCCTGGAAATGCCTCTCCTACTGTCCGCTCCTGTAAGTGCATAGTTTTAGATTCTGTGTATAAGTGAGATCGTGAAGTGCTTGTCTTTCTGTGTCTAGTTTATTTTGCTCACATCATTGCCCTCCAGCTTTGTCTGTGTTGTTGGATATGACAGGGTTTCCCTTAAAAAATGCTGAAGTGTGTGTGTGTGTGTGTGTGTGTGTGTGTGTGTGTGTGTGTGTCTGTGCAGGTATGTCTGTATGTCCGTGTGTGTGTCTGTGTGTGTGTATCTGTGTGTGTCTGTATGTCTGTGTATCTGTCTGTCTGTGTGTATGTGTGTGGGGGGTGGGTGTGGGTGTGTCCAGGTGTGTGTGTGTCTGTGCAGGTGTGTTTGTGTGTGTGTGCAAGTGTGTGTGCTACATCACTTAGTAGACGATTAAACTGATTCCATTTCTTGACTGTTGTGAGCAGGGCCGCAGTGAACACAGGAGGGACAGACATCTCTCTGAGACACTGACTTTGTATCCTTTGGACATACACCCCAAAGCAGGATCCTGAGCTGAGTCATAGCTCTGTTTTTAATTTCTTTGAGGACCCTCCACATGGTTCTCCATAATGGCTGTACTAATTTACATTCCCATCAATATCACTTACAGAAATATAATTCAGAAGAATTTCTGAGATATCTTGGTTCCCACCTCCTCTTGTTTCTCTCCCTATCCATCAGTGAAACTACTTCATCAGCTTTCAAAAGGGACTCTTCTCAAGGGGGTCTTATTCAAATCTTGAGTTCAAGAGTTTAAAAAAAACCCTGAAAACATTAGAAAGTTGTATTGTGGGGGAGGGGGCCCAGAGGCTGGTGCAGGAGCCAGGAGGTTGTTTATTTATTTGTTTGTCTGTTTGTTTGTTTGTCTGTCTGTCTGTTTGTTTGTTTGTTTGTTTGGCTGTGTTACGAAAGCAGAGAAAGTGCAGTTTCTACCAGATATCACAGAACTGCATCACAATTTTACCCAAAATAAATCAGAAAAAAACCTGTCTATTATGCTTTCGTTTTTCCGACGAGGATAAGAAAGGCACAGTATGCAGTATTGTTCGTTAAGCTATATTTCTTCTTAGGTAAATTCTCTGAAATACACACTCAAAAGTTTTATTGTGAGATCCTTTTTTCAGTACTGAATTAAATCTGTGTAATTTCATCAAATTTAGCCCCTCATGAAAATGCAATTATCGCACCCTTGTTTCATATAACTAAATACTTTATTCATTATTAACCTCACTCACAGACTTAATGTACAATAAGGAAATGCCACAAGACTCATGTCAGTGGCAATTTAAAGTGAATTAGGGGTTAACGATGAAGGTCTGATCTACTCTAGTCTGATATAAATAAATAACACACAGGCAATAGACTAAAGTGATAAACATATACTCAGGTCATGGGATCCATCAAGGGGGCATTTCTATTACTTAACATCATAGGCAACCAAATCCGGGGCTCAGATTCTCACCCACCCCTCCTCTGTTGTCGCGGGTCCCATCTTGTTTCAGTGCCTCTGTGCACAGACGTGCTTTCTACTTACAACTGCAGAGAGCTGAATCCATCAATTACACCACAACTGCCTGTCTGCACACAAATTCCAAACTTACGAACGTCACAAGTCACACAGATCAAGATGCACAGCTGTCCAAAGCCCTGTCCCTGCTGGAGGGTGGAGCTGGAGAGAGGAGTGCTGCTTTAGCACACCGCAAATGTAGAGTTCTGTGTTCCTCCTGTGGAGATACCCGTGTGCTCACCTGCCTCCACATCTGCTAACAATAGGGCTAAGTGTAGTCCCAGCTCCAAGGGGTTTCCAAATACAACGGCATGTCCTTAAGAGATGACAGTGACCATTCAGAGTTGCCCTAAGTTTGGGGGTAGGTGATTGGGGAGACACGGCAGGTCTGGGGCCTCAATAGCAAGAAACTGTCTACCGAGTGGGGTGAGTCTAATGGCCAAATACACAATATCATTGGTTAGGGTTGTGGCTCTACAGCCACAGTGTGGTTTGCTCAGGTCACACAGACTCACACCAGGGTTTACTACGCACTAGAAATGCTTCTGACACTAACTCAAGTCAGGTTATCAGAAGAGAATACTGAGACAATCAGGAACCATAATGGCATTCTAATACATGCGTCCATATTGGATTAGCCAGGGACATGTGTACACAGTTAGATTACTAACACTCTTGGTAAACAAGGACAAAGCCTGTCTCCAATACTGAGGGGTTTCCAATTACAGATGTTCATATGTATTCACCATAAAATAGTGGTTTTCCTTTTGCCTCAAGAGCTCCCCAATGGCTCAAGACAAAAACAGAAAACAAAAAAGAAGCCATCTGCCGGGCAGTGGTGGCGCACGCCTTTAATCCCAGCACTCGGGAGGCAGAGCCAGGCAGAACTCTGTGAGTTTGAGGCCAGCCTGGGCTACAGAGTGAGTTCCAGGAAAGGCACAAAACTACACAGAGAAACCCTGTCTTGAAAAACCAAAAAAAAAAAAAAAAAATTGTGGTGGTATTGTGTTCCCCAAGATATTGTGCACCCTAATAAACTTATCTGGGGTCAGAGACAGAACAGCCACTAGATACAAAGGCTAAAAAATGGTGGCACACACCTTTAATCCTAGCATTCCAGAGGTAGAAATCCCTCTGGATCTCTGTGAGTTCAAGGCCACATTGGAAACAGCCAGGCATGGTGACACACGCCTTTAATCCCAAGAAGTGAGCCTTTAATCCCAGGGAGTGATGGCAAAAACAGAAAGGTATATAAGGCGTGAAGACCAGAAACTAGAAGCTTTTAGCTGGTTAAGGTTTCAGGCTTTGGAGCAACAGTTCAGCTGAGATTGATTCTGGATGAGGACTCAGAGGCTTCCAGTCTGAGGAAACAGGATCAGCTGAGGAACTGGCGAGGTGAGGTGGCTGTGGCCTGTTCTGTCTCTCTTATCTTCCAGCGTTCACCCCAATACCTGGCTCAGGTTTGATTTTATTAATAAGAACTTTTAAGATGCATGCTACAAAAAAATGAAGCCATCTTTTTCTTGAAGAAAAAAATCAAGATATATACCATATACATTGTTGTGAAAATGATCAGACTAAATTTAATGGCCTGTATTATCCACAGTTTTTAGTCAACGTACAAACCCTTTTAGATATATAAATCCAGTAAATATCATAACCTCTAAGTAACTCACTACTTAACAAACTGGGTGGGATCATTTCACTGGTCTCTTGTTGGTGCCCTATCGTAGGTGAACAGACACTTGTTCTTCCCAGGAAATGTCAAC
This sequence comes from Peromyscus eremicus, assembly GCF_949786415.1. NCBI lineage: Eukaryota > Metazoa > Chordata > Mammalia > Rodentia > Cricetidae > Peromyscus > Peromyscus eremicus. Next base: position 694,012 of record NW_026734305.1, read on the forward strand.
AACACAATTATAAATTCTTGGATAACAAAGCCCCCTGATGTCTCTTGAGTAAGACACGTTAAGGGCTCTGTGCGTGCGTGCGTGCATGTGTGTGTGTGTGTGTGTGTGTGTGTGTGTGTATGTGTGTGTGTGTGTTTGCCTGTGTATGTGTGGGTGTATGTGAGGCTTTTCATAAACACACATTTAAATGATCCATTTATTATTATTGTGTATATGTGGTCTGTGTATGCATGTGTGCGGGGTGGGGTGGTGGTGGGGTTTGAGTGTGCCACAGATTCATGTGGAGGTCAGAGGACAACTTCGTGAGCCAGCTCTCTCCTACCTTAACGTGGTCCCCAGGCATGAGCTCAGGCTGTCGAGCTTGCCCAAGCGTCTTTTCCTGCTAAGCCCTCTTGCCTCCTCTCAACAGGTATTTGGGAGCAAACTGTATATAGAGCTATTTGGCAAAAATGTTGTTAGTGTTCCAACTTCCCAGCCTCTGCACACGGCTCCTCTGCACTGGCTGGGTGGTTTGTAGCATCCTTAGAATCGCCTCCCCTCTCTGCTACCCCGAGGCTCCTCCTCTCCATCCTTGCTTCCTTCCGCTTTCCAGGAGCGGCTTCACTCACTGCGCTACCACTTTCTTTCTCCACATGTATTCCACCTTACCTGCGTGCTGTCTGGGTTAGACCTAAAGATTTACTAGTAAAGAACCGTCAGAGCGGCCCTCTCTCCTTGCCAGCTTCGTGACCTCAAACACAGCACTTGCTCTAAGTATTAATTCTCACCTATCGAAGGATTACTAACTCAATTCCCTGATGACTGCCAAGGCAGGAGGACCGGTAACTCACCGGATCTGAAGAAGGCATTCAATAAATACCATCAGATACTGCTTATTTCAGACCAGGGCGCAAAGGGGGGTCCCAGTGTTTCTGGAAGCCGTGCTAATTATCTTAGAATCCTTATACATATTTTCAAAACATGGCCTCCTTTGGGGGACCCACTTGCTTTCCCCTGGGAACACTAGATTTCTGAATGCCTTCCTGGGTACCCCGCTACTTATCGCCCCTCACACACACCAGGAGCCCACATCCTTCACGCTAAGAGCACAGTGCAGGCCAGATTCTGTCTCACTCTGCATCAACACACAGAGAGAACTGGGAGATGCTGCTGTTAGGATTGACTAGTGCCAAGTGTGGTGACCACATCTGCAACTCCAGCCCTTGGAGGGCTGAGGCAGACATATTCTGAGTTCAAGGCCTGCCTGAGCCACACAGAGAGTCCCTGTCTTTAACAAACAAACAAAAGAACACACAAGAAAATTGTACTTGTATTACTTAGGAATTGGTTCAATTCCTAGACTTCGTTATTAATGATATTGTTCTGCAATCTATGTTAAATATAGATCATGGGTGATGCTGACGAATGGGCTGGATCTCACATTCGGGTTAGTTCATTTTATACTCCCATCATTATAAATTACAACGTTCTCCACCCCTACTATGTAGATTTGGTTTAGGGTTTCATTATGATGACTGATACTCTCCTAGTTTTCATAAAAAACATGCTGGCTTTTTAATTTTGCTTTCTATTTCTAGGTTCGCTGTACATTATTGACAACTTATGCTGTCCAGATTATGGGATTTGGCAATACGTTATATGTAGACCACATTTGAAAATTCTTTTCAGGGTGGATGATGGTTTCCCCTAGTTGCTATGTATGTGTTAGACCTTGATCTCCTCACAGAATTATGAAGATTTTGCAAAATGACCCATTGACCCCCATGAATGTGTATCACTGTAATTTTCTGAAATAAAGTCATGGACAGGAAGAGGCAGGAAGAGGCAGGCTGAGTTTAGGTACAAATTCTTCAGTAGCACTTCGTGTGTTTGTTAAATGTTCTCCCCAAGTGTCCTGGTGTACAGCTGATCCTAGGACAACAGCTGATCATCAGAATTTGTTTGTGTTGCTATAGTGGTACTGAGGCTGGTGGTGCGGAGGAGGATTCAGAGAGCAAAGAGGCCAGACATCATCATCTGTGTATACGTGCACGTGTGGGTGTGAATGTATGACAGGTGTGTGTGTGTGTGTGTGTGTGTGTGTGTGTGTGTGTGTGTGAGAGAGAGATTTTAGAGGAGTTGATACATGCTAAACACTGCTATGGACTATGAATCTCAGCCCTGGGCCTTTTGGCTTTGCACTACGTATAAGTGAATGAATTACCGAATATTCTTCACATTAGCAATCTTTAATGCTGAAACAATCTAGAGATTTCACTATATTCATTGTTGGAAATCCATAGCCATGCTACGTACAGGGCCTATTGTGAAGGCTGCTGAGCTCAGGGCCGGGGCTTGGCAGAGAGTTCCCATTCTCTGCTCTCCTGCTGGCATGCCATGCCCTGGAACTTTTCTGATCACTAAGTTCTCTGATTAATCTGGACATAGCACTGTCCAGAAGAATCAGACCAGACATGTTATCTGTGTCACCATCATGTAACCATGGCTTAAAGTCACCCTCCCTCCATCTTAGGCTTTTTCTTAAAATGCTCACCAGAGAGAGGATTTGAAACAATTCTTAACAGATAGAATTTCATTATTGTTCTTCTTACTGAAGTATGTCATCATTGTACAAACCCCACATAATCACTGAAACTCAAAACAATGAATAGATCTTTGCAAAAGGAAATGTTTACATATACTTACATATACTTATTTGCATTTCAGACCCTTTTCTGTAACAACGTAAAAAATACACACTTTGTAGCAAATCTATAAATCAGTATTAATTTTATTTCTAGATGAGAAATATGAATGGAAAAAATAAATGCAACAGAATGTCTCACCACAGATTTAAATAAAAACAAAAACCTTCCTGAACGAAAAACTTTGAAGCACAATGAGGTTTTGAAGATTGTCTCTTCCCCGACTGTGATCACATGACTTCACAGGGCTGAGAGTTGCTTCTTTTTGTAGAGAGAAAAGCCTAATAATCGTCATGGCATTACACACAGGTGTGAAAGAGGGTACTTCCAGAGACAGGCAGGATTGGCAGGAAGGGATCAAGAGAGCTAGCCCTTATGGAGGCCTGGAGTGGGCAGAGGCTGGAAAAGGGAAAGGTTTAGGCTTTGGAAGCAGAGAGAAGAGAAGCTGTAATGGGAGCCTTGGGGAGGCAAGCAGCCAGGGGAGGCAGGGCCTGGGAGGCTGCTGGAGGATTAAGGCGATAAGCCTGTGGTAGCATTCCTGGAATTCTAGGTGGCGACCAGCTCTGGCTGCTGGGGATTGCATGTGCAGGATCATTTGGGCTAAAACCGAAATGGATAGAACAGGGTAGATTTTGCTTTTAAAAGATTTATTTTTCTTTTATGTGTAGGGGTATTTTGTCTGCATGTGTATCTGTACACCATGTGCATGCTGGATACCCACGGAGGCCAGAAAAGGGCGTCAGATCCTCTGGAACTAGAGTTAGGTTGATTGCTGGTGCTGGGAATCGAACCTGGGCCCGCAGGAAGAGCAGCTAGTATTCTTAATTGCAGAGCCATCTCTCCAGCCCACGAGTTGAATTCTTTACCTGGATCTCTCAACTTAGATTCAATAACTGCACAACAAAGACACTGTTATGCAGGTGACAGATTCGGACAACCTTTTGTTATCCACTGCAGAAAACATGGGATACGACTTGGCAATATAAGGTGTGGCTGTAGGTTCAGAGTCCATTTTTCAAAAGACGTTTCCACTTTCCCTACCTTTCAGTGCCCAGCACATGGAAAGGACTGAAACAGTTCCCTGGAGGTTATGCCTTGGGGTCCCCCCTGTTCTCCCAGCCTCCTGGTGCGTACATGCCAACGAACCCAGACTCAGGATGTTTCTCTTGGTTTTGGTCTTTTGAGGCAGCATCTCTCACTGATCTGGAACTCACTTATCTGGCTTTTGGCCAGGTAAGCCCCAGAGGTCCCTCTGTCTCTGCCTCCTGGGGTTGGTTTGCTTTTGAAACATGGATTCTGGGAGTCAAATTTAGTTCTGCTTGCAAGCATTTTACCAATTGGGCTATCTCCCTAGCCCAAAGACTTACTCTTAACTCTAAGGTTTTATTTTGATGTTAGGGGCTGCTGACTGCTGGCTACCGATTCCTCTTCTTAAATAGAGGCACATTCATCATTAACACTAGAACCAAACTACAGCCAGGGTAGCATATTCCACAGCACTCTGTAGTCTTTTACATACAACTTAACGAAACTCTGAACTGCACCAAGATACTTAAGTGTCAACAAATCCTCACACTAATTTTCAGCTATGGTCATAAGCGTCACTAATTTTAAACACCCCTCACAGACAGATATTTAATAAACATTTGTCTGATGCACACTTTCCCACAATTGAGAAAAGAAGTGATGGAGATTTTAATGCTCCCAGTTTCTGGCTTAACCAGCACAGGCTTCTCTTCCTGTCTGTAGGATGTCCCAGGACACCATGTCACCAGTGGTTTTCAGTCACTATTCGAACCAAATGGGAAAGGATGGGAGGTGCCACAGGGGAACAGTCTTGGCAAGGCACCTGTGCCCCGCTCCTAATGTATGTGTGCAGCTCAGGTCCCCAGCCCTGATTAGCGAAATCCCATTTTAGGACTAGTTATCTTCTAATGAAGAAGGGTTGAGTCTCTCCACAAAGCATGATGGGAGAATCAGAACTGAAAACACTAATAAACCCTACAAACACTCTTTCCCCCACAAAACATGAACTTGGAAAGTTTCATGTTTCTTTGGTCCACCTTGATTTCTTTGGAGTTAACCATTCAAGATACACAGCACTGGAAATTTGCTTCATGTAAGGTGTGGTAAACTTACACGCAGAAGCTAAAGATAGCATATGTATGTTTCTTCATAATAAAAATTGTGTTTGAAAGCAAAGGGTTTATTAATTATCTCAACACACCATTCAGGGAATGTGGACGTTAGCAAATTTTCATAGTTGATATGAAGGACTCAAGGCCAGAACCAAATAGTTTTCAGTCTGTGTAATGAGCCTGATGATCCATGTCATCTCAATGCAGTAATTTTTCAGAAGCTAAACACACAGGAGTGTGTAAGTACACAAAAGCAACTCCTAAAGACTCAAGCAATAACTAGCCCACATACAAGGCTGCTGGCTCTGGGGCTCTCATAATGAGTAATTACTGGTTGTTTTTCTCTTTACTTGGTCTGTGTATAGTCCATGCACGCGCACGTGTGCGTGTGCGTGTGTGTGTGTGTGTGTGTGTGTGTGTGTGTGTGTGCAGGTATGTGTGCTCAAGCATATGTGGGGAGGTCAGAAGAAGACATCCTGCTCCATCACTCTCCATCAAATTCCCTGGAGACATGGTCCCTCACTGAAGCTGGTGGCTAGCAATCCTCATCTTGCCAACCACCTAAAAGTCCCTACTAGGAAGTAAGGCTAATTTTAATATATAAGATTAAAAGATGTCCCTTAGAAAGTAGCTTAAAATGTTGGGGGTTTCGTATTCCTGCTATTTGAGACCCCCTAACTGCTATGTACCGGGAACAAATTAATCTAAGCTTTAGTTCCCTCAAATTATAATTATGCTACATTTCATCAGATTATTTTGAAGATTACAAGTGATTATGCATGCATTTATGTATATATAAATATATAAATACATTCTATAGTACCAGGCATGTAGAAAAACTCAAAGACAACTACTAATATTTTAGGGATAGGATTTTTATAACAATAAACTCTACTAGAAAATTCCCCCAACAATTTACAAGACCAGTTAGATGTGCAGGAGGCAAATACTCTCCTGATCAGCCTTTCTCCTCTAGCCCATACCTTTCACTTGACCAGTGAGAACAATTGATGGGCCTTAAGAGAAAATATTTCGGCTTTCAATTAACTGCTTGGAAAAGCACTAAAAACTGTATTTAACTGCTCTCAGGCAATTAGACCATGACCATGGCCACATCTGCTATTTGCTCATCAGGAAGCTGCTTCCAAGACATTTAACATTCATAGGTATATTAGCACTTTATTAATACCCTAGAAACTCCCCGTGGTACGGTTAACTACGGTGCAGGATTTGGTATATAAGAAGGCTCCATCCCGGTTCCCATTCATCTAAGAGGATTATGAATGAAGTCTCCCCAAAGACAATGTTATAAAATGATCTTAAACATGTAAGGAATTATAGCAAAACTCTGAGGTATAAAAGTATTTCCAGAAACTTCTTTTCCACCACCACAGCTCTCTACTCGGACTTTATTTCATTATCACAGCAAACGCTTACACAGTGCTGTGTAGCAATGTTGATGCAATGGGTCCTCACAAGATCATCCAAGGGAGAAACTATGTCTGTCATCCTCACTGTACGTGTGAGGAAACTGAGGCACTGGATAAAGAACACGATAGCGGCATCAGAGCTGGGACTTGAAGCCAGGCTGTAGCACCTTGGGGTTAAACTTTTACATAGGGCTCCTCTTTGTGTATCAAATGCCACTCTGCACGTCCCCAAGTGGGGATTGAAATCTACTCCTCTCAGCCCTTATCAGAAGGGGCCCTTATCAGGATGGAGTTCCCACTGCTTCAGCACTCAGTACTGGCCTGTGTACTTGCCTTCTGAAAGCAAGGTTAAAAAAAGGAAAGAAAAAAAAAAAAAGACCATTTTCAATGAATGCCCATTATATCAGAGATTATGGCACACACAATGTGGCACAAAAAAATGGCCAGCCTGTCACTGAGACAGTCTGGTCCATAACATAATTTTTATGCATGCCTAAGACATTTCCAACATTTGACCTATGGGAATTTGACTAAAATATTCCACTTTCAATTTACCAATATAAATAAAATTTATAAAACTATAAAGCCTAAAAATATTAGTTCAAAATCCCCTTGAGTGTTGGATGGAGAAGATATTCTCCTGAATTCTCCAGGGAGGGCTCATCTTCTGTATCAACCTGGCCAGTCTAGAGAGCCCAGTAGTTGGGGCAAACGCTAGTTTAATCTTGGCATGGTGCACTTGTCTATAATCTTAGAAGCCGAGAGACTAACTCGGGAGTATAGCAAGCTTGAGGCCAGCCTGAGTTAAGTCTGAAAACCTATTTCCAACAACAAAAACCAAACACATAAAGAGAAAACAACATCCAAAAATTAAAATCCTAAATCTCAACCAAAACAAAAACAACCTTCTAATTCAGGTGTTGTGAAAGTTATTTTTTTAGACAAGATCAACATTTACATCAGCATCTGGCATGGCCACTCCTTTGGCTTTGCAATACCACCATTTCATCTGCAAAGTTTAGACTTGCAAACTTTGTTTTTAGTAAGTCTATGATTGTGTGTTGGGCTGCATCCATTGTCAGTTCTGGCCCTGTGCAGCCTGAGGTTAGAGTTGGACCAGAAAGGCAATGATTTTCCATAAGGTGAGTGGGTCTCATCCACTGAATTGAAGGCGTTTGGAGCAAAGATTGATATTTGTAAAAGAAGTAATATTCTGCCTTAAGCCTGTATCACAGAGAAAGCTTGCATGCTTCCAGCCTGAAGACTTCAGAGTCAAGACTATAACATCCATGCTTATCAGAACTGCCCACCAGCCTGCTCTACAGGCTTTGAACTTAGTTCATCCCCACACTCCCATTAATGAACCAATTCCTTTTCAAAATATCTCTCATCCTGTCCATCTTTCCGCAGCACATGCTAAGTAGGTAGATTCCAAAGAGCAGAAATAGAACTACCTTCTAATGTTCTTTAAAATGAACCCTACTTTAAAATTTTTCAAAATTTATTTTTATTTCATGTGTATGGGTATTTCACCTGCCACATACCTGTACTGCCTGAGTGTAGTGCACCAAGGAGGCCAGAAGAGGGAGTGAGACTCCTTGGAACAGGAGTTATAGACAGTTGTGAGGTGCCCTGTGGGTGTTGGGAATTGAAGCTGGGTCCTCTGTAGGATCAGCCAGTGTCCTTAACTGCTGAGTCTCATCTCCAGCCCCCAGCTCTGCTTTCTGTAGGGCTGACAGGTGTTTAGCAAGTTGTGAACAGAGCTGCTCTGGGGTCTATCATCTCCTGTTAAACAGAACTGAGACAAATCGGCTGTACTCTTTCTAGAGAAGGAGGACTATTGGTTCTGTGTCTCTGGAAGACGATAAGGACCTCAGCATCTCTCCCTCATTATCTATCATGCTGGTGGCTGAATCAGGGAGACCCAGATCCCACCTCCATCTTGATTTCCCAGTTGTTCCTATGGGGAAGATGGAGTACTACCACTTCCCATGGTAGGACAAACCCAGAGAGCTCTCTACAACTATTTGATAGTCTCTACCCACGGCTCATGGCGATAGATCTGAATCCACATGCCCTCTGGGTATGATTGTGGTTTGGCGGCTACAAAGACACACATACTGGTCTGTTGATGTACCCAAACAAGGCCCCCGGGACCTCCGGCTGCCCTGCTCAGCCGTGTTTAGCCCAGTCCTGTTCTGCTTACATCGTGGCCTTCTGTGTTTTCTGGGACAGTCAGAAGGACATGAAGGGGCGTTCAGCTGACAGATGACATTTTGATAACCTTTTCATTCCAGTATGAAGAGAACTACCTCGCTTCCTTGATGGCTCCTGTCTTCGGTCTGCATCCAGGTTTGGTTGTCACAGTCCCATTTCCCTTGCTGGAGAGGGTCACAGTTCCCAGAGGTAAGCCCCAGTAGCAGAGTGCTTGTTTCTTTAAGAAAAAATCTGGACCAAGCCTCCTCCTTTCCCTCCCTCCCTCCCTCCCTCCCTCCCTCCCTCTCTCCCAGCCCTATGCTAACCTTAAGTGCAAGTCTAGTGCTTTAGAGAGGGTCTGGCTGGGAGGCTGGAGACCAGGGATAGGTCAGGAGAATCCACCACGGCCCAGAGCTCCTTCCCTGGAGAACTACCTTCCGTGTTTACCATTCACAGTTCTGAATGTGCCAACATGGAGAACAGCAGCCCAGCAAGAATGGAAGCTGAGGAAGAGCAAAGAGACGCAGAAATTCCAGTGTGTGTGTGTGTGTGTGTGTGTGTGTGTGTGTACCCACGCCTCCATCCTTTTCTCTGCCCTGATGCCCCCAGGGAGGCAGCAGGTTGGCCAGTTGGGGCCCTCAGGGCAGGGAACTCACTGCTCCCACACACACACCCCACTTCTTCTATTGAATCACTCCATCCCCACATTTCTATTTCAGGGGCTGACGTAGGCAGAGTTGTGGAGGAGGGAGCCATTCCCTCCTAGACTTTAGGTTTTCCTTCCAGCTGCTTCTGCATTTGTGGGGGAGGAAAGGCTAGGGCGAGTCTAACAGCTCCATGAATGCCTCCCTGGTCAATGTTTACCTTAACAAGAGTTCTTGCTGATTTCTCTTAGTTCATTTTCTCCTCTCTCTCTCCCTCCCTCTCTCCCTCCCTTCCTCTCTCTCTCTCTCTCTCTCTCTCTCTCTCTCTCTCTCTCTCTCTCTCTCTCTCTCTCCCCAGTAGCAAGGAAAGTTTTGTAAGCAAAAAGGTTGCCAGGGAATTTCTGGGTTGCAAAGTCCTGCATTGAGAGGGGGAGGGGGAGGGAGCATTTCAGCTCAAGCTTGGAAAGGATGACTGTAATCTGACTATAGACTGAGGGCAGGCTGGGATGCCTGGGTGTCAGAGTCCCTTGAGAAGTGATTGAGTTAGAGGTCTGGGGTGCAGTGGCAGATCAGCAGGCAAGAGCCTGAGTCCCGGCCTTAGAACCCACGTTTCAAAGAACAGGAAACAAAACAAGACCAAACAAAACGCAAAAGGAGCCCTCAGGGATGGTGGTGTGCATTTATAATGCCAGTGTTAAGAGACAGGTGAGTAACTGGAGCGGGGACAGGCCAGGCAGCCTAGAGCATCAGTAAGTTCCAGGTCTTTACAGGCCTTGCTGAAGAGAAGGTGGGTGACATCTGATAAATGACAGCCATGGCTGTCCTCTGACTTCCACGTGCACACAATGTGCACCCTGACACAGGAACACATGCATGCATGTGCGTCCTCCTCCAGGGAAGTGATCGGGCAGGTGCCAGCGTTCTGCCCACAAACACAGTCACAACCCTGGGACCCGGGAGCATCCTAACCCTCCCACTGTCCTCTCAAGTTCCAAGGAGAAATAAAACCGCTCTTGCTGCAACCAAAAGGAACGCAGGTACATTTCAGAACAGTGATGGCCGGAAGTGGCTAGCTTCCTCACCAAAGACCTTTGGAGCCTTCCAGGACTGTGTGGAGTGGAGACTGGTGAATGGTGGCCTATCAGAGAGATTTCCTTTGGTAGGGCCGCCTGTATCTAAAAGCATTTCATTTTTGGCTTCAAAAATTTGGGCAGAAAGGGTACATGCCACCTCCAGGATTGGCTCACAAGGACCTCCAATCAGACTCCCCTCAGATCCTCCAGACCCTCTTTAGTCCCAAACATCAGCTGGAAGCCCCAAATCCCAAGATTCCCCCCCCCCCGCCCCCCAGGAGCTGCTAGAAAAGGAGCCGTCTGTGTTTCTGGGAACTGCTCACATTTCATGGTTGCATGGGAGAAAAATAAACCGATACAATAAAACACTGGGATTTTAGTGTTTCTCTATAACAAAAGTTATTTTAACTGTGCAAGATCGATACATAGTTTCAGAAGAAAATGATCAATTAGACCCAGTGACACAGACCTTAAGCATGATGTGCTACTGCTGTATTTTTTTTAAAAGCATATGCCTACAAATACATTTATATTCTTGGGATGCTACTGCAGAAACACAAGATAATAGGACCCATGGTGGCCTAGAGGGAAAGAAACTGAAAAATGGGAAGGACAAGATACTGTTTGTATAGAGTGTGCATATGTGTTCGTGTATATATGCATGTCTAGGAACACAGGTACATGTGCAGGCACACATGTGTAGGTCAACAGACACCTATAGACATCATCTCTCAGATGATAGTCTCTTTGTGTGTGTGTGTGTGTGTGTGTGTGTGTGTGTGTGTGTGTGTGTGTGTAGGGCTGATGTCTCTTATTGGCCTAGAACTCATTAAGTGGGCTAGAATGCCTGGCCCTGGAGCCCTGGGGACTGGGTTGTCTCTTCTCCCCAGTGCTGGGACTGTAACCACCCACCACCCGCCAAGCTTCTCTACTGCAGCTTCTGGGGATTAAACTCAAGTCCTGGTGCTTGTATAGCAAACCCTTTATGGACTGCACTACCTTCCGCTACTCCTGATACTGTTTTTAAACCTTGTGAATTTGTCCTGGGAGCATGTGTTACTTACTCAAATTACTTGCAGAAAACACAAATTTTGAGAGGACCCAGTTTGCATCAAGAGAATTCTTGCAGACATTGTTGGTCCCTGGGGCCTCTTTTGAAAACCAGCGGTACAGAGTGTTGACTTTGAAAAATACATAAAACTGTTCTTTTCTGGAAAACTCAAGGGATAGGCAAGAGTGCAGCCCAGTTGGGGGGTGAAGTTCTCATCCTTTCAGAGACCCTTTCTAGTGCTCACAGGAGGCCCCAGCACCATTATTCCTAAAGGTGAGTCATGTGTTCATATGCAGATCCTCCAGAAAAGGGAGGTTCTGGGCTGGAGAGATGGCTCACCAAGTCTAATGACCTAATTCCATCACTTAGACCCACATGGTGGAGAAAACTGACTCCCCACAGCCGTCCGCTCATGCCTACATTTACACCATAGCACGTGCACACACACACACACACAGAGAGAGAGAGAGAGAGAGAGAGAGAGAGAGAGAGAGAGAGAGAGAGAGAGAGAGAGAGAATAAATGAATGTGATTTTCTTTAAATAAAAGAGGTTCCCAGTGTCTGGGAAGAGCCCTCTTCTCATTGGAACTGAGCACCACTAGCTCCTAGGATCACTGCTTTTTCCTAACATTTTAAACACTGGATTGAGATGGGAGATTGACCTCAGAAACCCAAGTGTGTTTGGGAATGATCCTTGGGAAGATGGCTGGATCCCCCAACACAATGACATCACGTGCAAGTGGCGACATGATCACAGTTACTATTATAAGCTGCTACACTTTGGATTGGGACTTTATGTTTTGAAATCCATTTTATCAAAAAGACTAAACTTTAAAAAGAAAGGAACGGGTTGGAAACGGACCAGCGTTTCCATGGAAAGCTTCTAGAAGGGTCCCCGCTGCATTGCTAGGTACTTGGCAGCGAGTTCACACGGTGGGAACCTCCATTTACGATAGCTGTTCCCAGACTCACACGACAAGGTATAAGTTTCAAGGCAGGTGCTACAGCTGAGCCCAGTGGCTGGAACAGGGGCGTCTTCACACAGAGACAGACAGGAACGGCAGGTAGCCTGTGGCTGATCACTCTTCAGATGAGGGACGGCTGTGCATATAGATGCACTTCATAAAAGCAGCAGCTTGAGAAGTCTAGGATGGCCAGCGGGTTGCACCCTTATCTCTGAAAACACTAACACCATTTGACCCAAATGCTATTCAAAAACTGTCCCTCTCTGTAAACGAAACAACTGCTTCATATAATTTTCTCTAAATCAATTCTCCAAACACACAGAGGGGAACTGTGGAGGTCTGACTTCCTGGGAAACAACTCAATCAGCTACTAAAGACTTTGGATGACTTGCCAAGTTGCCCCTCAGCCCTCCAGGGTGCCGTGTGGACATGGAGGCACTTAGCTGGCGGAAGTGACATCACTACATGGCGTCACTACAGGGACTACTCAGACCCAGCCTAGTCCTCTTTCTCTTCGCTCACTGGTCACCACACAGAGAGAGGCCTCCACTGCCATATACCTTTTTTGTTCTCCTGAGAGAGTCTCATCCTTTTTAGGACAGCTGGTCTACCACAGACCTCTGCCACAATGCATTGTGCTACCATAGGCCCAAAACAACATGATCATGATCACAGACTAAACGCTTAGAAGCCATGAGCCAGAACTAACCTTTCCTCTTAACCAGTTATTTGTCTTGGGTACTTTGTCACAGAGATGGGAAGATGACTGCCACAGGGTAGGAGAAGGCTGAGGAAGAAGTTTGCATCACCTATGGTTTAAGGTGTCTATTTCATGCAACCATGCTTTGTGAGATAACAGAAGTGAGCACACACAAAAGATGTCTACAAAAATTCCCTGCCTGCAAAGAGCTTATACTCCTGTGGAAAGAAACAAACTAAAATATTTTAAAGCCCTAAACACACTGAGATCATAATACACTGGTGGTTTATTGGTGGCGATGCTAATGTGTTTTTCTATTGCTGTGACAAAACACCATGACCAAGGAAGCATTCCGTTTGGGGCTCACATTCCAGAGGTTTAGAGTCCATGACCACCATGGCAGGGAGCATGGCAGCAGGTAGGCAGGCATGGGACTGGAGCAGTAGCCAAGAGCTTGCATCTTGTTCCACAAACACAAGGTATAAGCAAGTCACTTGGAATGGCATGGACTTTTGAAACCTCAAAGCCCACCCCTAATGATACCGTCTTCCAACAAGGTCACACCTCCTCCAGCAAGGCCACACTCTCTAATCCTTCCCAAACAATTCCACCAGCTGTGGACTAAGCATTCAAATATCTGAGCCCATGAAAATCATTCTCATTCAAACACCACAGAATTTTAGAGGTAGTTTTACCATAAAGCAGGTTGGTAACGGCCGTACTGATTAGTGAAGGGTAGACATGCACTAGACAAATGCTCAGGACAGAGTCACCGGGAAGTACATAGACCCTGTGGTAGGAGTGTGCTTTGCTTGGCCAAGAATCAGCAAAGATTGGAGTGTGGGGGAGTCAGAGACAGAGGAGCAGCGGGAGATGGAGGTGGGGAGAACACCGGGTGTTGTGTGGGGGCATCACACTGTGTAAGGTCTTCAAGGGGAGGGCTTGGTTGTTCTCTGAGTGAAATGAGAAGCAGATGAAGGGTGTTTCAGGAAGGAAACACCACGCTATGATTCACGGGTCATGAGTAGGGACAGAGAAGAAGGGCAGAGGCAGGGAGACAGCGGTGAGGTTCCAACAACATTGAGGCAAGTCCTGGGTAAGTGCGGGATGTGGAACGGCCACTTTTGCTCTGTCTGAAGTTAGAGCCGAAGAGACCTGGTGACTGGTCAAATATAGGGACACAGAATGTGAGAGGATGGTGAACAGGATGCCTCCAGGTCTGCAGAGCGGTGCTGTTACCCAAGGGAGGAGGCTTACAGGGGTGGCAGGGCTGAAGAGGAGGAAGTTGGCACTCAGAGAAAAGAAGGACTTTCTGGCTGAGGGAACACGGGGAAGAGATGGAGCACTAACCTGTGGCTGGGTGTTACCATGCCTGCCCCACAGACCCTGAGGGTTTTCTGAGGCTGAGGGCATGGTAAGCAGACACTGAAGAGGCTGAGGTGGAGCCAGAAAGAGGACAGAGATGGCCTGGGGAAAGCTCTGTATACCAAACAGTGGCATCAAGTCAGAGTGAGTGAGGGACCAGGGGCTGGGGGGTGGGCTGTGAGGCCTAAGCGAGAGAACCATGGGGAGGCATGGGTGAGGATGGACTTACCTTCCAGAGCAATCCTGCTGGTCGGTTACACTAAGGGACCTTGTAGATTGAGTAAGAGCAGAGTGTGGCAGGCTCACAAGAAATACCTGGCACGTTGTAAGTGAACCCCGATACTTCCTATTGAAAAACTTGAGGATTACTGTTAGGTTCCCATTTGTTTGCTTGTCTGAGACAGAGTCTCTCTATTATGTAGCTCTGGCTGTCCTTGAACTCCCTATGTAGATCAGGCTGGCCTCAAACATACAGAGATCCGCCTGCCTCTGCCTCCCAAGTGCTAGGATTGAAGGCGTGAGCCACCCCGCCCCACGCCCGGCAATTGTTAGTATTTTTAAATCTAAATGCTTATCTGTAAAACCATGCAATGTAAAGCTTACACTCTCTGTCCATCTTTGGAGGAGACAATGATTTGTAGGAGCCCAGGCCACAGAAAAGTGAGGTTAATGCAAGCTACTGCATCTCCTCCTCATTCCCTTTCAATGATAACCATCTCCTGCAAATGTGTAAATTCACTCTTCCCAAACACATGACACGGTGTTTGCTGTTCTCATCACGAAGCTGCCTGACTCCAAATGGCTTCCTCATGTTGCCCTCTATGTGGGGAAGCTTCCCAGGCTCCCGTGAAGGAAGCCTAACTGGGGGCTAGCTACATCGCCAGCCTTGGCCAATGGGGAGCAGGAGAAAGAGCAGATTCGTGAGTTCTCAGCACTCACTTCTTGGCAAAGCTGGAACTCACACAGGACATGGCAGATGGAGCGTCTGCTGTCCTGGATCCCCGAGTGACCAGGCGGAGCACATCACTGACCTCCTCCCACAGACCTGCTTTGAAAAATGCGGATGTTGTTGCTTAAAGCCAGTGGAAGGGAGATAATTTCATGTTTCCAGATAGATACAAAGCAATCGGTTCATTATCTCCGAGTTTCAGTTGGAACACTGAACCTTCCATCTGTACGACTTTAGGGATGTCACCTAATCCATCTGAGCTCCGTTTTATCCCCTGTCAGATGGGGTAATGATGTCCGACATGTCTACCATCTCAGGACATGGAAGGATGCAGTGAAATCTGGAAGTGGGCTATGACCTCAAACCCCAGCTACAGATGTAAAATACTCTATTGTGAACGGAGATTCCAGTTGTGGCTGTAGATGTGAAACTTTCGCTCTGCTACTGGATGGAAGGCCCCTGCTTCCTTGCTCTCTCAGTCATTAGAACACATCGCCTCATGGTTCTACAAATGCCATGTACCACACTCCAACCAGGATCGTTCCAAGTCAACTTCTGATACCCCTCGGAGAATCCTTAAAATGTATTCCTTAAAATGTCAGGGCTCGCAGAATGGTTTTGGAGCCTCATACCCTGGCAAATCCCAACCATTGGCCTTTGGCATAGGAAAGTAAGGGGAAATCGAGGCCCGGAATGGAAGGCTTGGCACTAAATGCTTTCCTCCTCCTGAGGCTCGTCAGCGAGGAGAGGGAGGAAAGGAGGGGCTGGGACATTCCAGCCTCTTCCCCTGTGCGGACCAGAGCATCACACACGCAGGAAGGTGCAACAAACCAATTCAGGTGTCAGGGGAAACAGACAAGGAAAAGATGGCTTCCACCCACGGAGATAGGAAAGGCAGGCAGGAAAAGACACGCACGTTCCACCCTCCGCTTCCATCCCAGAAGAAGGACTCCCTGGCCCGTTCAACAGCTGACACCACAACCCAGACTGATTTGTCCCTGGGCCATTTCATCCACCTGTTTAGATAAGCGGACATTACAGCTGACCGTTTTTCCAGGTGCTGCCTGAATGTCACGTACTTGACGTTTTATGTACCGAGGAGCTGAAGCACAGCAAGGCTATGTACTTGCCTGAGGTCACACAGCTGGAGTGGAGAGAGACCCAGACATTCTAGTCCCAAAGTCTTCACCACTGTTTACAAGGGAGGGGCAGAGACGAGAAGGTGAGGAGCAGCTCTACTTCCTGTTTCAAAGTGGGGTTTCGATACACCAACTTCCTGTGGCTTTAGGTTCTACACTGATGAGCATCCTCACCCTGTTCTACGGGTAGAGAAACAGGCTCAGAGAGGCTGATTAATGTGCCCAAAGTCACAAAGCCAAAAAGTAACGATGGGATCTAGGAGAAGTCGCATGCTTGCCATGCAGGGATGAAGACCAGAGTGGGATCCCTAATGCCCACAAAGGACAGTCATGGTGGTACATGCTTGAAATCCTTCTGCTGAGGGGGCAGACAAATAGACAGGTCCCTGGGACATGTTCCTATACAGCCAGGCTAGCCTACGTGTCAAGTCCCACATCAGTGACTTCTTTTGACTCTGTCTCAAAAAACAAAACAACACACATGGATGGTGCAGAAGGAGCGGCAGCTGAGGTTGAGCCCTGGTTTCTCCATGCATGCGCACACATGCAGACCCACACAGATATGAACGCCACCACGAAAGTTGGCAGTCAGATCTCACTTGACTGCTTCACTACAGTGGAGAGGTTTTATAGCTAAAAAAAATAGGTAAGCCTTTGGGGGAAGGAAGCAAAATGCCTTCAGGAAAGAAGGAAAGAGAAAGGCCTGTACACCAGGAAGATCCTTGTACATCCTGTGGAAAGCTCGTGAGCTTAGCCAGCTGGGTGTTCTTGTCCTGTCTTCCTGTCTTCTCACACCACGCCATATGACCACACACTTCCACATTTCTTAAACTTAAGAATCACCAAATAATCTCCAGCGATTTTTTTTTTTTGCAACATTTGCTAATCCACAGCTAGAATGTTCTCCCAACCTGAAACTAAAGAGGAGCCATGCAATTATGACACAGGAGCCAGACAATCTCATTAACATATCCGTGACTGACACAGAGGATCATTAATTAGGCATTCCAAGCATAAGTATATATGTATAAATTAGCATCTATTCACCATTTAAACTGTAAGTGATTTTTCATATCTGAATATTAACTATGTTGGAAAATTACTAAGTTTTTCTGAGTGAATTCCACAAACAATACCCACCCCTGATATCAAGAACAAAATGCGAAGAAGAGATTCTTTGAGCAGAACCGGACTGGGAAGGGATCAAATGACGTCACTGCTCTTCATCGAGTGGGACCTTCCCCGCTCCGCTTCCTAGTTCATATACCTGTGGTTACTGTCCCTGCCAGGAGCTACAAGTGACCCTTTAACTGTGGACAGCAGTCAGGTATAAAGCTGTGGCAAATATTCTGGAGACTCTCTGCCGACGTTTGTCCTCTGCCACTGTTGACTTGCTCTTTCTACACGCGTACTGTGTGTGAGCCGTGACGGAGGATGAAGGGAATGTACATAAACATAGTAAATTGGACCTTTGAGAACCTGGTTGTCTATTTGGCAGGGAAGCTGAGAACACACGTGGAGAGTGGCGGCTGCCTAAGATCAAGAGCACCTCAGAGGAGGAACAGACCTGTGCTGGCCGTGGGAGGCCTGAGGAATGGCTGTGAAGGAGGTGGCCCTCATGCAGGACATGAAGGATGGGGGGTTGATGTGGATCTGGCAAAGTTCAGGGATGTCAAGTATCGTGTAGTTGAGAAACCATGGTGATGCCAATGTCTCCATAGAGAGCCACCTCCAAGTTCCAACACTGCCGAGACCCTTACCCTTCAGGGTGAGGACACTGCCAGCCCCAGGACAATGATAACAGGATGCTATCATCCTGCACACGTGTGACAAGGACATTACCGATGTTCTACAGCTTCTGTGGATGTCTTGGATTCATGCTGGCAGGCTCATTGTTCCACACTGAATTTTCTTGTGACCAGTGGCACACTTTGGGGGTGTGGCTGTCCTGAATGAGGACTAGACTTAGCAGCTGAGTCCATTCTACCCAGGAGGAGCTTACTAGTCTGTGTGGGGACTGAACTCCACCACCTGGGCTTACCAACACAGGGGTTGGTAAGCATCTCTTTCTCCAGTAGTACCAAAGCATTTTAACCCAGTCTCCTCTCTTAAGTAGGCAGCCTGGAAGCGGGCTAGATCTCAGAACTTCTGCAGTTCTGATATCTACGTCTAAAAAATCACTTGTAGATCCAGGCTCCCAAAGAGTCGGGAGTAATGGGCCTTTCCTTGTCGGTCTATGGCAGATCAGTCTGTGAAACATTTGGGAGCAGAAACGCCTAGGCTTCCACAGGCCCTTAGTTCCTGAGACACCCCGGATAGGATTGAAGACACGTCTCCTTTTCCTAGACCCTGCTGTGACAGAGATCACAGCGGCCATCAATGTCAGATGGAGCAAGTGCACTCCCAGAATAAAAACCAAGTGGCTCTCCTTGGCAGGGGTCTGGAGTCTTCTCCACTTTGGAAACCGGTAGGTACTGAGTCTCTGCGGCCTTGACAGAAACAAACGGTTTTGCTGACAAACGGCATAATCGAGGAGAACATCAGCTATTACTGAGGAAGGAACCATCTAGAAGCAGGGTTGCTGATTTCTTCTGTACTCTCAGTTAAATAACCATCGACCTCTCACTTGTGGGGTCAGTTCGGGTACAGCATACAAACGTTCCGTTCTAGTGGGAGGAGAAGTACGTCTGTCCATGAATGCTCATGACGGAAGCAGTAAGGTGACTCTTGATGTCTGGACCACTGTGGGGATAACATCAGTTAATTGGAAAGCTGTTCATTAAGACGGCGTTCTGTACTCGACCCTGCGCCTGCCACACAGCAGACACTAACAGATTAGACGGTAGAGGATGTCATTTAGTTAAAGAGACCCATGGGGGTCCAAGGCCATGTCAGTCCTGGGAATTCAGAGGAAAACAAATCAAGGGCGATCCAAGGTCATTTCAAGGAGCCTGTTTGGAGGGAAGATAAGGACTGGGGTCTTACAGATAAAGAGGATTTAAATGACCTTCATGGTAGAGACAAAGCATGAATCTTAAGACAATGCACAGAGAAAAGGTATCTGAGTAAAAATTTCTTAAATTCAATTATTCATAGAAAGAATATGCACATCTTGTCCTGTACTCTGAAGGCATGGTGAGTTTTAGGAGATAACTGAGTGGGCTGGGGATGTAGCTTGGCTGGCGAAGTGTTTGGGTAGCACACAGGAAGCCCTGGCTTTGATCCTCTGGTGTGGTGGTTCATGCCTATACTCTCAGCACTTGGTATAGAAGCAGGAGAGTCAGGAGTTCAAGGTCATCCCTAGCCACGTGGCAAGTTTGAGACTAGCCTGAGCTACAGTAGACCCTCTCTGAGAGAGAGAGAGAGAGAGAGAGAGAGAGGGGGAGGGAGGGAGGGAGGGAGGGAGGGAGGGAGGGAGAGAGAGAGAGAGAGAGAGAGAGAGAGAGAGAGAGAGAGAGAGAGAATATGAATCAGTTTCAGTTCCTCTCCCACTACTACCATTTAAAAATGGACAAAGCTCTTCCCACAGTGGCCTCTGACAAAAAAAAAAAAAAAAAAAAAAAACCAAACACGAGGTCCTAGATATTTCTGCCCGAGTTCCTCTGTTGTACTAAGGCCTGCCTGGTACAGCTGCACACAAAGAGATGTTCTGAGGCCAACCTATGGAGACACGTTCCAATTTGGGCTGTGGAATGAAAATTACAGTACAGACACAGAGGCAAGTTTAAAATTAGGACAAACTTCACTTCGAGCTTCTCAAGCCTCGAAGAGTTAGTAGATGAGGCAAAGAAAAATGGAAGGAAAAAATATATCAGTAAGAACTTGAAAAGCCAAATCCCCCAACTTCCGCTCTCTTCTGCAGTCCCTGGCGTTCCCCAGCTTTTGGGACACCTGGGAAGCCGTGGAAAGGGCTTTTTCAGAGGCACCACGAGTGAATGGGGTCCAGAGGTCAGGGGACTCCCAGCTGAGGAGGAAGGAACAGGGCTGGCAGTGAGGTAGACCTTACCTAGCACAAGCCATTCTTTCCCTTAAGTCCCAACACTCAGTGCGGGACGATGATGGGGGCCCGGTTCCATGTGGGGCCACAGCCATCATCAGTCAGTCTCAAGGCCAGGCACATGAAGCTTTCTGTCGGAGTGCTGATGTCACAAGCGCTGTCCCCCCAGCGAGTCTGCGGTGTGAGGGTAACTAACAGGACTGTTTCTCTAGACCGCTTGCAGCTAATGAGTAACCGCTATCCTCCCTACAGAGATGGGCTCCGGGGAATGCCGTGAAGGACCCGGGAATCCACACTGCATCTTCTCTTTGCTTCTTGACACACTGCATCTTCTCTTTGCTTCTTGAGTCACACCTGCTCCGCGAAGCTGGGGAAGAATCACCTACATGTCCCCTCTCTTGAGACCACTTGGACTCGGGTGCTGTCTTTGTAAGGTGTCATAATAGAAACCCATTTTTTTTTCAAACTAAGAAAGATGTTTTAAAATGAATGTTCTTCACCCCTCCACCACTAAGAGTTGGAACTTCAAGGAAATCAATATGATCCCAAATCTGAATTAATTATTTCTGTTATTGTACAAAAAGAGGTTTGTCACCTGACACCATGTTTTCCTGAAGCTCAAGGCAATGCAGACGCACACCCCAACAGTCAATATTCGGTTAGATTATCCTGAAGGGACCACTAGAGTCGGAACGGGAAGGAGCCAGTCACATGACGCCCTCTTTGCAAAGTCCCACAATGGGTCTGTCACCAGCCCCAGTCTTCCACAATCAGTTCCAAAATCACTCCCTGTGGTGAACTGTCTTGGAAGTATATTAGTTTCCAGATGCACATTCCTAAGAGCTAGGAATAAATACTAAAACATGGGGAATGGTTGCTTTCATGTGTGACTTCCCTAGTGACAGCCTGAAGCTCCTGTGCCTGTGGTGGCAGGAGTACCCACGTCTTGTCTGTCTAGCAAAGCTTTAAGTGGATAGGAAGAGGAACAAGTCTCCACGTGGAAGGGTAAGCACATCCCTAACCTCATTCATCTTGTAAGTCAAGAAGTCAAGAGTATCCCTAGAGAACTTTCCTCTGTGAGCTGGGCATGTTAAGCCTCCAACATTTTAGCCCAGCGTGTTAATAAGCAAAGTCATTCTCTCAGGGCACCCCCTCAACAGGTGTTGCCTTTAGGATCTACAACTCACTTTGTCAGAGCGATTTCAGCACTGCTTGGAGTACAACGAATTCCGCAACTTGATCCCATTGAAATATTTAGTGCCTGCTGATATGTTCAAACAAATTCGCCAGATCTTGATTATGTTCTGGCAATTAAAGCTATTAAGTCAGTAGACAGACAGCGGGTTATTTCATTGCTGGTTGAAAAAGCCAGCGTTCTTTTCTCCCCCCCCCCCCCCACCCTTATGTGACAGAGCTGTAATTAGCCTTAATCAAATACTATTTGTGCTCGGTGCGGTAACGTGGCTTCCTTAGCCAGGAAACGCTGCCAATCTAGGAAAAGGAGAAATATGACCCTGGTCAGAAAGCAAGAAAGATAGGCCTGGAGTGTCTGGGAACATTTTGTTCTATCTTTTCAATGTCCCTGTAAATCTAAGGCTGTTATACAATAAAAAATTTAATTTTAAAAAATGCCCCAGGGTCGGTGGTATATGTAGCTCAATGGTAGAACATGTGGCTTTAGCGTATGTTAGGCCCCAGGTTCTACTGCAAAACAACTGTGTGTGTGTGTGTGTGTGTGTGTGTGTGTGTGTGTGTGTGTGTGTGTGTTCGTGTTCAACAGGGTCTCATGCAGCCTAGGCTGGCCTGGGACTCACTATGTAGCTGAGGCTGAACTCCTAATCTCCCTGCTTCTGCCTCTCAGGTATCAGGATTACATGAGTGTGCTACCCCATCAGTAAAATCCATCAATGCATTTTTAAGTTTTAAATGATTTAATCCAAAGTATAAAAGAGGTAAGAAGAAAGGAAGGAGAAAGGACCTCTACCTAGTGTAACTTTGACTTTAGAGCTAACGTGTCAAAGGCAGCCTTAGAAACCATTCAGAACAAGCGGTCACTTCTCAGGTCTACTCTCCTGCCACATCGGGGACACTCAAGTGCCGCATAGCCCTCGCTGTGAATAAGTGTGTAAAGGACCGGAAGGAAGGACAGCGCCCCAAATGAAACCGATTCCTTCACATGTACCTCAACGTCTAGTCTGCTTCTCTGTGTAAGTTAAACAGTCCATTTATTTCACTATCTCCAGAAAGAGGAGTCTGTCCAATAGAGAAAGGTGCTGATGAACAGGTGAGCAGAGAGGAGGGGGTGGAGCTTGGAAAGTCTTACTGTGCCCACCACTCACCTGAGGATCTAATGAAAGGATGTGTTCTCGTTTGGTACATCCAGAGTGGCCTTCAGGTTTTGTCTGTAGCAAAGGCCCAGTTGACACCAAAGCGGGACCGTTCTTTGAGTAGCAGTGGCGCTAGGACCAGGCATCAGGGAAGTCCAGAAGTAGACCCTTAATAGTTGGTCTACAAGGCTGACAGTGAGAAGTCTGGTCAAGTCTGCCAACCAACAGATATGCACTTGTATTTTCTTCAGCTAATAATTTCTGGTGTCAAATTTTCAAAACATAGTAGTAAAAAAGCATTATGTTATGAGGCAGACTGTCTGTGAGCTCAGAGCATCCCAATGATAGCAGAAACTCTATTCTTGCCCAAAGTGCTCCAGCTGCACTAGTGAGCAACCAGGGACAATTTGAAAGACAGCAGTATGGCCTTCATTTATTATTTTGTCTACTTGTCTCCTCACGCCTCACATAGTTCTGTACTTGTGGAGTATTATCTATTGGAACTAGGGTTTTGTTTTTTAAACATGTCTAGAAAAAGAGTCCCAGGGATTTCCCTCAGTATGTTTTCATCTGGCTTTGTAAAACATCATACCAGCTAAGGCTGTTTGTAAGATCAGACTGCTACTATGGGAAGGATGCCATTTTCTACATATGTGAGTTGCATGCTGGGTCTGGAGTGTGGCACACTTGTTTAGCCTTCCTCTAAGACTGACAGTCTTCCTAACTCTGTGGTCATTAATAATTTCAAATTTGCCATGTGACCATGACTCATCACCACAGTCAGAAACTATGAATTTGCCCTGCAAAGCTGGTTTTTCCTCTGTTTTGAGATTAGTTGACAATGGGGAGCCCATCAGCTGAGCTATTCCTGTACACCATTATGTCCACAGCCTGGAAAGATGGCAGACGGCCAAGAACTAGCAATATTGGGAGATTAAGGGTGACTCTTACTCTCCACCTAGAAGAACTCTATCACGTTAGGAGATGACTGTAGATATGTTCCAGAGAAGGGGACTGTAAGAAGATGGAGGACCATCCTGTCATACAGTTGATGGTCAGCCGACAAAGATGAATCACCTCACTCCATCCAACACGGCAAGATCAAGTCATTCGTGACTCTGAATGCCAGGAAAACACAATCCTTACAACTCATCGACATGACTGTGGTCACTGCCTCAAAGACCACATAGCTAGTTCTTGCCTGGAGTTTTAAGCCTTGGAACCTAGTTATAAATGACGAGCAATGGTTTTTCTACTTAGATTCTTGTACATCTTAATAAATGCAACACACTTAGGGTTTGAAAAAACAGCAGGTCCTGGCGTGCAGCTGTTGTCAATCTGAGGGTAGGAATTCCTCCACCACGGTTTATTTCAAGTACAAGCCTGGTCTTATGGAACACAGAATGAGAAAGAGAGGTATATAGTGACCAGCTGAACAGGATCGTGCCGTTACAAAGTAATAGCAAGTGCCTACAAGGAAGGAAGCAGCACTGGTTTCTGTTTTTTTTTGGGGGGGAGGTCAAAGGTCAACCTCTGGTTGTTGGTTATGGGCATTGTTCCTTAGGAAGCATCCTTGTTTTTCTGAGACAGGGTCTCGTACTAGGACCTGGGGCTGGCCAATGAGGTTAAGCTGCAGAGCCGGTGAGCCCCAGGGATCCACCCAGTCTCTACCTCCCCAGCGTTGGGGTAAATTTTCTAGTCTTTTATCTGGTTCCAGGGGTTTAAACTCTAGTCCTCACCTTGTGTGGCAAGCCCTTTCCCAACCAGGCCCTCTCCACAGCAGCAACACTGTTGTTTTAATAATTAAATTCATTGCAATTTAGGAAGGGTAAAAGCATTTCAAGTTCAGGAGAGCATACCTCTTTTTAAATGTTTTCATTTTGTTGATGAAAAGTAGAAGCCCATAAGCCCTTCTGTTTCTATAAACACATCTTAAATGACAACCTTGCATGTATAACCAGCAGAGAATCTTAGAAAGTAAGCCATTTGGATCATAATGAGATAAACACACTGCAAGAAGTTTTCTCTGTGGGCTCGAGCACTGGACTCTCTACCTAAGGTGTTTTGCTCATCACAGCGTGTCCCTGTGTGAACTGGAAAGCCCTAGTCCATCAACCCCAGAGGTCTCCTGAATCCACCGAGAAGGCTAAGGCATCACCACATCACTCACTGTTCCCGACGGCTGCCTCTGATGGCAGCTTGCTATCTGAATGCCTCTCCTATTTCTCAGTTGATTTGCTTAAGTAGAAAAACAGGGGTGTTAGGGCAGGGGAGAGGGCTCAGTCAGGAAAGCGCTTGCCCTGGGAGCATGGGGGACCAGAGTTTGACCCCAGCACTTTCACAAAAACAACCAGTGATGGCAGCTCACACTGTAATCCCAGTGCTGGGGAGGAGGAGTCCAGGGGCTTGCTGGCCAGTTAGGCCAAATGGTGGCGGATTCCATTTCAAAAGAATGGGGACAGCTCCTGCAGATGGACACAGACCCAAGGTTGTCCACTGGCGCGCGCGCACACACACACACACACACCCCACAGTGATTTCATATAAAAAGGACACTAGAACAGGAAGTTATGCAAAGTTCTAAGATTGGTACATTTTTCTATAGATATTGACTATTACTCTAACCTCTCACCCCTTCACTGAACTTTTACTCTGCCTTTGCCTCTCCTATTTTTTCCTACCTTCTTATGAACAGTAAGAAACTTTTAAGAATCCAAGGGACTAAGGGACTAGAGCTCACAGGCTGGGAAAGGGAGAACCAAGTGACGTATTTAACTTGAAGAAGAACGTCTACATCATGACTGTACTCATCTCTCTCTCACAGACCACAGCCAGCAGCTCCAATACAAGTGACTTGGTTAACATGCAAACATATTGCTTGAAACAAAAAAAAAACACCATGTCCCCAAACTACTGCTTCAAATCAGGCCCTAACTGCTTGCTCTGGCCAGATCAGCCTTTGGACCCTCACAGTCTTGGATCGTGTGTACCTATAAATTCTTCACAGGTAAGTCTATTTTTTAAAGTCTTCCTAAGTTTTCAATTTGTCATTTTTACTGAGGATGATGGCCTTTCTGATGAATGCCTGAGGGCATAAGATGCACTGTGCAGCAGCCCTCCCCTGCCTTTGCCCAGGTCTTAGACACCAGAAACACGCGGGGATTTTTCACGTTAGAATGATGGTGGAAGTCAGCCCACAGAGGCAGAACAGGCAGAATATGCATTCGCTTTTGCCTTTCCCAGGATGCATTTAAATTCCCCAGCTTCATCACCAGGTGTCAGGGTTATTAATAGGATGGTTGATGGCTCGGCTGGCTGAATCTTCTAGACACAGGAATGGTGCCTTCCATCTCCAGTGTTTCATACCAATGCCTAATCTGCAGCTCAACCACACATCACAGCTGTTTTACTTCTTCTTTTAATTAATCTATCATCTATCTATCTATCATCTGTCTATCTATCATCTGTCATCTATCACCTATCTATCTATCTATCTATCTATCTATCTATCTATCTATCATCTATCTATCTATCTGTCATCTATCATCTATCTATCTATCTATCAATCTATTCAGTGTGGCTGAGGGAAAGGGAGGTGGCACACCCATGAAGGTCAGAGGACAAATTTTCAAGTAGGTTTTCTTTCCCTCTCCATCTTGTGGGTTCTGGGAATGGAACTCAGGTCCTCAGGCCTGGCAGCCTCTGCCTACTGAGCCATCTTGCTGGTCAGTTTTGTTGTGGTTTTTAATGTCCACTTTATTATTAAGTGTGTGTGTGTGTGTGTGTGTGTGTGTGTGTGTGTGTGTTCACATTCAGACCGGCTCAGCAAGTGTTTCGCCCACTGATCCCATGTCTCCAGCTGTTCGGTTTTACTTTGCAATAATGTGTAAGTGGAAACTTTATTGTCACTAAATTAAAAGAGGTAGTTCTGTTTTGTTTCTGTTTTTTCCTTTTTCTGCAAGGGTTTTACTCCAAGTCAAAGTCTCTTGTTTTTCAGGTTTTAAAAACAGAAATAACACTGGTGCTGGAGAGATGGTTCAGTGATTAAGGGCACCAGTTGCTCTTCCAGAGGTCCTGAGTTCAATTCCCAGCACCCACATGGTGGCTCCCAACCATCTCTAGTGGGATCTGGTGCCCTCTTCTGGCATAAAGTCGTACATGCAGATAGAACACTCACACATAAAATAAATAAGTCTTAACAACAAACCAGAAACACACACAGGAGAGATAGGTTATTTATAATCCTTGGGTTCTCACGGCTCTTGGACATAAGTTAAAGTCATACCGAGAAGATTTAAAAAGAGTCATGGATAGTAATGATCTATTTGAGACATAGGTATTGATACAATATAAACAGATGTGGATGGATACACATGGATATACTCCAATAAACTGATGAGAATTCAAATCATTTAAAGCAGTCACAGATACATTTAATAAACTTAAGTTCAAAGTAACAGTAAAAACAATATCATCAGACGGAACAAGTGATAAAAACTGTACATTAATCACAGGAAAGGACGGCTCCTCCCAGATATCAGGGGTTCCTCACCACTCAGTATAAAGGGGGGGAAAGCAGCAGTTGCAAGTGTTCAGTGTCCCTAGAAAACGGTCACAGCACTGTCTACGGTCTGTCACCTTCTACCTCTTCCCAGGAGCCTGTCCTGTGGGTGGCATTTAAGAACCAGGAGAAGAGGGATTGAAAACCACAATAACAATAAAACACAACCCTAGCTGGTCTTGGTCTGGGCCTGTAATCCTCGTCTCCACAGGATGCTGAAGCAAGGGAATCAAGGTCAAGTCCTGTCTGCTTTACAGAGTGAATTGAAGGCCAGGCTGAGCAACTTGGTGAGAGCCTGTCTTAAAATAAAAAGTAGCTCACTGGAAGCATGGACAAACCCTAGCTTCGGTCCCCAGTACTGAAAAATCCTACTAATAAAATAAAAATAGAACCTGACTCTACTTCCCTGAAACCTAGAAGATATGCAAAACAAAAACAAAAGGCCCTCCGTGTGTCTAAGTATGTGTGAGTTTGTGTGAGTGTGAGCACACACATGCCAAGTAGCACACACAGGAGTCTGGGGACAACTTTGGAGTTAGTCCTGGGGTTCACTTGTTTGAGAATGGGTCTCTTATTGTTTGCTGCTGTGTATGTCAGGCTAGCTGGTCAGAACCACCACGATTCACCCTCTGCTCCCCATCTCTCCTAAGGAATGCTGGGATTGCAACCACATGCCACCACACATGGTCTTTTGTGGATTCTGTGGATCTAAACCTAGGTCCTCATCATACTGCAGCATTATCCACTGACCTCTCCTCCCTCATCAGCCCCCGGGAAAAAGGAAAACGTTGAGTTGGCTTTCTTCTTAAGAAGTGCACACACAGTTTTTCATGCAGGCATTTTTCTCAAAGGAGTTCTGCCATCCTGAGGACTATGTGCTATATCAGGCAATGAGAGACAGAGCATCTCCTACCAGACCCCAAGAGTTCCTGAAGACCTTTAACAGTGAAATCATTTAGCAAAACACAGATGCAAGCCAATTACAAAATCACAGTGTCTTCAAGATTGGCTTCTGGCTCACACCAGCTTGAAGCTGATTATCCCATCCACCTGAGGGGAAGGAAAATGGGACTTGCCTTTCATCCTTCCTGGGCTACATTCAGACCTCACGCCTGATCTTTTACCACACTTGATTCTAAATTTACCCCATTCCCAACAGCCAAACAGCATCACATGAGTTTTGAGTTGCCTTTGGGTATCCATCCTTAAGATCCCATGGAGCTGAGGTATGGGAGATGCCTGAATAAGCAAGGTGCTTGCTGTACAGGCCCTGAGGACGTGAGTTTGAATCTCCAGAGCCCCTATAAAGCTGGGCATGGTAGCACACATCTGTAATCCTAATGCGCCTCTGGAGAGATGGAAACAGGAGAATCCATAGAAGCTCACTGGCCAGTTGCCTGGGAAACAATGAAGAAGACAGCTGTTCCAAACAAGGTGGAAGGTGAGGATCTACACCTCAGGTTGTCCTCTGACCTGCACAAATGCATATACCATCATATACACTCACACTTCCGACCCCCTACACACACACACACACACACACACACACACACACACACACACACACACACAGATGCCCAATTCTGGTTCAGGTCAATGCCACTGTAGATGAAACCTGAATTACAGTCACTTTATCTCAGCATCTCAGTTTGTCCTTGATGCAAGACGACTCTGAGTCTCCTTGGAGAGACTATTTCAAGTACCATAAACTGAGCTTCTGAGCAGCAGGCAGTAAGACCAGCACAGAGCCTAAGCCTGTGGGACACAGTCAAGTGACTGGATGAGACAGAAAATAAGAGGAAAACAGGGCATGGCGGCATATGCCGTTTATCCCGGGTACTTGGGAGGCAGAGGGAAGAGGGCGGTGAAGTTGAAGGTCTGACTGAGCTGTGGCATGGGCTGAGTTCAAGGTCAGCTTGAATAACAGCTGAGAGAAAAGGCAGAGGGTAGAGAGTTCAGTGGTAGAGTTCTTGCCTGGCACGCAGAGGGCCCTAGTTTCAGTCATGAATGCACAGAGAAGGAAGTTACGAAGAGATAAATAAAGAGGTAGTGGGGGAGGAAAGAGACCGGATAGGGTGCCTGGATGTTCACAGAGAGGGTAAGGAGGCCCACATTATAGGGTGGGGCTAGTTGAACAAACCAATGGGAAGTCTCTTGTGATGTCCCAGAGGCTGGCAGCTCAGACCATGGTAAACAAGGGCCCTGAAAACACAGGAAGAACCTGTGAGTGTCCAGAAGGGAAGGCTCACACCTTCCCCCAACTTCCAGACCTTCCCAGAGCCTACCAGAAAGTGCTAGAACCATCAGATGCTTGTAAAAGCACCTCCCATAAGTAGGCAGGTGTGTGTGTGTGTGTGTGTGTGTGTGTGTGTGTGTGTGTGTGACAGAGAGAGAGAGAGAGAGAGAGAGAGAGAGAGAGAGAGAGAGAGCGCGTTGAGAAGCCTGAAACAGTCATCCCTCTGTATTCTAGACCCTTTTGTCTCCCCACATTCTTCCATCAGGATGCTGTACTTAGAAAAATAAACACACACACACACACACACACACACACACACACACACACACACACACAATCTTGTTTCAGCATTCTTTTGTCAAGGGTCTTTATAAGCATGAGGGATTTCCACATTCTATAATTTATAACAAGCTTTTCATCTGGGCATTAAAACAAAGGCCTCTGGAAAGCTCACTGACGACGCTTCATCTGGCAATGGTAACATATTTATCTAGAGGAACTCGCAATACAGATTTTACGTTAATACTCCTTAATCTTTACTCCTTACACTTCAACTTAACCTCCCTCACAGGAAATGGCTTCCAGAATCTTCTTCAAATATTCGTATGGTCTCTTGTGGACACTACAGAAAACCCGCTCCATGTTACATCCATCCCCTGACCCCAGCCTCAGCCTTCAGCCTCTGTAAGAGTTGGGAGTCACCACAATACTAGCCATTCTGTACCACTGGCTCACAAAGATGCACTTCTGAAGTAAGCAAATGTTGGAGGGATGCATTCCGGGAATGAACTGGAAGGTCTGATCTTGAAATGAGCAAAATGGAATCAAGTTTGTAAACCTGATATCATCATTAGACCCAGGACAACATTCGACAGGACTTGATGCAGGTTTTAAAATGAGTATTCTTACACTTTGATTTATTTATTCCGTGTGTGCATGTGAGGAACATGCCACAGAGCCCGTGTGGAGGTAAGAGGACAACTTGTAGGAGTCAGTTTTCTCCTCCCACCTTGTAGGATCCAGGGATTGAACTGAGGTCCCTAGATTAGAAACGCTTTCGCCCACCGAGCCATGTCACAGGCCTAAGTTGTTGTTTTTTTAATTAATTATCTGAGAGGAGGAGGATGATAACTTAAGAGAGATAGAGTTCTCTGAAAATATAAAAGGGCATTTTCAAACATAACCATAACGGTAGCAGAATGCATCTATTACCAGAGAAACTACAAACGGATGTTGTGAAATGTGTAGAATCTGTCATTACATTGGACTGGGAGAATCTGAGCAGGCTTCGTGGAAGAGATGGCATTTAAGACAGGCTTTGAATGAAATGAGTTACATTTTAGCAGATGGAGAAGAAACAAGAAAAATATTTGAATAATTAGCAGGTAGGAGAGTTGAGGGATGTGGAGGGCAGCTGTGCAGGGATGCTGAATGGTAGATGAGAAAATCGTGGCGGTATGAACCCTGAGCTTACTGTGCATTCAGGGAGAAGCCACTCAGGGCTTCTGAACAACATGGACCAGAGAGCAGGTCATCTGGGAGGATGCTTAAATTCAGGAACTTCACATGACTTTCTTTACTCCAAATGAGAGACTGAGGTCCATCAGGAAGCTCTGAGCCTGGCTGACCTGAGGCCGAGCTGGGGTCTCTTCTCTGGCTTGTAAGTGCCTCTGACATATACCTTCACACAGAAAACTCCACTGAAACTCCAGGTCTTCTTTCTACTACAAGCACCTTCTGACCTGGGCCTGGGCCCTTGTAACTACATCTCCAGAGGCTCAGCTATTGCTCGGCCATTCTACTCCTTTACCTTTCCAGATGTGGACATGAAATCTCCCGGATCCTGAGCAAACAAAAAGTCAGATCTGCAGGCTCATTATTCTGTTAACCAGATACCGCCTGACTCAGGCTATGCAAGCACTGGAACATGATCTCCACATTTTAAGGACCTTGTAGTTGGTTTGCCAATGTCTTCATACAGCAGTGTTCCCTTAGAGTTCTCAGCCACCTCAGCCTGGGTACCTTCTGGGCTTTTCCTCTTATTATTGGCACTTCCCACAGAGCTGTGGCTATGAATCCACACCAGTCCACTGGGCCTCTCTCCGTCAGCCACCACCCCGGTGATCATAAACACTACAAGTGCCCTAAAAGGTTCCTCGCCCTAACTCAGCAGCTTCCACTTCCAATGTCAACAGCCCTCCTATTCTTAGAAGCCCAGTGAGCATTTCATTTGATGGTGTCGGTAGTAAAATGAATACAACAAAAACACCGAGTCAACCTCCAGGATTCACGAACCTCCCAAATTAAAAAAATAACACGGACACAAGGCAAGAGTGGCGGGTACTGCCTGAAATTCTAGTACTCAGAAGGCTGAGGCTGGAGGATCATTGTGAGTTCAAGGACACACTAGGTTGTAGCAAAACCCAACCTAACCAGGCCCCGACAAAATAGTACAGTGACATGTAATCTGCCTCATCGTTCACAATAGCATAAACGTTTTTTTTTTTTTTTCTTAATTCTATGTGTTTTGCCATGGGACGTTTTGGGTCCCCTGAAACTGTTGTTGTGGACAGTTGTGAGCTGCCATGTGGGTGCTGGGACTTGAACCCTGGTCCTCTGGAAGAGCAGCCACTGCTCTTAACCTGCTGAGCCATCTCTCCAGCCCCGGCAATAGCATAAAGATGAGTGAGAGTGTGAGAGGCCTCTTCAGCTCTTGGTGACGTCTCTCTTAGAGAGAGGCTTCTCCTCCTGAAACCACGTTGTAAGGTTTTTTTCTCATTTCCACATGGCAACTTCATTCACAGGCTACACTTAGCTTCTGCCTTTAGTCTGCTCCATGTTTTCTTTTGTTGTTGTTAGGAAAAATGCTTTCCCTGCTTACTCAGCTCCCTTCCCCTTCTGTCTCCAGAACTAGAAGTTGGCTTTCTTTGTGCAAGCCTGTTTCTCATGAACATAGCATGTCTTTATCACACCATGAAAATGACCTCACCCTGACTTGGAATGGGCAATAGAATGACTCTTTGGTGGTAGGGTAATTGGCAGCGGGCTTGGCTCATTCACTTGGTAACTCATGCCAGCTTGTAAATTTAAAATCCAAATTTCTCCATTGGAAAAGCTGCAAATTTCCTTCCATCCAAGACATTTGGGTTTTTTTTGGTTTGTTGGGTTGTTCCGATGGTTTGCATGTGTGTGCTAGTGTGTGTTGGTACACATGTATGAACATGTGTGCAGAGGCCAGCAGTCAACCTCAGGTGTTGTTCCTTAGGAGGTGCCTGCACTGCATTGGTGTTTGAGGTGGACTCTCTCACTGGCTTGGAACTCAACAAGAAGTTAGGGTGGCTGGCCAGTGAGCACCAGGGATCTGCCTGTCCTTCCTTCCCCAGTCCTGGGACGACATGTATGTATTGCCAGGCCTGGTTTTGGTGGGGGTGTTCTTAAATTTTTATTTTATTTTATTTATTCATTTATTGTGTGTTGGGGGGTTGGTGGGTTGGTGTTGGGAGCTCTAGAATACACACCAGAGGTCAGAGGGCAACTTGTAGGAGTCAGTTCTCTCCTTGTACCACGTGGGTCCCAGGGATCAAACTCAAGACATCGGCTTGATGGAAGGCGACCTTTACCCACTGAGCCACCTCGACAGCCTGTTTTGGGTGTCTTCAAATACACAAAATGTTACATCTGAAAACACCAGCTATCCATTCAGGAACCAAAAAACGTCCTTCCCTTGACAGCCACACTGAGACCATACTAAGGTTTATGACAAAATGGCATCCAGTCCATTGCTCAAAAGGCTGTGGAACTCATCTCGGAAACTGCTGTCAGAACAAGTGTACAGAGCTCTTGAGAAAGCAGCCTCTAGGGGTTCACAGCTGCGCTTCGCTTCTGCCACTGGTCTGTCCGCCAAGCACCACGGCCATCACATTTGAAAAGCTCTTCTGCTTTTTCCTTACCTAGAACAGTCACTGCAGTGGCCTCCAAACTAACAGTGACCAACGTGCTAAAATGAGAGAACTTTGGGGAAGATGGAGCGTTCTATATCATAATCGTGGTGGTTGTTACACAAATACATGCCTTTATCTGAACTCTGTTTATAGAATTTTTGCACTGAAAAATCAGTGAATTTTATCTGAGGGTCAATAATATCTGAATGAAGAACTGAAATATGGAGTCAGAAGAAAATTTCCAAAGCCATATTGTATCTTAAGTATGAAAACACACGTGTAAAGCTTTTGACACTTCTAAAGGGGAATTTAGGGTTTAGGACATAGATGTACCACAAAATGTGAGAGACTTCCTAGAATATATAACCCAAATACAAGATATTTCATTTTATCTTTCAGATAAACACACTATCTGGATTGTCCTTCAGCCAGACTGTGTCTGATGAGTTCATGGAGTCTTTTCTATTTCAGTCTGGATTTGTGACCACTAGTATTCATCTGTTATATGACTAATTGGAGTAAGAGTCTAGTGTGTAGCCATAAGTCAAGCTACTTGGCTCGTTGGGGTATTTTGCCCTTCTTAAAACAGCTGTAATCACACCATGGTCAGCTAAGTGAACTGGCTTAGTCATCAGGCCAGACACTGGGTCGCTAACACCGGACCTTAAGAGTGGATGTGTTCCCAAACAAGCAGGATTTCTCCGAGTCATTTCAACCCTCAGGAGCTTTGCCTGGCTGCAGAACATGCATATCCAGGACAAACTTTCCATACTCTTGTCTGTGGCTTTGGTCATTATAGGAGTCAAGCGCAAAACAGTGCTGAGTTTACTGGCAAAGATTAAAACCGTAGAAACTGCATTATTGATTTGTCTGGGTGGGTCTAAACTGTAAAGGTTCTGGGTAATACGTTCATGTCTTGGACCAGAGACTTTTGGAAGACTCTGTTTTGTTGAGCAAGTACTTCTGGGCCTCAGCATCACTCTTACTTAGGGCTGCACTGTCCGGTCAGAACTTATCCGGACACATTAATTAGATCACCAGAACGGGTGGGATGCAGCCAGCATCTGTGAAGAACCCAAGTTCATGCCTGGAGTCAAAACTCCTAATTTTCCAAAGAAACAACTCAAAGGAGATGATTCTGCCATGAGAGCCGTTTGCTTGTGGGCAAAGAATGGGCATCATTTGTTTTCATCGAAACTGCTTTGATAAATCCTGCTGAAGCACCAGGAACAACACAAACGAGATGGCTCATGCAGAGATACAGAATTGCCTTTGCATCATTTTATTGGGGTGAGGGGAACTGAAAAGCAATGTTTTCCATTCTTTCACCTAATCATAATTACAAGCAAATTCCTCAAACCCAAAGCCAATTCATATATAAGTATTTTGCATGGCTTTCTGCATCCAGAATATCTGTGAGTTCAAGATGTTGTTGGCGGATTAAAGGCCTATCATGCTCCTTTGAAAACAAACTAACCAAAAATTCAATTTACTTTTACATTTAATTGAACTTAATAAGTATCTGTTCCTTACACGCCATTTTAACTATAATCACAGGGACTCTGAAGAGTATAAGACATGGCTTCATCTCTTCATGGCCTTCTGATTTCATTGAGAAAGACTACAAACACATTAAACTAGCTGAGCAATGTCCTAGACGTGACTCAGTTTTCCCACTTGTGAAATGAAAGAGTCAAAATAGATGACTCCTGAATGGTCCCAGGTCTGTACAGATTTTTAAAGCAACACGTGTGCGTGCGTGCGTGCGTGCGTGCGTGTGTTTTCACAGGCATTCAACTACCATGCCCCATGTGTGGCCAGAGAACACCGTTGGGAGTCAGTCTTCCACTTCCCCTTGGTTAAGACACCGCTGCATGGGTCAGGCTAGCTGGCCTGTGAGCTTTGGGGAATTCTGTCTCTACCTCACATGTTGCTGTACGAATGCTGGGATGACAGACATATACTGCTGTGTCTGCCTCTAAGTGTCTTCTGGGGATCAGAACTCAGACCCTCACACTTGCATGCCAAGCACTTTACCTACTGATCCATCTCTTCCATCCCTACAAAGCTTTTAATTGATATTTACATACCCTGCTTAGGAAACAATGTATGACACTGTAACAGTTAAGCTCAAATATATCACAAAAATAATGAATACAATAAGAAGTCTAAACTGAGAGAAATCAGTCCCTGGCTGTGGCAAAGGATTCTTGGAAAAGCAGAAACTTCAACTTGGACTTGTGGGTAGAATTTGGAGGGGCAATGGGAGGGGTCCTTCTTCCCTGGAAATGCAGAAGACTTGCTCAGCAGGATTGAAATGGCTCTAGAGCAGGACCAGGAAAGTTAAGTCTGTAATTGCTTCTGGGGATGAAAGGGTTACATGTTCTCTTCTCAGGCTGTCCAGCTGTCCACCTCTCTTAGATCCTGTCAGCACATACTCTCACCTGTCTCTTGCTTCAATCCCATACCAGCCTCCTCAGACCAATCTCTGACTCCAGGCGTGCTTTAACGGGTCTGCACCTGTGGTGCTGGAGTTTGGCTACTGTGTTTGGCTTCCCCTTCCTGAACTTGCTCAGAAGTCACTTTCGCAGTCTACATTTGCAGTACTAGAGGTAGAATCCAGTTTCATCCGTGCTAGGCATGTGCGCTACCAGTGAGGCATCACATATTGAAAATTGCAGCCTACACTTTACACACACACACACCTGTTTCAACAGGCTTTATTTTTATTTAACATCTAATCATATTCCACCATACTATATAATCTATTTGTTTTGTAAAATGTCTATCTCCAGCCTTCTAGTAGAACGAGCCCTCTTGAAAACAATGCAAGCCAGCTGTGGTGGTTTGAAAAGATATGGCCCTCATAAACTCATGTATTTGAATGCTTGGCCCATAGGGAGTGGCACTATTAAGAGGTGTGGCCTTGTTGGAGGAGGTATGGCCTTGTTGGAGGAAGTGTGTCATTGTAGGGGTGGGCTTTGAGGTCTCATACACTCAAGCTATACTCAGTGTGGTGCACAGTTCACTTCCTATTGCCTGAGGATCAAGATGCAGAACTCTCAGCTCCTTCTCCAGCACCATGTCTGCCTGCATGCTGTCTTGCTTCTCACTATGATGATAATGGACTAAACCTCTAAAACTGTAAGCCATGCCCAATTAAATGTTTTCCTTTATCAGTGTTGCTGTGGTCATGGTGTCTCTTCACAGTCATAGAAACCCTAACTAAGACAACCACAACAGTCAAGTCCAGACACATAATAAAAACAGCCAATACAACAAGAGGTCTGGAGAGAGAGATGGGAAAGGGAGGGGGAGAGGAAGGAAGAAGGGAGGAAGAGAGTGAGGGGGAGAGATTTTTCTCTGCTTAGAACAGCATCTGGCACAGAATAGGGACCTGGATTTCCACATCCAGTGAATCACAGGGATGCATAAACACAAGGAAGGTCTGAGGTCAAGCACACAGGCTGAAGTATATGGGGGTAGGGCTACCAAGAATGCAGAGAGCATGAGGTCATGAAAGCAGCGTTCGCTGAAGAAGGCGACAGGGAGAGCTCTGCCCAGCCCTGGGTAGCCACATGGAGCATCGGAAGCAGACGGGGCCACACTAACTCCTCATCCGGGTATAGACTGAAGAAAAGGGTTGGCGGTAGGAATTAAAAGAATGTTCAGGGCTGAAAGAGGAATGCAAGGCGTGCTGGGAAGAAACAATGTATAGTTTTATATACACGTGCCAGTTGGCAGGATGTCAGCTGTTTCTGACCACATCTGATCGCTGTTTTCTTCCGGCTGGCATTTCTGCAGACGGTAGCAAGGAAGCTCTAAACAAGGAAGCAGAAAGCACACAGTTCCCTTAAAGCAACTCAGCATCTGGGCAAGCAGCCTGGGGAGGTCTAGCACCCTCTGGTCCTTTCCATCCACTTGAAGGAGCCAGAGGAAAGTCCAGGACCAATTGGTCCTGTTTTTCTGGTTTTTCTCGATTCTTTTTTCTTCTCATTATGTTTCCCTTCTGCAGAACAGCAGCCAACATTCATGACCCTCGCCACCCCACGACTGGTGTTTGGTACGACATCACAGTAGAAATGGGAAGGGAAGAGGGGCTGTAACAGCCTTGGCTAGTCCATACAGAATTGTCTTCTTTACTGGTGTGGAAGTGGAACCCAGGGCCTTGTGCATGCTGGGAAAGTGCTCTACCAGTGAATCACACCTCCAGCACAAAAAGAGGATTCTGTCTAAGGCTGATTTCTTTTTTAAAAAATTATATTGACTATTCATATTAATTTTTTCAGGTTTCCATACATGCATACAGTGTATTTTGATCCTAGTCACAGCCTAACATCGATCACACTCTCCTCTGGGCTCCCCCACACCCACTCCCACACTCCCACCTGCCCCAATTTGTGCCGTCCATATACTTACGGACGTGGGGCCATTTACTGGAGCCTGGTGGATGTACCAGGGGCCACACTTAGGCTGATTTATTATGAAAGTGTTTCTTAAATGATGAAAACATGGCACACTAACCCCCAGTCATCCAGCATCACTTGGAACACATGTGGTGTCTTCCTGGGGGAAACAGGGCGGATCTTTCCTTCTTGACTGTGTACAGAAATCAAAAGTTCAGTGGGTGGTAGGGATGTTTGACAGGCTTTGAGACACAGCACACACTTCTGCACACTTTCATTTTACTATCGTTTCTTTCCAAAGTTTTTCAAGAACCATTTTCTTAATTCAATTGGCTTCTATCTTTTTTTTCCTGCCATTTGAGCATATACCCTAGAGTTATCCTTTCACCCACAGGGCCCATCTGGCATCGTCTGAAGGAAACTATGGAGGAGACAAAATGGAGTCCTACTCATATTTAACAGGCAGAGGCCACGTGCTATGGTC
Organism: Peromyscus eremicus; assembly: GCF_949786415.1. NCBI lineage: Eukaryota > Metazoa > Chordata > Mammalia > Rodentia > Cricetidae > Peromyscus > Peromyscus eremicus. The sequence continues at coordinate 732,298 of NW_026734305.1, forward strand.
TGAATGCTTGTATTCCCCCTGCTCGGCCATTGGTAAAATCTAACATTGGGAATTAATTAGCTTAGGAGGGTGGGGTCTCAGGATCGGGGTTACTCACGAATGGGGTTAGCGTCCTTATGAAAGGTCTAGAGAGCCACCTTGCTCCACCTCCATGTGAAGTTATTGTTAAAGCACATCTCACCAGACACTGGATTCTGACCTTGATTTTCAACTTTGACCTCCAGAATTGCTAGAAATAAATGCCTGATATTTAAAAGCTACCCAGTTTACGGTACTTTATTGTATCTGCACCCAGAGAACTACGAGGGGTGCAACTGAACCCACCCAGTGGTACAAAGATCAGCTCCTGCCGCACAGAGGACTCTAATTTAACACGGCAGTGACGCTGACCGGGAGAGAATCTGCCCTCAACCGCCCCATAGTGAGCCCCACATTATGATAAAGTAACAACCTTTTTAGTTTAAGGGTCCTTCACAAGAGACTAATGCTAATTAGGAGCATTTAGATTAGATCTTCAGATGCGCCTGAGAGGGTGTTCTGTGCTCTGTTCTGTTCCTACACAGAAAATCTGGAGAAACTTAGCCATGGAATCGGGAAACAGAAAAGCCGAGAAGGGGCAGAGGTTATCACAGGAAACTATCTCACCTTACTGCTAGTTGAGGCGGAAATTACCCACAGGGCCCCACAGCTGCCCAGTTGCAGAGCTGGGACCTGAACTCACCTCAGCCCTCAGTCTGTTTCCTCTACTTGGGCACTCAGCAGGTGGGAAAGACTGGTGCCCAGTGAGGTCACAAATAAGTTCCCAAGCCAACGTTCCCCTTGGATGTCGGTAGCAAAGAAAACTCTGGCAGGGGCTGGTGCGCGGCCCATTCGGCTCAGGAGAGGGTTCGGTACCGGCTCTGCCCGCCTGTCATAGACCCAGCTCCTGCTGGTGGAGGCCTTTCAAGGAGGCCTGCTAGAGGGTGTGAGAACAGCCTCAAGGGTGGCGCGTGGCCTTTCAGTACCACTTCTCCCTGAACGGAAAGTCCCAGAAGAGAGAAGATCTAGAAACAAAATAGTTTAAACCTCCCTGAGTGGCACAGGGCGGCTACTCTGCTCTTTCTCCTGGACACAGGGCAGCTGCACCTCACCACACCCATCACATGCTTCCCATTAAGCCTGAACCACAGGAGAACCACAGCACAGAGAGCACACCGCTTTGGGCCTGTGTGGCATCTTCTCCCTCCAGGGCACGTGGGTAAACGGACTGTGGGTCTCTTTCTGGTCAGCATTCTCAACCCATACCGTTGATTCCCTTTGGGGTCCAACGGCTGGTGGCCCTCCACAAACCTGGCTCATTGGCCTTCCCCTTTCCAGCCGCTACCTCCAGGCTTCCAGGAAAACCCAACTAGAGTTGGAGCAGGTATGTCACTTGTCATTTCTAGATGTCACGGAACAGGTACACATCCCCTTTCACTGTCGACAGGTTTTATGACTAGCTACTTATACAAAAACTGACAGCAGGAAGAGAGAAAGGCTTTCCTTCCCATGTGACATTAGCGAGTCCTATCGTTGGCCACTGTGGACCAGGCATCTCGCATGTGATTAGCCGAGTGTGAGGTGTTGTCTGCATTACCCACAAAGCTTCCGACAGTTCTTCAAGGAAGGTAATTTCATTCCCGTTTTTAAAGGCAAAAGAACCAGGGAGTGGGAGGATTTATGATCATGAAGCCTGTAAATAAAACTTTTTAACATTCTTGCCTTATTTATTTTTTCAACATGTTGTGAATCAGGATAGACATAACAAGGTGCAGGAAGTGGGGACTCCCAACATACGACTACTTTGGGTGGGAAGAACACAGCTCAGCCCATGTAGGATAGAGGGGAATGTCAACTTGCCACAACTTATAATCACCTGGGAAGAGAGGTGGTGGTGGTGGTGGTGGTGGTGGTGGTGGTGGTGGTGGTGGTGGTGGTGGTGGTGGTGGTGGTGTGTGTGTGTTTCGCCTGCATGCATGTATGTATGTATGTATGTATGTGATCCACATGTGTGCCTGGTGCCTGTAGAGGTCAGAAGAAGGTGTTGGGTCCCCTGGCATTGGAGTTACAGGTGGGTACTACAAACCAAACACAGGTTCTCTGAAAGTGCAGTGAGTACTCTTAACTGCTGAGCCATTTCTCCGTCTCCAAGGGAAGAGAGTTTTAATTGATTAGTTGTCTTCATCCAGTTGGCCTGTGTGTGTGTTGGTGTATGTGTGTGTGTGTGTGTTGGGGTGTGTGTGTTGGGGTGTGTGTGTTGGGGTGTGTGTGTCAACCGTTAATTGATATAGAAGACCCAGCCAACTGTGGGTGGCACCATTCCCTGAGCAGGGTTTTCTAAACTATACAGGAGAGGAAAGAAAGAAAGGAAGAAAGAAAGAAAGAAAGAAAGAAAGAAAGAAAGAAAGAAAGAAAGAAAGAAAGAAAGAAAGAAAGAAAGAAAGAAAGAAAGAAAGAAAGAAAGAACAGAAGGAAGGAAGGAAGGAAGGAAGGAAGGAAGGAAGGAAGGAAGAACCGCTAAGAAGCAGCAGGTGGGCAGAATGGGTGCATTTCCTGCTCTGTTCTTAGCTGTGCATGCGACGTGACTGGTTCCAGCCTTGACCTCCTGAAATGGTCAACTGTAACCTGGAACTCTAACCCAAGGAAGCCTTTCCTCCCATAAGTTGCTTTCAGTCACGATGTTTTTAATCACGGTGACAGAAATGGAACTAAGGTACCATGACAAGTAGTTTTAGAGTAAAAGTTATAAAGATAACAGAGACTGTTCCAGAAGCTTGGGCAGGAGGTTTCTCCTGTTACATCTTCTATTAGCATGCTACATCTTTCACGGCTAATGGACCAACGCTGACACATTATTATTAACTAAACTGCACACTGTATTCAGATTTCCCGCATTCTCACCTAATGTCATTTTCCCAGGAGCCCATCCAAGATGCCACGCTGCATCACTCAGTCGTGTCAGGCTCCCCTTGGCTTGGATGGCTTCTCTGACTGTTGCCTTAGATAACCAGTTTAGAGAGGATGGGGTGGCTACTTAGGGAAGACTGGCTAGCTTTGTAGTCTTCATCATGTTTAAACTGGCATCATGGAGGGCCACAGAGGCAAAGCGTGTGTGTGTGTGTGTGTGTGTGTGTGTGTGTGTGTGTGTGTGTGTGCGTGCGCGCGCGTGCCATTGCATGTGTGCACGTAGGAGAGACCAGAGATGCCAGGTGTCTCATCTACTGTTCTCCACGTTAAGACAGGGTCTCTCACGGGACCCAGAGCTTGCTGTTTTTCAGCTAGTCTGGTGGCCAGCCAACCCCAGTGATTCTACTGCTGGGGTTACAGGTGTGCATGGCCACATCCTGGTTTTTTGTTTGCTTGTTTTTTGGTTTTTCTGTGTGATCGCCTTGGTTGTCCTGGATCTCACTCTGTAGACCAGGCTGGCCTCAAACTCACAGAGATCCACCTGACTCGACCTTCCAAGTGCTGGGATTAAGGGCAGGTGCCACCACTTTCTGGCAACATCCTGGTTTCTTATTCCGGTTCTGAGGATCGCACTCTTGCAACTGGGTCATGTCCCTAACCCTATTAACATCCCTTCTTAGGAAGGACACATGATGGCAACATCACTTGTCACTGATAAAAAGCACCTTCGCCATCTGGCTGAGATAGAAGTGGCCGAGTGTCCTTACAGTAAAGTGACTATTTCCCTTTCTCTTACCCTGTACCCTTCAGAAGGAAGTCACTCCTCTGTCTCCCAAGTGGGGAATTTGGGTCTACCTCCCTGACAGTGGACTATCCACAAAAATGATTTACAATTCCTTTGTGTGCGAGGTATGTCTTTCTCTCCATTTATTTATTTGCTCAATCACTTATTTATATCAGTATGAACTTGTGGATGTTTATCTTATACTTTGAGTCATTATCCAAGGCTACTTTATTTATTTTTGCTCAGTGTATTCTAGCTTTGGCCACCGGAGTTCTTTTAGTTGGCTCCCTTTGACATAATGCCTCTCTCTCTCTCTCTCTCTCTCTCTCTCTCTCTCTCTCTCTCTCTCTCTCTGTGTGTGTGTGTGTGTGTGTGTGTGTGTGTGTGTCTGTCTGTCTGTCTGTCTTACCTCTTCATTACAAGATTCCCTCAGGCTTGTCTTCTCTATTTCCTGGCTCTGCTATACAATCAGCCATTTCCTCAAGTAGCTTTAGCTTCTGTAAGCAGGTGTGTCTGTCGCTGTTAGGTTTCAATTCTAGGACTTCTCAACTGACAGAACAAGGGGGCGGGTTTGTGTGTGGCAACTGGCGCACACACATGTCTATTTCTGCATGTCACTAATGATCTGTATTGATTTAAGTATCAGCTCATGCTGCAGTTTTTAACTCTAGCCCATTACCATGTGAATCATTACAGTCTTTGCTCTTTAGGTTTTTTCTTTTTTAATTGTCTGTAGACGTGTGTGGTTGTGCAGGGATCTGTACACATGAGGGTACAGAATGTCTAAAGAGGCCAGTGGTGTCAGGCTCCCTCAAGCTAGAGTTATAGGCAGTTGGGATCTGCCTGAATTGGGTGCAGGGAACTGAATTCTAGATCTCTGCAAGAAGAGTACAGGGTCTTAACCACTGAATCTCTCCCATCCCAAATCTTCCATCTTGAACATAACTAAAAAGAGAGAAATCTGCCTCCCACCACCTACCATCCACCTATTTAATCGTTCAGTGCTAATCTATGTATGTCATGGCTGTCTTAGAATGTTTAATATCTACACGGAGTGATGAATTTGAGTAAGTGCTTAGGTACACCTGTTTTACCTTTGGGGGTCTTTTATTTTGTTATTGAAGCAGGGTCTCACTGTGTAACAAACGTAAGTGGCCTCAAACACACGATCCTTCTCTCAGCCTCTGGAGTGCTGGAATTACAGCTGTGAACCACCATACCCAGATTTGGGTTCGGTGTGAGTCAGGCCAGTGCCTTCACCTTCAATCTCTCCAGATATATTTCATATATCTGTGACAGATCTTCAGTCACAATCTATGTGTCTTCTTAGAATCACTGACCTGCCAAATATTTTCTTTAATTGTATAGAGGAAAGCACATGTTTGCTATAACATGTTTGTACAAATACTGTATCATATGTTTACCGTGACAGTATTATTCAGAATAGACACACCACCTACATCTCTGCACCTCCTCTACTAAACCCTCCTCTTCCCCTAAAGCCCTGTCAACTGCTGATGTTTCTATCCCTACAGTTTTCCTTTTATAGAATGCAATAAAAATAGAATCATCAAACACATAGGCTTTTTTGAGCAGCTTGAACGTTGTGGTGTGGAGGTCATGGCAAGTCTATTGAAAGCTGCCAGGGGGTAAATAAGCTCAGAAAAGTGACCATTAGATCTGGTAACATGGCAGGCAGTGAGAGAGGGAGAGGGAGAAAGTGTGAAATACTGTTTGGGAAGTGAAAAGGCACACACAGCGGGAAGGGAAGCCTTAGTGGGAGGGGGGGCATGGTGCCACACTGGGGAATCTGTGATGGTCAAGAGTCTCCAGGGAGGATGGCCCGACGACAGTACCAAACTTTCTATATACCATATATATATTCTATATATGTGATTTCTTACCTAGACATGCATAAGCTTTTTTTTTAATTTATTTGTTTTTATTTTATGCACATTGGTGCTTTGCCTGCAAGCATGTCTGTGTGAGGGTGTCGGATCCTGGAGTAACAGACAGTTGTGAGCTGCCATGTGGGCACTGGGAGCTGAACCCAGGTCCTCCGAAAGAGCAGCCAGTGCTCTCAACTTCTGAGCCATCTCTCCAGCCCAACATGCATTAACTTCATACTAAAGTTTAATATATGAGCCTGGAGTGGTGGCATAAACCTTTAATCCCAGCAGAGGCAGGCAGATCTTTGTGAGTTCAAGGCCAGTCTGATCTACAAAGTGAATATCAGGACAGCCAGGGATAGACAGAGAAACCCTGTCTCAAAAAAACATAGGTAGGTAGGTAGGTAGGTAGATAGATAGATAGATAGATAGATAGATAGATAGATAGATAGATGTTTAATGTATAAAGCAGACAGAGTGAGAAGCTAACAATGAAGCAGACATCAGCTAGAACAAGTGTAGGAATGGGCTGTGTCAAAAGCTACCTGAATGCTGCCTCTCTCTCAAAACATCTTACCGTGGGGCTGGGAGACAGACAGTAAAGCGCTTGGTGCACGAACAGGAGAACTGGAGTTTGACACCTAGCACCCATGTTAACAACAAGAGAGAACATTAAGGAAAAGGAGGAGGAAAGACTGTCAGAGGCAGAGGCAGTGAGTGGGAGCCTGTGGCGGAAGAGCGTTTTGGGGTCTGACTAGGAAAACACACCAACTGACAGCATCTATGACAGCACACATAAGATCAAGTGAGTCCAGAATCCCAACCTGCATAGGACGGGGCTCATGAAGACCCACCTCCGGCTGAGGGCTACTGGAAGTTGCTGGTGGAGAGAGTGTGGCCTCTCACGGTGCTCCAGCGGATGTGGTCCGACACCCACGCACATCCTAGCATCTCGCTCTGGACTCATTAGCTTGTAAAGAAGGAGGAGCCGCAGCAGCACCTGAAGGTGGGAGAGGTATACGGGGAGGACGAGGTCTCTCAGGGGCAGGGGGAGTGAGGGACTAGACATGGTTAAAATATGTTGTGTCCACGGTGGAAATTCTCAAAGAATAAATACATACATAACTAAATAAGAAAGGTGGGAGCCTTGAGAAATGCGTGATCTAATTAAGTGAAGTAAAAGGGATGGTGATCAACTGTGACACCAGCCAGGGTAACTTGGAATCACTCACATCAGCTGTCTCTGTCACTCTGAGAAAGGACTCCAAACGAAGAATGCACATGTATCAAGGATTAAATATCTGCGCTCTCCAGACACTGCTTGTGCGGGGAGGTGCCCAAAGAAAGCCTCATTCACCGCACCATGCACCTGGCCATGCTTGCCCTATCCTGTGGAGAATTAGCTAGAATTCTACCATGTGCTCTGGGAGAATTTAAACGAACAAGCAAAACACGCCAAAAGAAGCAACAGAGATCTCCACGGAGACCCTCGGAGCGATTTCTTTAAGTAAGTTTGAGAATGCAAAGACTTGGAGAGAAGCTGTGGAAATAGCCCGACTCTGTGCTGTCTGAGACAATTCTCCCTCACGCCAGTCTCAACCTCGCTGCTGCTTCCAAAGCCGCTGCCCTCCCAAGTTCACTGGCTGACCTGGCCAAATCCTCTTCCAGGAACCTAGATCCCCATCATGTGTCTTCAAGGCTTACAGAGGTAATGTCTAGACAGATGGAGGAGAACACACCCGAACCTTCTCCCTGCAGCTGCTCTCGGTTGCTCCTAGAAACCAATCAGGACAAAGCAGTCTTTCACATTTGGGTCCTCCACAGTATCATCACCAGAGGTCAGAGTGCTAACACCTAACCGCCGTCATCTCTTTGTGTTCTTCCTCCCAGCGGATCCTGTTCTTTCCAGTTTGTTCTGCAGAGGGCCGGGTATTAAAGTTTTCTCAGCACACACCAGGGGCAAGCCAGTTGGCCCCGATCCACGGATAAAGCATCTTGGAAGAGACCAGTCTTACTCTTGAGTCCACTTTTTTTTCTAAGCACTTTTAGTCATTATCAGCAGATTAAGCACAGACGGTGTGCACACTGCTCAAAACTGATTAGTTGTGATTGTTGTTCATTATTCTCCCACTTCTTGTTTCTAAAAAATCTGCATTACAAACAACCCTCCAGGTTCTTACTCCAATCAACTTACCTCGGGTCTTACAATTAATATTCCTAATATAGCCACCATGCCGTTCAACTCTTCCTTCGTAAGCATCAGAACCAAAGGTGATACCAAACCACAAATCTCCACAAAAAGAGAGGCCGAGGAGGTTAACAGCAGGGCGAACTTGACATTGCAAAAGCAGACCACCCCTGCACTAGAAACGTCCGCCAGAGCTAGTGGCCCTGGTTAACACGGGAAACACAGTAAAGACACAGTAAATTGTACACACAAAGCAGCCCTCGGCAGTTTACCTGGTGGGGTCGGAGAGCATGTGGCTGATAGGTCTCAGGAGATGGGGGGCAAACAGCCATGATGGATTAGTGATTGCTATTGGCTGTGTGCTCACCCTGAATATTTCACCATGGACAGTAATCAATTACCAGAGACCAGTAATGATACCAATCAAACGCACTTAGCACTTCTGTACCATCAACCCGAGGGCTGCTGGCCTGCCAGCTCACAAAGGCTCGGGACTGCTCTGGAAATGATATGTGGGCTACCCATGGAACAGCTTGTAGATGGGGGAAGGCAGGACTTGTCATTCACGTTAAAGAGATAAATGACCAAATTAGCCATTTACCTGCCTTACATTTAAGGTTTATTTTAAAGCGAGCAACATTCTCTCTCCCTCCCAGAGGGCAGGAGGGGCTGCTTTATAAATATTTTGGCAACATATGAGTGGCCAGAAGATTTTTTGCAGACAAACAGCCTCAAAGAAAATGACTGAACAGAAGCCACGGTGCAGCCGGGAATCAGCTGTCCCTATTGTTCCGAATGTCACCAATCACTGTGGAGTGGTTGCTAGGTTGTCACCCCCATCGTTGGATCCTGTGGCAGACACGCCAAGCCATCTCTGTCTGAGGCCAGAATTCCTCAGTCTAGAATCTGTCCTTGGGAGTGTCCATGAGACAGTGGAAAGAAAAGCAGGCTGCCTGAGTTGCTAGCATGGCAAAAGACGATCCAGTTCTCTGGCGGACTCTGGCCTCTTTTCTCTCTTTCTTCCAGGTGGTCTTCATTTACATGACGACAGACCCGAGGGGCCACCGGTTGAGAGTGGACCTGCAGGCTACTGGGATGGCATACTGCATGGCACATTTACAGGGCCTCTGAGGCCACTTTCTTCAGTTGAGGCTTTTTCCACGCCGTGGTGGCTTGTCCGACAAGTGCCACTTCCGTGGGCCATCATGGGAACTAGCAGTGAGGGGAACTCATCAAAAAGGGATCCGGGGAGCCTCAGAAGCGGTGTTGCCCACAACATTCCTGAGATTTGCTTCTGCTACATTTTAGCAATTGTTCCAGAAAAAACGGAAGGTTCCAGGTGTGTGTGTGTGTTTGTTTGTTAAGCTGCAGGGACCAAAAACATCTGAGTCTACATAAGTTTCATTCAGCTGCTATTTGCAAGTCGCCCCACTCCCTTAGGTGAACTGCCTTAACCCTGAACAACAGAGGAATAGAGGAATAGCGCCCCACTCCCTTAGGTGAACTGCCTTAACCCTGAACAACAGAGGAATAGAGGAATAGCGCCTCACTCCCTTAGGTGAACTGCCTTAACCCTGAACAACAGAGGAATAGAGGAATAGCCAAAAAGACAGCTTTTAGGAGAGTGGAAGTATTCTAAATATTGACGTCTGACTTTGCTTCTCTGTTGCTGTGATAAACACCATGTCCGAGTTGGGGAAGAAAGGGTTTATTTCAGCTCACAAGTTACAGTCCATCATGGTGGGAAGCCAGGGCAGGACTCAAGGCAGGAACCCAGAGATAGTAACTGGAGCAGAGGTCAAGGAAGAAAGTTGCTTGTGGCCTTGATTTCCATGGCTAGCTCATCCTGCTTTCTGCTACAGCCCAGGACCCATCCTCCCTGGGATGGTACCATCCACAGTGGGCTGGCCCCTAGCACATCAGTCATTAATCAAGAAAATGCCCCCTTGGACATGGCCACAGCACGATCTGATGGAGGCCACTCCTCAACTGAGGTTTCCAGATCCCAGGTGACTCTAGTTCGTGTCAAGTTGACACAAACCAGCACAACTGGAATCATGGTCACATGGGTGAATACATTCAATACAGACATGCAAGCATGGTACATTTATTGTATATACGTTTTAGGTCAAAAAAGTTAAAATAAATGTGCTAATAAGCAACCTCAACTGACATGCAAAAATCACTGGATTCAGAAGTGCTAAGAACATGTACTTAGGTTATGCTTGGTATCATTTTCAGGCGAAACACATTTCACTGGTAAGTGCTAGCTGCCTCCATCTCTTGGTTCTCAGGCTGCCCGTCAGGGGCAGCAGAGCTAGGTACAGCGTTACTAAACTGCAAGTCACCTCCATCAGCAGATCTACACTTCTTAGCCATGAACAAACTCTGTGCGACCAAGAATAGAATCCACAGCCAGGGCTCTGAACGGCACAGAGGCAGGACTCACGCATGAGACTACAAGTCTCCCAGAACCTCCAAAGGCACTGCCCTCCACTGAAACACTGCTCTTAACAGCATGTGTAACCATGGCTATGAGGTAAGCTGCATTCATTATGAGAATTCAAGAAATCATAGGTACCTGGAACACTGGTCCAGAGACAGCAAGAGAATCAGGCCCTCCCTGGCCCTACCATTTAAAGATCATTAAAAGATCAAACACTACTAATGGTTTCTGATGCTGTCTCCCTATTGTGGTAATCCTATTATGATGCAATTCTGGACAAAGATTTTGCCAATGGATGTGTCTAACTTCTCAATTGAGCCATCTCCAGTGGGGGATTCTGCTAGTCATGGCTTATGAGTCATGGTGCCCACTGTGAATGCCAGCAGCTCTATCTCATTCTTAGACCACTGACATGACCAGGTGACACAGGAACAGCTTCCTCCTGGTGTAGAGGGTCATATTCCGATTTTCTTTCTTCCTAGCTGCCTTTGTAGGGCCACTCTTCTAGTCAGGCTACTCTTCCTGAAAGGCCAATGGCCTGGCTTTTAGATGATGGGATATTAGCAAGGAACACAAAGATATGTTAATCCTGTTCCCATAAGCCTGGTGTTCTAATAATTTTGTAAGAAGCTTCCAAAGGAGGGAAGAAACTAACAGAACTATCTGGCTTTGATGCCTATGAACCACATCAAGAAACAACATGGCACCCTAACCCTAAGAGTGTAACGGTGGCACACATAACTTGGTGGTAACCAACATCTCTCTAATTGGATTTAAGCCCCTAAGACCCGCTCAACAAGGAGACCATGCCTGACACTAGAAACCTATCTAACTACTCAATGCGAGTGAAGTCATGGTCCTTGAAGAGAGATCTATAACCAATGCTTTACTAAACCATCACAATCCCTAACAACAATCTACAGACATTTGTCCTTATAGCCACAGATAACGTAGTCTACACCCTTTATCAAGGAAACTTCTCTTGGCAACAGAAGGAGACCTTTACAGAAACTACAACCAATCAAAATTCAGAGTTGTAGAGCCTAGTCCCAGTGGACACATCTACAAAACACTCCTGCATCTAAGGCTCAGGAGAATCACAGAACAGAGGTGGGAAGATTTTAAGAGCCAAAGGACTGGGGAGTTTGCTGTGAGATTGTGTCTCCTGTAATATCAGAGTTCACCAGCACAGCTACCCAAATGTGAGCTCAACAAGAATGAAACCAATGGACACGCCCAAGGGGATGGGGTAAAGCCCAGGATGTCTCAACCCTACAAAGAACTATAGGTAACTAAGGAAGGCTGGGAATGAGAGAGGAGGACTTCCTGAGAGGAGAGTACAACTGATCATCCAGTGCCAAGTAGCCCTGAAAACATAGATACAAGGAGTGTTATACAAACTAAACGTGTTATATTTAGGTCTATATATGCACACACACACATAATGCATGTAATAACAATTAGAAAAAGAGAAGAGTAGAAGGGGGTATGCAGGAGGGCTTGGCGGGAGGACAGGGAAGGGGTAAATGTGACAAACTGTAATCACAAAAAAAATTTAAAAATAATGATTTTGTTCACTTGGCCCCATCCTTAGTGTCAATAAGCATTTCTTTCCAGAATAACTTAAATATTCTATATGCTAAGTATGTTTAAAGTCAATTGACAGATAAAAGAGATCATAACTATAAGAAAAAGGATAGAATCAGAAGAAATCCTTAATTTGTTAAATGTTACTAGTTTCTGTCTTGATGCTTACAGAAAACCCCGCCTTCTGGTTGGTCTGTCACCTGAGATCTTTGACTAGTGTGAGTACGTTGTTAGTCATTCACTCAGTTCTGTCCGCTGGGGGGTCATGCACTCTGAGGCTCTATATGTAGGCGCCTCTGCATAGACAGCTCATGTATATTCTTTATACATTGATCCTTTCATCTTGGCTTTCTATTTCTAGAAACTCTGTGTCTACACAGTTTACTGCTGGCCAGGGGTTGGCGAGGAACTGTGGCCGAACTCCTCAAGCTGAGGAGACTTGCGGCCACTGCTGATGGATCTGTGTGTGGATGCAGAAGGACAGACCATGTGCATTTATATCAGCTTTTGTTTTCCACTACACCCTTTCACATCCCTTCTGTGGACGTACCTAGCCAGAGGACTGAGCAGGACTACATGGGCTGCTTGGGCTCTCTTTGGTATCTGCTGCACATGTGGGCACCCTCATCTAGGAATATGCATACATACTCAAGCCATGCCTCCAGCCTCAGGATGCTAGAGCTACTGACTGTACCCACACACTGTCAGGAGGATTCCATCTGTGTTCATGGATCATGAGCACAGCCCGACATTGCAAATGGAGTGAGCCCCCTGTGACAGCAGTAGTAATCTGTGAGTGACACTTCGTGGTTTATGCCTTCTTTATCCCAAGATTCTTCATGACAGCCGAGCTGGACAAGATGCAGGCTCAGGTAAGACTTCCTTGGATTCCTCTTTCTTTGGCAGTTCCATCAATTCTGCAGTACAAACACTCCTCGGATGGTTGAATGCCTTTAGTTTACAATGCATTGACGTGTTCACTTCCGGCCTCAGATATGCCTCACTAAAGAAAGGGCTGCCGTTGACGTCTGTAACTGGGCTAGACCGAGAGTCTCACCTCAGGTCTTATTTTAAACGCTGTGGACACTACAATGAAATTCAGTGCTTGAGATCACCTACAGGCTATGGAATATGATCTTATCACACCAAGTGTTATGCATATTCTATAAGTCAAAATTTTATCTTTGGTGTGACTAAGGCCCCTCTGGAAACTGTGGGTATTTCTTTTCTTTCACAGTGGTGGAAATCAAACATGGAGCTTCATATACGCTAGTCAAACCCTCTACAAGGAAGCTACATTCCCAATCGGGATCATGTTCTTATATGAGAACAGTATCACCACAGATAAAGATTTAAGTCAAGACTTTCAGGGGCCCACTTCCAGATTTGCAACAAACGATTCACGTTACATAGGCATCCTATACATTTTTAGGAGATAGGACTTAGTTTCCTGCTATACTTAGGATAATTGTGTTTCATCAAGCATCTGTACCGGGTCTCATATGAATATGTAAGGAGCATTGAGGGGGATGCAGGCACGTTGCATGTGTGTGTGTGTGCTGCTGCCCTCAGCCATGCATGTGCCTGTGGAGGCCAGAGGTCAAGGTCAACGGTCTCCCTCAATCGCTCACCTTATGGTTTCGAGTCAGGGTCTTTCGCTGATCGAGGAGCTCGCTAAGCAGGCTAGCCCTGCTGGCATCAGCCTATCCCGTCATTCCAGTGTGAGGTGGGAGGCATGAGGCACTGTGCCCAGCTTTCACGTGGGTGCTGAAGATCAGTTCTTCATGCTGGTGCGGCCAGCGCTCTGTCAACTAAGCCATGTCCCCAGACACTTGAAGAAACCCCTCCCCTTTTAAACAACTTCAGATTAGGACTCACAGCTCACACACCAAACTGTCTCTAAAAACAGCCAACGACATGTTACGTTTGGGCACCGTCTTCCTGTTGAATGCCACAATAGGTTTTCCAGGTAATCTCAGATAAGCATCTGATAAGATACTGCTAATGTAAAGAGCAATGCCATTTGGTCCTACATCCCACGGTCCCCGTCATCCTCCAATGGCTCCGCATTGCTATAGGCTTGAGATGATGAGCTAGAAAGAGCCAGCAAAGCTAGGAGATCCACAGTGTCTAGTCCCCTATTCCTGGCTAAAAAACAATGCAGCACTATGGCAACAGTCAACCCCAGGATATAAACAGCCTTGCCTACATCAACTAAAACCCACCCTAGCTGGTGAAGCAAAAATCAATACCAGCCCCTTAAAGGAACATAAACCTATTTGCCTGAGATCATGTAACAAATTGGTACAGCAACCAGTAAAATGGCCCTGAATGCTGGCCCTTTCATCAGTACATCCCATGATCCCTCAACTGATGTCAAAACCAAACCTAGGAGCAGTTACCCAAACCTTTATCTCCTGATCCCACTCACGCTTGAGAATTTTCTTACTAGAGCAGAAGAACGGCGTGTGGAAGGGGGCAGAGACTGGCTCAATACTCCAGCTGTGTGGAGAGCATTCTCCATGGAGAACGGAAGGGTTAAGAGAAGATTTAACCTTCCTTTGCGTTAAGTTCAATGCAAGTATGATCAAAGAGCCGGATTGCAGATAAACTGACACAACCTGGATTGATTTCGCTGTTTGGCCCAGAATGGAATAGATGTGTGTTAAATGTGCGACACACTACTCCAATTTTCTCCATGAGCAGCTGTGTTTTAGCAACCATCAGTTCTGACCATGTTCAAACACATTTTCAGAGCTTCTTCCCGACAGGGAAACCAGTCTGAAAGTTCCAAATTGTTTTCTTATGGGGCTGTTGGCCCATACATCCTGATAACTGTTGTGGGACTCACTGAAGGATGTGGACAGCATGCATTGGAACTCCAGTCAAAGGAACCACTTAGGAGACACCTTCAAGAAGTCTTCGAGTCGGGGAGGAGCATAGAGAAAGGCAACGTTGCTTAAGTCAGCAGAGAGTGGTACCTAAGGAACAGTTCTCATGGCCTTTGGATTATCCCTTTACTTAAGAAATAGGTCAAAAATCAGGTCTGGAGAGATGGCTCAGAGGTTAAGAGCACTGACTGCTCTTCCAGAGTTCCTGAGTTCAATTCCCAGCAACCACATGATGGCTCACAACCATCTGTAATGAGATCTGGTGCCCTCTTCTGACGCAACATGCAACAGAACATTTTATACATAATAAATAAATAAATAAAATAAATCTTTAAAAAAAAGAAATAGGTCAGAAACCACAGGTGATATGGGCCTGAGAGCAGGCTCAGTCTTTAAGAGCATTTGCTGCTCTTGCTGAGGACTGGAGTTCGCAGCACCTGAATCTGACAGTTCACAGTCACCTGGAACTGTAGTTCCAAGGTATTTGGTGCCCTTTTCTGGCTTCTACAGGCAACCAGACCCATGTACACACACACACACACACACACACACACACACACACACACACACGTAAAATTAATGAGAATAAAAATCACAGGCAAGCCAGGTGTGGTGGCACACACCTGTAGTCCCAGCACTTGGGAGGCAGAGAGAGGCAGGTGGATCTCTGTGAGTTCAAGGCCAGCCTGGTCTACAGAGCGAGTTCCAGGACAGCCAGGGCTACATAATAAGAGAGACTTGTCTCAAAGAAAAGAGTGGGAAGAAAAAAACCCCATAGGCAAAGGCCAGAGGACCACCCTTCACCTATCTGCATGCACATACCCACTGACATGCCAGTTTGTCAACAGTTACCTGTTACATATTAACTAAGACTATCCAGATGATGCTATGAACACTACACCAAGCTCTACCTCACGTCCTGTAACGTAGTGAAATCTATATGTGCTTCCCACAGGTTTATCACTATTTAATCATGCCCCCAGCACAATGTACGGTGTTAATCTATGACATGAGCTTTTTGCTTTTCCCTTAAAACTAACAAAAACTAACCAAACAAACAAAAAGCACCACATAGCAAAAGAAGATCCACACCGGAGCAAGCAAGCCGTTTTCAAAGTAACAGATAAAGGTGACTGTCATTCAAATGAACATCATTATTTTTCCTTTGAATTTTTAAAAACTAAATTTGTTTATTTATTATTCAGTTTTGCGACATGTCTCACTGTGCAGCCAAGGTTGGCTCCAAATCTGGGATCTTTCTGTCTCAGCTTCCTGAAGCCTGGATTGCAGGCTACACAACCACATCAAGTTCATTTATTTTTAATTGATTAAAAAAAAAAACAATAGAGTGAACATACAATGCAGTGTTTTCTATCTGGCATATGCTCTGAATGGCTAAATTGAACAGATTAATACATGCATTACGTCATGTTCCTATCATTTTTATATGTGCCTATGTGTGTGTACATGTGTATGTGTGTGCATGGAGCTATGGAAGGCTGGAGGATAACCGTGATGTCATTCTCAGAAACATTGTCTACCCCATTTGAGACAAGGTCTCTCATTGGTCCAGAGCTCACAGATTAGGTCAGACTGGCTGTCCAGATAGCCCAGAGCTCCATCTCCATCTCCTCAGCACTGGGATTGGAAGCTTGTGCCAACACATTTACATCTTTACGAGCTTGCTGGAAACCAAGCTCAGGTCCTTTTGTGTAAGACAAGAACTCTACCTATTGAGTGTTCCCCAGGCTATATTCATCGTGTGTGTGTGTGTGTGTGTGTGTGTGTGTGTGTGTGTGTGTGTATGTGTGTGTGTGTACATACGTGTGTAAAGCACACTTAAAAGTCTACCAAAAGAGCCAGTGAAATGGCTTAGTGGGTAAAAAGGCTTACTGTGCAAGCCTGATGTCCTAAGTTATCCTCAGATTCTACAGTGGAAAGAGAGAACAGATTCCTCAAAGTTCTTCTCTGACCTCCATACATATGCTGTAGTACACATATGCTTTCATTCATTCAGACAGACAGACAGACACACACACACAGAGAGAGAATAATAATAACAACAACAACAATAATAAATGCTCATTTAAAATCTACTGTCAGGCTGTGGTGGCACAGATCTGAGTTTACTCTTCTTCACGCTTTGAGTTCGCGATACCAGCCCTCAACAACCCTCTTTCTACTCTCCGATTCTATGAGTTCGTTTTCAGATTCCACACATAAGTGAGACCACAAAATATCTGGCTTCCTGAGCATAGCTTATTCTAATTTTTTCCCTCTACCTGGAGTCTGTTCTGTTTAACTTACAATTACATCTGGAACAGATATAAAGGCGAAAATGTAGATCAGTTGGGGTCTAAGGTGAGAAACTTGCAGAGGCGCAGTGGCAGAAAACATGAATCATGATTTTTAATAAGTCACAGTGGGAAAGAGTTAGATCGGTCAACTTCTTATCAAATTTATTTCCATGATGTGCTCGTAAATATTCGGGAAAATAATGACTTTAAACTCCACCAGACCACGGGCTCTAAGAACTAGACTTCAGGCTGGAGAACCAGGACTGGCTGTCATTAGTTATGAAGAGGTGGCGAGCTGCCTGACGCTGTGGCGTTGACATATTGCCCTTCAGGAGCCTACACTCTGGGGAAGCACTTCACAATATTCACATACCACAGAAAAGCCACACGGCACAGCCACAAGCATCCTTGGGCTTGTTCACTCGATGCACTTAAGCTAACTTGGCAGAAGAGGAATCTGTGTGTATTAAAATTCATTTCCCAGAGCATCCTTTTTACCAAGGCCTCCCAGTGGTCTTTTTCCTCCACTCTCGCCCCCTGAGCCGGCACTGGCCAAGCCCGTGGGAGTGGCTCCTGCCAGGGCTACCAGAACGAAAGGCAGAGACAAATTCTGATTGGGTCTAGACTTCAATTTAACAATTCCTCCTCAAAACTCCTCTGGGTAAACTTACAAGAACACAAAGCCTTCTGGAGTCGGAAGGGGCGTGGCACGGGAGTTTAATAAGACTCGTGAGCTGGTGGCAGTGCCAAGCTTGACCTGCTGTCCCCCAGGCCTGTTCTGTCTTTGCTTTCTCACCTTCGCCCAAGGACACTTAGAAACGACAGGGCTGAGTTAACCTAGGGGAAATCCTGGAAGGAGCTGTGGACAGAGTTCCAGATACAGCGAGGAGAAGCTTCTAGAGAGAAAGCAGTACAGGACATGCCTTTAACATAAAGAGGAAGAACCAAGGGGCTAGAGCGATGGTTCAACGGTTTAGAGTACTTGTGGCTCTTGCAGAGGACCTGGGTTCAATCCCCAGCACCCACATGGTGGCTCACAACCATCCATAACCCCGATTTCAGGGGGTGTGACACCCTCCTCTGGCCTGCTCAGGTGGGCATGCAAAGGGTGCGTACGTAGACATGCAGGTAAAGACACTCATAAATATAAAACAAATCAATAAATTTTTAAAGAAGAAATAAACAGTATTAAGGGGAAGCAGAATCAAGAACTATGTCCCCCCCGGAATTCAGCCAAGGAGCCGATGCCAAGAGGGTATATTTTGACTAGCTTAGAAGAGCTTTGGGATAGCCCATGACCAATGCTACAGGCTCGGTCACGAAAGGCTGACGCGGTAATTCTCTTTTCCCTGCTTCGGCATTGCCCATGTTAAACGGGGCTATTATCACTCTGGCGGAGATGTCTACTGAAGGAGACTGAAGTACTAACGTTGCATGTTCAGATTCAAGTCCTGACCTGGCCGACCATCGACACTGTGCCCTAGGTCATGTACTGAACATTCCTCAGACTCAGTTTCCAAACTCAGAAGAGCGTGGGTCTGGGCTTCTTGGTGGAAGCCTGCCCGGAGCTACCATTTCTATTTGTAAAGCTCCTTACGTCCTCCCAAGGATGCTTTCTGAATAAAGTAGAAATAGCTTTAAGAGCCTTGTCAAGCCAACCTTTCACCCTCCCCGGGTCTCCTCCTCAGAACACGCAGGAGAAGCACTTAGAAAGCACCGTGAGCACAGGGTGGTGGAAGAGAGGGAGGCTGAAAATGGGCTCTCCAGAGGAAGGCCCCACCAAGCCATTAACACTCTGCTTCGCACAGAACGGACTGTGGGTCTGCGCGTTTATTTCAGCAGCCTCCAGCAATGCGCCACTCCTGGCCATTTAAATTCATCAAAGAGTTGTGGTCACATTTCCACCCTTATGAATAAGGGTGCAGAAGCAGGGGACCCCCGTGGTTCCCACAGCACACCGGAATACGGGGTCCGGGGTCCAGGGTCCGGGGTCCAGTGGTCCTCAAGAGCAGTTGCTTTACTTCTTATGACTGCACTTCTGAAGGGCCAGTTTCACCTCCCGGTCGTACCCCCTCCCACCCACACCTCCTCCATAGCCAGTGTTTTATCACTAGAAAATGCTAACTCATGAGCCTGCCCCCTGGATCCACAAAGGGCACAGTCGGGTACTAAAGGCATCCCTGGCAGGTTTATTTTACTTCCTGGGAGCTCATTAAAACCCCACCTTTCTAGTGTTTCCTTAGCCAAAATGATCTCACAGACTCCTTGAGTCACAAGCCACTCAGAAAGGAAAAGGGTGGGAGATGGGAGGGGGAGCCGGAAGAAGAGAAAGAAAGAAAATGGGATTCACGGAGGCTGTCTCCAGGAGTGTGCGTGTGTGTGACACACACAAGTCACCCACCGCAGACAAAGAACTCCAGGAGACCGGGAAGCAGACAATGAAGGCTGCAGTGAGCAGGCAGGGAGAGGTAGCTCAGAGCACAGGGCGGAAAGGGCTAGCAGGGGACCCTCAACAGCGGCGCCCTAAACTCATGCCGCACTTCCTGCATGAGAGAGAGAGCTGAGCTCCCAGCGTCTGCCCCATAGCTGCTAGTGATAAGGATTTCCACTGATTTAAAGAATAGGTCATAGTCCCCACCCCCACCCCGCTCCTCCTCCTCTCTCTCTTTCTCATGTGTGTGTGTGTGTAAACGAAAAATAACAACAATAAAGAAACAAAACCCAACTTCTCCGTGGTTGTATTTCTCAACTCAACATACAGAGAATCAGCAAACAGAATGGAGCAGTTTTAGGTTCTTTAAGAATTTAGAATCTCTTGTGAAGTAAGACGAATGACTAAGGGGGGAAAGCGGCCCTCTGAAGGACAATGTGGAAAATGGTGAGTGGAGGTGCTTCCCTGTAGAAACCAGGGGCTCCTCACAATGGAGAGGCTGTCCATATTTATCCTACTTAATTTCTCCAAGACAGCAGGGGTGGGAGGCCTGTTAGAGTTACACACACACACACACACACACACACACACACACACACACACACACACACACCAGAAAAACAGGTTAATACACTCAGGATTCCCAATCATCCTTGACAGAAAAGGAATTGAGGATTTGACAAATAATGTGTATAAAATCTTCCTTAACCTAGAAAACACTCGGGGGAGGGAAAAAATCAACTCAGAAGAACTGAGGTTTTAAAGGAAACCGTAAGAAAGGGGGAATCGGATCCCGCTCTGCAGACACACAAGGCTGCAGGAGCAAGGGCCGCAAAGGGCCAGCTCCAGGAACCACAGTTTACAGAAAAAACACGAGAAGGGTATGGTTGACATCAGAGGAGGCCTGCTCTTTTAAATACCAACAGGTCGGAAAGACACTACAATGTAGTCAGACAACAAATTAAATGAAACCTCTTCTCTACCTGGAGAAATGCAGAGCGAGTGAGCTGGGAAAATTGATTTCCACCCGCTCTTCAGCCTCCCCAAAGGAGATTAGAAAAAGAAAACAGACATACATCCTGGAGATGAACTTAGATAATGAGCACCATAAACATTTGTAGAGAGATGGGCTCCTACTTCATAGGTTGGAAAGAGAAGCAGAACCTGCATCCGAGTCAGGCTGAAGTCAAATGCATTTGAAGTTTGTTTTTTCATGCTCTGCAAAGGGGAGGGGGCACAAGCCCTGTCACTCATACCCAGTCCTCTGCTGAAGACATCCCCTGTGACGGAACTCAACCTCAAGACAGCTTGTGGGAAACAATGCACCAGGTAGGTAAACACAGCTCGTGTCCCCTGACCTTGAGTTTTAGGCTGTGGACGCTCATCTTTGCATAAAGGTTACCACAGAATATCCGTGCAAAGGTTTTCTAGATCGAAGTGGACTTGGTGGAATAAGTTGACTCTTTTTATTAGAGCAAATGAGACGTTGAAAATCTTCTTCCACCTTGGCACTCATCCTAAGGCGCTGTTGGTGAGCCCAGGGGACGGGAGAGACTTCGAGCAAGCCCTTCCTCCTGCTGCATAAGTAAGCATGAAGTCAACTGGGGACATTTCAAGACCTCTGAGGCAGAGCAGGGAACAAGGCTGCTGGCACGTTCTCTCACTCAGCTGAAGGACTTCCGCTAACCTCCAAAGGTCAAACAATCGCTAACTTAGCTGACAACACAAAGCAGAATTCGATATTCTGCCAAATTTAAACAACAAAACACATAATGGTAATAGTACATGATAGTAATACCAGCTCCTTTCATGGAGTGTGCCCTTTGCCAGGCACTAAGCTGAAGAGCTGCATAGATTAACATATTTAATCTTCCCAAGAGCCCCATACACAAGTGGCTATCCACTTCATTACACCTGAGAAATTCAATCCTTGACGAAGTCGGGGTAAAAGGATGACCCCCAGAAGCCCACATGATAAGGCTCAGGAAATGATAGAACATTTAATGGGCACAGCTTTGTGGAAAGACGTTAAGACGTTGGAGGTGTGCCCTTGAAGGGGACCCCAGAACCCTGGCCCTTCCTTGGGTCTCTCTTTCACTTTCCAGAAACCATGAGGTGAGAAGTTTTTCTTTTAACATATTTTCTCCAACATGCTATGCCGCCTTTCATAGGCCCACAGACAAATGGGGCTTGACCGTGGACGGAATCCTTTAAAACTGTGGCATCAAAGCTTTTGTCTTTCACTGATGATGACTTTGGGTGATTTTGTCACAGTGAGGGGACGCTGACACAAAGGGATAGGGGTAAGTGGCGGCTTTGAAAAGGTATCTCTGAGGTCACAGATCCTATAACACAAGGTGTTGTCCTGTGTGGGGTTGGGACAAACGTTATATAAAGACAGCACAAGGGGGCCCTGAGTTCCATCTTGTTCACAAGTTGCCACAGACACTGATCTGCACACAGAAGTAAGACACTACCGAGACCAGGAATATAAAGAGGACACAGGATTAAGTAAGTGTGAGGAGGACCTGGCTGCAGCTAAAACTCTCCCATCAACTTGAAGAAAAGAATCTGTCCTCATCAGAGAGCAGGAAATCTAAGTGGAAATAAAACAAGAAAAAAAGAGCTGGTCCTTCTTAGAAATCATGATCGTTACAGCTTTACTTCCTCGTACTCATCTAATGCCGGTTCCGAGTAGCCGAAATAATAAGGGTTTGAAACACACAGCAAAGGGAGAAGGAAATGTTAGTTTATTTCATTACTTCAGGGTAGGTCACATCAGAGGTCTAGGAAGAAGAAACGGCCATTGGAAAATGATTCATTGGAAAACAAATTTGTTTCTTTTGACTTCTCATCCATTTTGCAGGCCTATGTATGTGCTCATACATGTGTGTATGAGCACGTGTGCACAAAGCAGCCAGGGGACAGCCTCCATGTTGTGTTTCTCACAGGGACCTTGGGTTAGCCTGGTAGGATGGGTTGGTGTCAGCTGAGACCCAGGCATCCTCCTGTCTCTGTCTTCCCAGCACTGGGATTACAGGCCTGTGCCACTGTGCCTGGCTTTTCCCATGGGTAGTCCTCGTGCTTGTATGGCAAGCATAAAAGCGAGGGAGGCGTCACCTCAGCCCCTTCTTTGCCTGGTTTAAGTTGAGCTGTTTGGAACTGAACAAGGCATATGATCCAGGGCTATGTTAAAGGCACCAAACCCGCAGCCTGGGGACAACCAGCTGGCTACAAACTTCCCATCCACAGCTAACTGAGAATCAGGAAAGCCAGCTATTAGTTCTAGGGTGTCCCAGTCCTGACCTTAGACCTCCTGCCCCACTCACTATTCAGGAGAAGTCATGGTCTTTCAACCCCGGAAACCACTTCCCTATTCTCACACTAAAGCCACCTGCCTTTTAAAAGCAGACTCCTGAGGTCACCTTAATCCAGTAAGTCGGTCATTTATTTGGCCTTACTGTCAGGGAGAATTTTTCATCAGTAAGAAATGGCATTGTTAGGTGGTGCTAAGTCAATTTATACTGCTGAGAAAAGAGATTCCAAATGTCTGGGGTTAATATTTGTGATATTTACCCAGGGCACTCTCAGAGTCAGAATATTTTAAAAATGTTTTTGTAGGGTGTTTACAGGTGGGTGACCTTTCAGAAGGCTGCCACAGGATGACCAAACATTTTCTGACCAAACTTTTTCTTTTTTCCTTTTCAAATAAAGTAGGTTTATTGGGCACACATTTTACCCCATACCATTCTCTAGCACTGGTCCCTGCAGGGGGAGTAAAGTCAAGCAAAGAGCTTATGAGAGAAGAAAAATACAGATGACAGATCTTATTCTTTTGTTTCTCACAAGTTCAAAGCCTGCCTTCGTATTGATTTTCAGACGTGAGTACACACAGTTCATCTTCTGGATAATCCCCATGTGCCTTACTCCCGTAAACAAATACAATTTATGAGATAGAAAAAAAGAGATGAATCTCTATCGATGAACAACTGCCCCTCCCCCCACCCCAGCCACAATCATTAACCTGGCACCCCATGGCACTCCTGTGATAAAGCAAACATTCCGTCAGGCCCCCTCTGTCAGCCCCCACAGATGTAAATCTTCCCATATATTTGCCCACAGCAAAATCTCTTTACAAATTAATTTGACAGGAAAGGGACCGTGAAATTGTCCATAAATTATAGTATGCATATCTGGCTTAATATTGAGTTCTTTCAGTTTTTGTTTTGTTTTGTATGTGTGTGTGTGTGTGTGTGTGTGTGTGTGTGTGTGTGTGTGTGTGTGTGTGTTCCTGCTTGTGTGTGCACACATATGTACACGTGGAGACCAGAGGTCGAAATCAGGTGTCTTTTTCAGTCCCTTGCCATCTCATGTTTTGAGACAGGGTCTCTCCCTGGACCTTGAGGTCACCGGTTCAGCTATACTGGCTGGCCAGTGAGCCATAAGATAGTCAATTCTCAATCTCCCAGGTACAGACACAAGCCACCAGGCCTGACTTTTTATGTGCATGCCTGGATCCTCATGCCAGCATGGCACTTTGTTGATGGAGTCATCTCCCCATCTCCCAATTCTTTAAATTTATACAAGAGTCATTCCTTCCTAAATGCTAACACCTTTCAGGCAGTGATGTAACACTAGCATCAAGTTGGAGCTCTTAATACAATACCATGATAGACTCAAAAGATACAGCAAACATTTACATCGTGTCCTGAGGTCCGACAACAGCCAGAGCTAAGGTAAGATAGCTAGTCCCTGAAGTACCAATTTTAGTCACTAGAAGTTAGGGTTACTAAATGAAAATGGCTGGAGAGCCACAGAGGAGTCATATTTGGAAGCAGCAAGCCCCAGGATCCCCCAGGCCTTCTGCTGCAGCAAGTGTCTGATGTCTCCAAAGGAGCCTTCCCTCAGCCCTCCCTGTGAATCCCACTCCCAGCCTTCCCTGTGCATCCCAACCCTCCCTGTGCATCCCAGCCCTCCCTGTGCATCCCAGCCCTCTCTGTGCATCCCAGCCCTCCCTGTGCATCCCAGCCTTTCCTGTGCATCCCAGCCCTCCCTGTGCATCCCAGCCCTCCCTGTGCATCCCAGCCCTCCCTGTGCATCCCAGCCTTTCCTGTGCACCCCAGCCCTCCCTGTGCACCCCAGCCTTCCCTGTGAATCCCAGCCTTCCCTGTGCATCCCGCTCCTGAGCTCCTAACCCACTTTCTCTAGTCGGCACACAGTTCAGCGCACAAGGTGTTCTCCCAGCCTTTGTCCTGGGCCTCGTATTCTCACTAGCAAGAGCTAATTTTTCTTGTCCTCAATTAACCACACTGATGCATGTTTAAGAATCATTACATTAGCCACTTTCCTATTTAGCTGCAACATGTACTTATAATAAGAGAATTTTAAATTTTTTATTAGTTTTTTTAATATTTTTATTTTATAATTAACTTAATTTCACATATCAGCCACCGATTCCCCCGTCCTTCCTCCTCCCACCCCCAGCCCTCTCCCCCAACCCATCCCCCACTCCCACCTCCTCCCAGGCAAGGTCTCCCCTGGGGAGTCAGCCCAGCCTAGTAGACTCAGCCAAGGCAGGTCCAGTCCCCTCCTCCCTACACCAAGGCTGAGCAAAGTGTCCCAGCATAGGCCCCAGGCTCCAAAAAGCCAGCCTATGCACCAAGGACAGGTCTGGCTCCACTGCCTGGGGGCCTCCTAAACAGTTCAAGCTAATCAACTGTCTCACTTACCCAGAGGGCCTGGTCCAGTTCCATGGGGGCTCCTCAGCCATTGGTTCACAGTTCATGTGTTTCCACTAGTTTGGCTATTTGTCCCTGTGCTTTTTCCAATCATGGTCTCAGTATCTCTTGCTCATATAATCCCTCCTCTCTCTCTCTCCAGTTGGACTCCTGGAGCTCCACCTGGGGCTTGGCCGTGGATCTCTGCATCCACTTCCATCAGACACTGGATGAGAGTTCTATCATGACAGCGAGGGTGTTCGGCCATCCTATCACCAGAGCAGGTCAGCTCAGGCACTCTCTCGACCATTGCCAGTAGTCTATAGTGGAGGTATCTTTGTGGATTTCTGGAGACCCCTCTAGCACTCTGCTTCTTCCTATTCCCCTGGGGTCTTCATTCATCATGGTATCTCCCTCCCTGTTCTCCCACTCTGCTCCTGATCCAGCTGGGACCTCCCTCTCCCCTAAGCTATCTTTCCCCCGACCCTTGCCCTCCATTACCCCCCACCCCCAGTTCGCTCATGTAGATCTCATCATCTATTTCTTGTCATTGGGCGATCCTGTGTCTTTCTTAGGGTCCTCTTTACTAGGTAGCCTCCCTGGAGTTGTGAGTTGCAGTCTGGTTATCCTTTGCTTTACATCTAGTATTCACTTATGAGTGAGTACATACCATGTTTGTCTTTCTGAGTCTGGGTTACCTCACTCAGGATGATTTTTTTTTGGTTTCATCCATTTGCCTGCAAACTCATGATGTCATTGTTTTTCTCTGCTGAGTAGTACTCCATTGTGTATATGCACCACATTTTATTTATCCATTCTTCAGTTGAAGGGCATCTAGGTTGTTTCCAGGTTCTGGCTATTACAAATAATGCTGCTATGAACATAGTTGAGCATGTGTCCTTGTAGTATGATTGACCATTCCTTGGTATATGCCCAAGAGTGGTATAGCTGGGTCTTGAGGTAGGTTGAGTCCCAATTTTCTAAGAAAGCGCCATATTGATTTCCAAAGTGGCTGTACAAGTTTGCATTCCCACCAACAGTGGAGGAGCATTCCCCTTGCTCCACATCCTTTCCAACATAAGCTGTCTTCAGTGTTTTTGATCTTGGCCATTCTGACGGGTGTAAGATGGTGTCTCAGAGTTGTTTTGACTTGAATTTCCCTAATGACTAAGAATGTTGAGCAATTCCTTAAATGTCTTTCAGCCATTCTTCTGTTGAGAATTCTCTGTTTATCTCTATAGCCCATTTTTTAATTGGACTGTTGGGTATTTTGATGTTTAATTTCTTGAATTCTATATATGTTCTGGATATCAGCCCTGACATGATAGTATACATAAGTGACCCCAAAAATTCAACCAAGGAACTCATAGAGCTTATAAACACCTTCAGCAATGTAGCAGGATACAAATTAACTAAAAAAAAAAAAAAAAAAAAAAAAAAAAAAAACACCTCCTATATACAAATGACAAACAGGCTGAGAAGGAAATCAGAGATACATCATCCTTTACAATATCCACAAATGACATAAAATACCTTGGGGTAACTCTAACTAAACAAGCGAAGGACCTGTATGACAAGAACTTTAAGTCCCTGAAGAAAGAAATTGAAGAAGATGTCAGAAAATGGAAAGATCTCCCATGCTCATGGATAGGTAGGATTAACATAATAAAAATGGCAATCTTACCAAAAGCAATCTACAGATTCAATGCAATCCCCATCAAAATCCCAACACAATTCTTCACAGACCTGGAAAGAACAATACTCAACTTCATATGGAAAAACAAAAAACCCAGGATAGCCATAAGAATCCTGTGCAATAAAACAACCTCTGGAGGCATCACGATCCCTGACTTCAAGCTCTACTATAGAGCTACAGTAATAAAAACAGCTTGGTATTGGCATAAAAACCGACATGTGGACCAATGGAACCGAACTGAAGATCTTGACATTAATGCGCACACCTATGAACATATGATTTTCGACAAAGAAGCCAAAACTATACAATATTTTATTAGTTTGAATTGTGTGTGTGTGTGTGTGTGTGTGTGTGTGTGTAGCAGAGGAACATATGCACAAGGGCAGGTGCCCTCAGAGGCCAGAGGCATCAGATTTCTCTGCAACTGGTAGTAAAGGCAGTTATGAGCCACTGACATGGGTGTTTGGAATTGAACTCAGGTCCCCTGGAAGAACAGTGCACATTCTTAACCATCTCTCTACCTCCATAACAGTGCATTTTAAATACGACGACGACTTCACTATGCAGTTCTCCCCAAGTCAAAGAAAGAATTCTCAATAATCTAGCACAGCTTTATTCAGTGTCCAATGAGTGCCTACCACCTGTGTCCAACTATTCAATGACTCCGAGACAAGGAAGTAACTAGAAACATAAAAGTCCTAGCCCACAGAGAGCTGACATATAGTGCTTTCCAAGACTCACAGAAACCAGAAGAGCTGTGTTAACTCACAAGCTACTGTAAACTCACACTCACAGGACAGAATTCCCTTCTCACTGCACCTTCGGGTAGATTCTAAGGCTGGGGGTACCAGCACTTGAGCAAGGAGCTGGACAGTACAGAAAGCTATGCAGCTTTGTGTGCAAAGAAATTGTTTTCAACTAAGCCCGAGTCACAGCAGCTGCTGCTCTTACTGGGTCACATCTTCTTCTAAACAAGGTCCAGAGCCACAGGAAGCCTCAAGCATTACCCTCCAGCAATGCTGCCACGCTTGCTTCCGATAGGAGGAAGTTCTAGATCCTGGTGAAAAGGGGCTCAGTTCATGTCATTCTAAATAAAGTGCATCTCTGGAAAGGGGAACAGGTTTAAAGCAAAAGTTCTGACCGAGGCGACTGGAAATTTGTACTATGCACAGGTATTTATATTTTCCATATGACATGCAAGTGTTTTCCTCTCCTGTACGTGTGTGTGTACAGTGTGTGTGTACACAGGTGTATACACACATATACACATGTGCATATGGGCCAGAGGTCGGTGTCCACTGAATCACTCTGTCTCCCTGTCTTATTTTTTGAGGCAAGGTATTTTCTTACCCACAGCTCACAGATTTGGCTATGCTGGCTGGCCAGTAAGTCTCCAAGCCCAGCCTGTTTCTGTCTCCCCTGCGCTGGGATTACAGGCATGGCCCCCCAGGCTTGGCTTTGTCCTCCTGAGTTCTGTGGAAGTGAACTAGGATCCTCACGCTTGCATAGCCATCACTTCAGTCCCAGAGTGTTTACCAAATGCTATCACTCATCCCAAGGAAATTTGCAACTCTGTGCGCTCATTTGCTAGGAGAATGAGATCTGCTCTTGAATTCATTCTCTTTCTAGGGAGCAGATCTGTTGAAACCACTTGAACAGTAGAACTAAGGATTAAAAACAAAATGTAAAGAGTGCTGTTTGTTTTCAAGCACACTGCCAACAAGAACGAAGTCAATCAACATAACTGTCTTCAAGGCTGCCCCTGGAGGGACTTGGCTCGGTGGGTTCACACATCCACAACCGTTTTACAAGGTCTGGTCATGTCAGGAAAAAACCCTCAGATCAATACAAACCAAAGAAGTGTCAAGATATTCTGAAAGGGGGAGGGTGGTGATACACCTGATTAAAAAAAAAAAAATCAAGGCATTTCTCATTTGAATTAAGGGAAACACAAAATAACAATCCCATTTGACAGTATATGGAAGGCATAAAAGCTTAACGTAGATGACTTTGCAAAGCCAAGGAAGAAAAGGGGTGTTAGTTTTACTGCAAATTTCTTCACACACACACACACACACACACACACACACACACACACGCACACGCACACACGCACGCACACCCCTCCACTGAATTAAGGGCTCTACTGAAATTCAGTAGTGCTTGAGATTTGGTATTTATGTGTCCCCCCTACTTGTTTATCCATGGGCACGTTACTATCAGGTGAAGAGTACTCTTAACAATTTATTCTACTAGTCAGTCTATCTTGAACATCCTACCTCTGAAAAAAAAAAAGAGAAAATTCTCCATGAGAATTATGATGGAAATGCCTTCCAACCTAGAGTATCAAAAGTTCTGAATTAGTGAGCATGTTAATTTCTACTCTATATCAGAGAAGTAAGTTGTGTAAATCTCAAAGGGGGAAGAGGCCTAGAGATGCTTCAAGCCATTACCTATTATTTAATAGCTCTTCAATCAGATGAGTTTTCTTGGCAGCAAGGGATCTTAAAATAGCAAGTTTTGCAAAACAATCCTTGTGAGTTTTGCAACCAAAAAAAATTACTTTGGAAATATTTGAGAGAAAAATGGTAGATAAAGAATCAGCGCCCTTTAGACTCGAAGGCAGGGTTTGCTTGTGAAACCTAAGTCTCACTTCCCAGGATGTAGAAAAGCAGTCAGTCACACTGTATGTGTCACAGGCTGTGTGTGGCGACAGCCATTCATGCCTGAGAGGGCAGTGAGACGCAAGACCTGGTCTTGACTCTGCTGCCGGCCCATCAGCTCCATCTTCCCACCACTCCTCAGCTTGACCACTTCTGTCCAGAACCACCTCTTAAAACTTCACAGGCCCATTTCCAAAGTTCCCACAAACCCAGCCTTCTGTTCTTTCCTGAACTTCACCTTCCCAAAGTCCATCCGAGGCATTCCACAACTACCTTTAGAGAGGTGCCTTTGCTTGACAAAGAACATCCACCAAGGTGATCTAATCAGGCAGTGAGGTTCCCAGGACCTGGGCCTAACCTAACTTTTCTAGCTTTAGGTTCTAACCCTTCCTTCCTCCTCATACCCAGCGATATGATGGCCCTGGCACCATCCCACAGGGGGCACTGAAACACCACTGATAACCCAGAAACATAATGTCAATCAACTCAGGTTTCTACCTTCCTTACATTGGTCAAAGGTAAACCAAATCCACTCCATCACTGAAAAGATGCCATGGATGAAGGGACCTGTGCCACTATCCACAAAAATATCACTTTTACCGATGATTAATGTAGCTAATCATACCCAATTAAGAGTGATGAAAAACATCTACACAATAAAAAGGCAAGTCAAAACCGCTGAAGTGCCAGGCGGGGTTCAGAGCGCTTAATAGACATTTTATTTGAGCATATGGAAGGGTATAGCTATTTTCCTGGCAGAAAATCATTTTTCTACTTTACTTTCCTTCTGTCAATCAAATATTTTCAAAGCTAAATGCTTAGCATGCCAGGGGCGCCCATGCATCCCAGGCACCTGCACCCTTGCCATGCCATCCGTCTACAGCCCATGCACACCCACTGGATTCCTCTGCTTCCCTGTTCACATGTTTCCGATAGTCTTCCACCGCCATTGGTAATTCTGTCCGTTAAGGCTTAAGGCTCGAGTGACTGACTCTTCTTTCTTCTACAACATCTTCCTTATCCCCGCTGACCGTAGGCTCCCCCTCTGTCCTGTGGATTCCTCCGATCTCTTATATGAGACCATTTTTTTTTTTTTTTTTTTTTTTTTTTTTGGTTTTTCGAGACAGGGTTTCTCTGTGTAGTTTTGCCCCTTTCCTGGAACTCACTTGGTAGCCCAGGCTGGCCTCGAACTCACAGAGATCCACCTGGCTCTGCCTCCCGAGTGCTGGGATTAAAGGCATGCGCCACCACAGCCCGGCGACTTTCCAAATTTGAATGACAATTTACAGTTTTTCCCAGTTGGCTTTCTAAAGGGCTTACCATGTAACAGTCTCCCAACTTCCCAACATAGCATAACAGTAAAGCCAAATGCTCTCCATCTAACAGTGCTCCCGATTCCCAACATAGCAAGCATAACAGTAAAGCCAAATGCTCTCCATTTAACAGTGCTCCCACCTCCCAACAAAGTATAACGGTAAAGCCAAATGCTCTCCATCTAACAGTGCTCCCACCTCCCAACAAAGTATAACGGTAAAGCCAAATGCTCTCCATCTAACAGTGCTCCCACCTCCCAACATAGTATAACGGTAAAGCCAAATGCTCTCCATCTAACGGTGCTCCGACTTCTTAGCACCACCAAGACAGCAGAGCTATGCCACAGGCACATTTGTTAAGAAGCTTGACATAAACATCCAACCCCAACTAGAGCGCAGAGTGAAAATGACAAGGTACTATGAATGAACTGAAAATCAGGGCTGCCCAGAAGCCTACTGCAGACACAGTTTACAAGAAGACGGTTCATCAAAGCAGGAATGTCTGCAAAGATTTAGGTACATGAGTCACAGTGTAAAATTAAGGGTCAGCTAAATGTTCAACATGGAGGGAGTTCATAAACAGCGATGTGTCCAAACAATGTGAAGCTTCACAGTCATCAGGAACTGTTCACTCAAGAAATATTTACAACCAGGCAGTGGTGGCGTATGCCTTTAATCCCAGCATCTGGGAGGCAGAGGCACTCGGATCTCTGTGAGTTCCAGGCCAGCCTGGGCTACAGAGTGAGTTCCAGGACAGGCACCAAAACTACACAGAGAAACCCTGTCTCAAAAAACAAAAACAAAACAAAAAAGATATCTGGTATGTGACCTCCCCAAAAGGGGTCACAACCCAAGGTTGAGAACTTCTGAGTTATATTCAAATATAACAGTTTAAAGATTAAAAAGTAAGTGACTAATATTAATAGCATCAGTTCTTTAAGTCAGGTGACTGTCCATTAAATCGAAGGGGGCCTGTATAATCAATTGAGGGTATAGACATCCCAAGTTCAATTAATCTTGAAACTGTGGTTTGAGAACAGAACCTGACTCTGATGGGAGCTTGAAGGTGGCTGCCTCCACTAGCAGGGCAGCGTCTGCAGGTGTGGGGACCACATAAAAAACAGGACAACAGCTAAACAAAACAACAGCACACGATGAAAACATTAAAATCCTTTGCACACCAACATTAAAGCCAAAAACGAATGTGTGAGTAAAGAAAAAGGCACATATATGAACTCATGGAGTATAATGAATAAGTCAAACAAAACATATTTTGTGTCAATAGTGGGGCAAATCAATGGTTTAGTTAAGAAAAAAGAAACCATTTCTCTTAACATACTAATGCTCCCACATGGAAAGAACATGGGAGGCAGCATAGGGCAGGTAGTTAAGCCTGAATTGCTTACTCCAAATAAAGCATTAATCAAAATACTGCATCAACTGCCTACAGTTCCTTTCTTGCAGATGATTCTCTGTGAGAAGGAATATCCAGTCATTTGTCTCACCAGGCTTAACTTTTCTCCAATCATTTGTTAACACAGCCATGAGAATTGTTGATCCGGTACTGCCTGGAATGGAGGAAGACAGGAGATGAACTTGAAATGGTTTCTTGCTGCTTATATTTTAATGATTTTATTTATTTACGTGTGTGTGTGTGTGTGTGTGTGTGTGTGTGTGTGTGTGTGTGTATACACTGTGTGTGCCGGTTCAAGAAGCGGTCAAAAGAGGGCATCTGGTCCCCTGGAGCTGAGCAAGAAGCCACCTGATGTCTGTGCTGGGGACAGAACCGCGGTTTCCTGGAAGATCGATAACTACTGACTCTAGCCCCATGATTGTGTGTGTGTGTGTGTGTGTGTGCGTGCGTGCGTGCGTGTGTGTGTGTGTGCGCGTGTATGTGTGTAGTATGCATCAGTGTTTTGCCATGGGTGTTGGGTCCCCTGGAACCGGAATTACAGACAGCTGTGATCTGCCAGGTGGGTGCTGGGAATTGAACCCGGGTCCTCTGGAAGAGCAGTCAGTGTTGTTAACTGCTGATCCATCTCTCCAGCCCTGATTTAATTTTAAACAAATAGGTCCCACAATGAATGTTTTTTGTCACTTTTCTGCTCATGGAGAGTAGTGTTTACAAGTCACTACAAATTACAAAACACATTCCTTCAGGCGACATGCACATCTATCTATGCATTCTTTTCAGCTCTTCATGATTATCAGTAACCCAGTAAGAACTAACAATGAGTTAGAAATGAAAAAAGACAGAAGAACAGAAAAGTATCTAAAAGTAGATGAAGGCATTATGAAACCTCTGCTTAAATTGGTAATATATGTTAGTAACTGGAGGTTTGGTTTTTTGGGTTGGTTTTTTTTTTTTTTTTTTTTGGTTGTTGTTGTTTTTTGTTTTTTCCTCTTCCAACTTGCTTAAAACTCGACCTCCTAACCAACCTGGGTCTCTGTCGCTCTCTGTTGAGCTATCTCACTTCCCCTCAGGCTCTCTGTCCTCACCTCAATTCCCCTCAGCAGCCAGTGTCCTTCTCAGGCATTGGCTGTGTGTTCTCGGTCTTGAAAACTCCTTGACTCAATACTTTGACCAACTACATCCTGACAGATTTCCAATCACACCTTTGTATGTATGTATGTGAAACCTTCCCCAGGTCCTCAGAAAACTGTGGAAAGCATACTTTCAAGACCCAGGATTATTTTACCAAATAGCAATGCCCTCTCACCTTCTCCGTCGTCCCCCACTGGACCAACGCTCCTTGACAGTCCTTTACTGACAAAGGGGCCCAACCTCTAGCATGTGCTCAGTAAACATCCAAAGAGAGAGAAAAAAGGAAGGAAGGAAGGAAGGAATGAATGAACAGGTAGATTCCTGTATTTCTGCTCCTTGTACATTCAGGTGAGTGTTCCTGTGTCTAGACTGGTCAATAGCATGGGGAATCTCCCAGCAGAGACCCTGAATACATTTTAGATTTCGAGTTTCATTTTCTCATTGTGGTACGATCTAGGAGCCTAAAGACTTTTCCAGAAAATAATACGCAGTCTCAGACATGGCTCCTGAGAGATACTCTTTTAAGTTCCAAAATCCATTTTGGCAGATGCTACCTTCCGTGTGCAGTAACCACCGCCTGGTAAGGGCACCTAGCACACACTATTTAAACTGCTTGATCTGCCTGCTGATTTACCTGAGGAAGAATGAAAGCCTTAGGGACTTTAGGGGCTTCTTAGTACCTACATCTACCTCCTCTAGGTTTCCATCTTTTTCATATGGAGACTGCAGACCTCCAGTTCTAAGCAAAGAAGCGGTGTGTTGCTGACGAAGACCTTAAGACCCAGGATGCAGGCCTGACTCTTCTTGTCTCATTTCCAAAAGATCATCCCGCCACATGCAGCGGCCCTGGGCTCTCCGGCCTTCTGACCTTTGTGGGCTTGTTTGGTGTGCACATTGGGAAGTGTTAACAGCAGCCATGACCTGCCCTGTTTATTCAGAGTTAAGCATTAACAAGACTGAGTCCTCTAACCAGCCGCCATCTTTCTCCAGGAAAGAAGTGCCTATCTAAATACTCCAATGCAAACATCCCAGCTTTCCCAGGGGACGGAAGACCGGTGGGGAGGGGAAGACAGACTGGCTGACCACTGGGAGGGCAGAAGGGAGCTGTGGCCGTTTGGGAAATACTGCACCAAGGAACCTGAATCCAGGCTGACTTTGTGTACGTGGCCAGCGCTAGTGCTGCCGAATAGAGAGGCAATGAGGCACAGTCCCGGATTTGATCATCATGGCTCCCAACAGCCTGATGGTTGGGAAATGGGGCACGGATCTTTTACAGCATAGATGGGGACTCCTGTCCTGGAACTCTCTGCTTGGGGCTTGCCTGTTTGGGTTTTGTTTTTTGTTTTTTGATTTTGTTTTTTTTGTTTTGTTTTGTTTTTGTTTTTGTTTTTTTTTTTGCATGGAACAGCTGTGTGGCCGAGTGGGTGGGATTCTGTTCTGAGGAGACAGGACCACCAACAATATTAACTCAAGCACAAAGAGAGGCCAAGAGTTTCATTAGAACTCCTCTCAGATCCTGCTGGCTGGACATTGAAATTGCAAAAATTGCCACGGGGCCAAATGCTGCAGAAGAAATCAGATATAAATAAATAAATAAATAAATAAATAAATAAATAAATAAATTGACTTTGGGGAGTGTGGATTTTTGTTTTTGTTTTTGTTTTTTGTTTTGTTTTGTTTTTGTTTTTGTTTTTTGTTTTTTGTTTTTTGCATGGAACAGCCGTGTGGCCGAGTGGGTGGGATTCTGTTCTGAGGAGACAGGACCACCAACAATATTAACTCAAGCACAAAGAGAGGCCAAGAGTTTCATTAGAACTCCTCTCAGATCCTGCTGGCTGGACACTGAAATTGCAAAAATTGCCACGGGGCCAAATGCTGCAGAAGAAATCAGATATAAATAAATAAATAAATAAATAAATAAATAAATAAATAAATAAATAAATAAATAAATTGACTTTGGGGAGTGTGGATTTTTTTTTTCCCTCCAGAGTCAGAGTTTCTGTGAAAACTGGTCCGCTCTCATCAATTTACCTACAGTAAGGTGACAAGACAAAAGTCCCAAACCCAGCCAGCTGCCTGTGGGACAAGATGAAGGCAGGTGCGTGCTGCCTCCTCCAGATCTGAGGAGACAGAACGCAGAGGTCACCTTCTCGTTCGTAAAGCACCCACGTAATTTCACAAAGTCGCAAACGCCCAACATGGAGACCAGGACGCGAACAGCCTGAGATGTAAACACCTGCCTTCCGGTTGGTGCCTCAGTGCTGTTTAGGGGGACAGGCCTTGGGGTTCGACTTACTTTGAATCCCAGTTTAACCTTTCTGGAGCTGTGCGAGCTCAGACAAGCTTTTCTGACAAATTATGTGCATTTCAGAAATGAGCCTAGATGACTGGACTAGTAGAAACGAACTGGGGTTGAGAGAGAAAAGAACGCTTCGCTGGAAGTTCTTGGTGGCATAACCTTACAGAAAAACAGATGCCATCATTTGTTAGGGAGGCGTGGGTCAGGTGCCTCTGAAGGGGTAGTCCCTATCTGTCCCTGCAAGGTCACTATATTCTGTGTCTATTGTCACAGAATATAACATGAGAAAACTAAGGCCTAAGTAGCTAAGGAATCACATCTAGGTCTCAAACTGTTGACTGGCAAGACCATCTACCTATATCCCCTACTTCACTTTTTCCCTATTTAAAAATACAAGGACAACCCAAGGTAGAGGAAACGGCTTAGGGTCTAAGGGCACTTGCTGTGACAGGAGGTCCTGAGATCCGATCACCAACACCTGTATAAGAAGTTGGGTGTGTCGAAGCAGATCTGCAAGCCCAGCACTGTGTCCAGCTCCAGGTCACGGGGAGACCCTGTCTGAAGGGAATAGGGCAGAGAATGGCAGAGCAGGCCTCCCAGCATCCTCCTCTGACCTGGGAGCATGCTTGCACATGTACAGAAGCACACTGATACATTCTGTGATGTCAGAAACCAACTTCTGCCTTTTCATTGTTAATGTGTAGCTTCTCAGTGAACAGGGGGACATGGATTTTGATGGGACAATATGGGAGTGCTCTGTTTTGAGAACACAGATTCTGAGAGGCCCAGCTAATACGCTGGAACAAGCTGTTCATAAACTAGGGCCTTCTCTTATTTCCACTTGCAGTAAGTAAAAAGTGAGGGAGAGAGGAAAAATTGTGGGGAAGGACAGGTGCCCATTCCTGTGGATACACACCCCACCCTGTGTGTGTGTGTGTGTGTGTGTGTGTGTGTGTGTGTGTGTAGAATAAAGCATGGATTAGCCACACCAGCTTTCTAAGTATGCTCCCAAATAAATGGGAGCACTTCATTAGAGTTCATCTAGTAGCCAAAAGTGAATGTTAACAACTCACAAAGAACAATGAATTGACCTGGTTCTAGAAACAGGGAAACTTGTGAAGGCCAGAATCGAAGTGCAGCAGGAGGCGCCATCAGGAGAGAGAAGAGACAGTCTTTGCTGGTTTGTAAGGACCCATCTCTTTTTGCCTCAGCCCACCATAGAAAGAGCTTGGTCAGTTTTCACCTTCTCTCCCTGGTCTTCATGTGCTACTGTGAACTCAGTAGAAGAATGAACGGCTTTAACTCAGGCAGAGGTCACGAGGGCTGCCATAAATACTTCTTTCTCCCTTAGTTCTTGGGTTGTTTGCTGTCTGTGAGTAAGGGCAAGAAGATGTATTTAATAAAACAGGGTGTTCTGTGGCCAAACAAATCTGAGCAATGCTTCCTGCATCCCTCTCTTAAGGTAGTGACATCTCTGTCAGGGAAGGCATTCACTCAACATGTAAGCCATTGTTCCCAGGGTATTCTGACCATCTTGCTATTAATATACCCGTGCAGAAGGACTCTAAGAACACTGGGACAGGTGGAGAGCTCACCCAACTTCTATTTTCCTTTCCTGGGTGACATGAACTAGTGACTGAACCTTTCTGGACTTGAGTTTCCTGAAGGATCTGGCCACATGGTGGTTACAGGCTATGCTAGCCACATGGTTCTTCTCCATCTGTAGCTGGGTCTAAAGCAGCCTGAAAACAAACAGGGTCAGCAGAATCATTCTACAGCTTGTGTCTTCCAACTAAGCCCATCTCAGAAGTTTCCCAGTCCCCCAGAGACGCGGAGACAATGGATCCTTTACATGCTCACACCCAGGCCTTCATGGCCCAGCTGAGCATTCATGTTCCAAAGGCTGCTGGGAGCATAAGCAGAGGAAGGGAATGTGCAGGGAATTGTTAATACAAGCTTGCATTTGTTCTCTGAAACATGTTGGCATTCAGACACGGATTTTTTTTGTTGTATATTCCCATTTAAATATTCAAGCTTAATAAACATTATTCACCCAAAACAGAAAAATGAAACAAAGTCTTGTAACCGATTCTTAGGCCACATTCTCAGATGTTTTCCCTTCAGATGTTGTCAATTCTGACATTTCAACAAAAAAAAACAAAACAAAACAAAACAAAAAACCTGCAATCTAGAGGATTCTTCCTAATATTAAAAAATATGTCTATTCAAGTTCACAAAATTTTTACTTCTTACATTTATTTGTATGTTATTTTGCTTTCAAACAGGGATAAAATTAAAGGTTATCTGCCCAAGTTGAAGATGGATTTTTTTTTCCGTTCTTGTTTTTACAGAAAGAACATATTAATGACATAATAGCAATAGGAAATGCTCAATAAGACCCTAGGATATAACCAGAGAGACGGCTCAGGGAGTAGGAGCCTGTAGCCAAGCCTTGACGGTCTAAGTCGGAATCCCAGGACCCACTTGCGGGAAGGAGAGAGACTACCTCTAGGAGTTGTACTGTAGCATGTGTGAACCCCCACACATGCACATGTGAATAAATAAATGTAATTTTAAAAATATCCTAGCATGTGGTAGAGCATATCCTAGTACTGTGCATGTGTGTCTCAATTTTAGAAATGTAACACCCGAGGTACAGATAGGGAAAATGACCACTAGTAAGTGGAGAGGCTAAGATTCGAACCCAGATATCCTGTCCTGAATCTGTGCCACACGGCGTTTTGTTTACTTTGTGAAACCATGGCCATCAAACACACAGAGGGCTGTAGTTTGGAAAGACACGGACTCTATACTACAACCAAAGTTTTGATCTCCTGGCTCTAGCTAAGTGAGAGCAGAGAAGAAGGCTTGACCTGTTAGAAAAACAGTCAGATCCCTGAGCCGCGCCATCCACCAGACTCACCTGGGGCTGTGGACCTTGGATCAAGGACTCGAGAGAGAAATATGAGAGAAGAAGCATCTGGAATCCTGAAAGAATTCTCCCAGAAGCCAATACAAGCTAAACTGACTGTCTTCAACCCCGCATGCCAATGCCTCCTACTATGTTTTGAAGACATTGAAAGGATATGTCATACATGGCAGAAGGGCCAAGGGAACAGGACAGGGATTAAAAAGATTTCCGTTGTTTAACAACAAAATGAACTTTGCTGGAATCTCTCTGGTAAATACAACTTGGCAAAGACTGTTTGAGGGTCTTAGGGAAGAAATTTGATTATGTATTAGATGTTGCCAAGATCGTATTGCAAATGGGAATGTGGTTATATGACAAATCCCCACTTCAAAAAAATATATATTTTGTGTCTGTGGATGGGTGTGTGTGCCTGGGTGTGAACAAATGCACCACGTGCCTTCAAGAGCCTGTGGAGATCAGAAAAGGTTACAGGATCACCTGGAACTGGAGATACAGTAATTGTGGCTGCCCCATGGATGGATACTGGGAACTGAACCTGTTTCCTCTGCAATAGCAGTATACTCTCTTAATGACCGAGGCATCTCTCCAGCCCCAGAAATCCCTTTTTACAGAAGTGATCTGAAGGGAACAAAGTGATGTGGTGTGGTGTCTTTTTAATGAAAACCAGATAGATGGAACAAGTTGGAAAAATCTTAACTCCTGTATCTGAGTGACAGCACATAGGGGATGTATGTTTGACATTTTCATGATAAAATATTTTGATAATAAACACAGAAGGATTCCATCATGATAAAAAGGACTTACATGATACTTAAAGTGGTTTGAAAATCAAACACTTGAGAAGCAGTCAGATACACACCCGACTGCTCGCCTCCACAGAGGCAGGCAGAGGCTAGGAAAAGGATGAAGAGTGGACTATGAGCGCAGGGGAAGATGGACCCGCAGCGCAAGTGCTGACCTTGCTTCGGGGAGATTTGGACAGGATTCACTGTCCACTCTAGAGGACCTGCCTCTGCTTCCAACTTCCTTCTGATGCGCACACCTTTCGTTCACACTGTTTGCATCATCTCTTTGGAGATACAGTGAATCTGGTCTCCAGGACCACCTTATGTGGCTGACTCCCAGTCCTTAGACATCATCGGATGAATTGCTGAAGTCTCTCCATGTATGTGTGTGTTTGTGTCTCTGTGGTCAGTTCTTCCGTACTATATTGTTTGTCTTTTACTCGTAAACTTACAGCCCCATAAAGCCAACAGCCACAGCTCTTCTTGGTATTCAAGCTGTGCTTCCTATACAGCAATCTTTAGGACAACTAATATCCTTCAATAATCAGGACTTAGGCAAGACCAGGCACGTTCAAGGTGAGATGGCCATAGATGATAATTAGGGATTAGATTTTTTCCCCAAGAAGATGACGCATAGCTAATCATTACACTTCCCCTAAGCACCTTTATGGGAGGCTCTACAAAGCCTACGTCAAAATGCAAATAAAAGCATTCAGAGGCATGAATAAATACCATGCAAGTTCATAGACAGACTCTACAAGTACTCAATTTCTTAGTACCTTCTCCCCCTTCCCATGTGGACAACCATTTTGTTTCTAAACATGAGTGGGTTCATTGTGTATAACTACACTTGAGAGTAAATTTTGCTTTTGTTATCTGCATTAAAATGTGATTATTTGCAGCTGGAGAGATGGCTTAGTGGTTAAAAGCACTGGCCGCTCTTGCCAAGAACCCAGGTTCAATTCCCAGCACCCACACGGTGGCTCACAGCCATCTGTAACCCCTAGGGGACCACTTTGGGCAGCAAACACTTAAGTGGTCACACATATAGGCCAAACATCTATTCACATTAAAATAAATGAATAAATAAGTAAATGTGATATTTTCCTTTTCTAATTTTTCATAGATATCTATTAATGGTGGGAGATTATTCTGTCAGGTAGAGATAGTAAACTTTTCTTGTTCCTATTATTAAATATCAGATTGTTGCCATTTGTTTAATATTATGAAATAAACGACTAATACATACTTCTATATGC
Source organism: Peromyscus eremicus (assembly GCF_949786415.1). Lineage (NCBI taxonomy): Eukaryota > Metazoa > Chordata > Mammalia > Rodentia > Cricetidae > Peromyscus > Peromyscus eremicus. Next base: position 772,945 of record NW_026734305.1, read on the forward strand.
ACTGCTTTCTTAGGCACTTATGAGCATTTCTAGGGTATTGGTCCTCAGATCATCATTTGAAAAATAAAATAGAAGATGATATCTAAAGTCACCTTCACACAAGAAAGCTTCAGGTCCAGCGAGAGACCCAGTCTCAAAGGAGCATGGTAAAGAGTGATAGAAGAGAGCTGGGTGGTGGTGGTGACGGTGGTGGTGGTGGTGGTGGTGGTGACGGTGGTGGTGGTGACGGTGGCGGCGGCGCACACCTTTAGTCCCAGCACTTGGGAGGTAGAGGCAGGTGGATTCCTGAGTTCAAGTCCAAGCTGGTCTACAGAGAGAATTCCAGGACAGCCAGGGCTACTCAGAGAAAACATGTCTCGAAAAAAAACAAATAAAACAAAACAAAACACCAAAACCAAGAGGGGGGGGGGGGGAAGAAGACCACTATGCCCAATACCCTCTTTTAGCCTTTGCCAAAAATGTACACGTGTCCTCATACACCACACACATACACACACACACACACACACACACACACACACACACACACACACACACACTCTCGCAACAATCATGATGAGGATAAGAATAACAGCACTAAGAATGAGAGACATGGGTGCTACGGAGAAGTGAGTGTGCCCTGGTGAGCCCAGTGTACCAGCTCTGCTCTCTGTGACTTGGTTCCTGAAGAAAAGTATTTCTGTCTCACGGCTTTGTGGGAGCACTCGCAGCCAGCCCTGATGGGACCCTAGTCCAGTGCCCTTTGTGGTTTTCCCTCCAAATGTTCTCCCTGGCAGCATAACATAGGACCTTGGCATCCTGACTGCTATCTAGAGTTCCATCCCCACCCCCTCCCACAGCAGGCTGCTGGGCCGCTGGGGACACAGTGCCTGCCCTCTTCATCTCACCTCAGCTACGGGGAGTTGCTTGCGTCATCTTTCAGCTGAAACTCTCCTTGAAATTCTTAATTCATGAATTAACCAGTGTTGGGGATCAAACCCAGATCCTCATGAACTCTAAGCAAGCACTGGCTCCCTATGCTCCCCCCTGCCAGCTCTGCTGACTCTCTCGAATCAGATCAACTGCCACACTGGTTTTAATCAGATGGTGAACACCACTCAGTTCCTGCTCCCATACATAGTATGGTGTGCCCTAACCAGTTCTGAAAAACACCTCTCCACTTAGCTTCGACAAATTTAACGAATATGCTGTTTACATCCCGTCCCAGATAATTAATGAAGACGGTAAAAAGAAAAAAAAAGAAAGACCTGCTGAACACAGATCCCCACCTCCTTCCTTGAAGCTTCGTGTGCTGCTATTTATCATGGCACTTTCGTTCCCCCAGGCAGTTTTCAATCAATCTGACACATTCGACTCAATCTGAATTCATTTCTGGGCTACATTTCATGAGGCCTGCTATCAGTTCCTCCATTGATGGCTGGGTGTATTTAGAAATGATAATATAACCAGTGTCCTCTTTCTGTCTATTGTTTTGTGATTTTTTTTTCTAAAGCACAAAATCAATTAATTTAGAGCAACCAGAGAAGCTATATAACTGTTGTCCATGGCTCATGGCTGCAACATCCCACATGCTTTCATATGTTTCCTCTTTCCAATTGTTCTCTTATTGGTGTGCAATGTAGTATCCGAACTTATTTATGCACTCAGCAAACACTCATGGAATACTTACTGAGGGCAGGTACTATGTTTGGAATAGATCTGGGACTGGTTTGATTTAGAAATTAATTATTTGGGGGTTCTTTTGTGAAATGTTACAGAGTAGGGTCTCTCCTAAGCTGATATCTGTGCTACACGTTATCGATACTGAGACAGAGAATGCTGGGAGAGGAAGAAATCTATGTGGCCTCTTACTGGCAGGCATGCTCAACAGGTTCCCTGGGTAAGAAATCAGGACAAGATGGCTAATGTAAGCTAACACAGGGCCCCTGTGCATTGATTGCCTGAGATATCTCTGCCAGGGATATTCTGGACACGTCAGGGTTGAGTACGCACCCCCTTTCTCTCCTCACCTCTCACTGTTCTTCCTGATTTCCACCGGGTCTCTTGCCTCTTTTGATGAATTCATTACTACTCACATTACCACTGCTCACTCACCACCCCTAGACCCGGCCTAGTTATTTCTTCTGCTTGTCATTATCATAGTCTTCTTCTTCTTCCCCCTCCCTCTTCCTCTCTCCTCTCTTAAATGAAACAGGTCTTCATTACTGTTTAATTATCCTTATTTATCTTCTTAAAAGGCCAGTTTTAAAAAGTAGTTCAGAAGCTCAGCTGTTTTGCCATCAATAGCTCAGTGGTTTGCACATAATCATTAAGTTTATCTCCCTATTCGTTAAGGCCAGGCCACCTTTATTTCTGCTGTCCTCTCCTTTCTTTTCTTTATTACGGTTGTATTATTAGCCTCTGCTCCACTGATCATCATAAATACTTCCCAGCTATAACTCTGGAAGCTTTTTGATGATTCATGTGTTCCTAAGAGAGTTCTACAGACAGACTTCATATTCTCTGTGTGTGTGTGTGTGTGTGTGTGTGTGTGTGTGTGTGTGTGTGTCTGTATGTCTGTGTGTCTCTGTCTCTCTCTCCCTCCATCTCCCCTCCATCCCTCCCCTTGCTTCTCCCCCGCCCCCCCCCCCAACTCCATCTCTGTCTCCTTGGATTGTTGCACAACTGTAATAATCTCTTGGACATTATCCAATTGTTCCAGTGATGTCTGGCTTTGGGGGTGAAAACTCTGCTTTTCACCTGCCTCAACTTAGAAGGTGAGTGGAGCTACAGAGCCCCTGCTTTGCCCCTCGGGGAAGAGGCCCATCTTCTCCCTCAGCATAAACTCCACTGAGGAGAAATGACTCCAACTTGTTGAGTTTCCTACCACCAAACAGCACCCTTGGCCTCTTCCAGTGATGGCTTCTCCCTCCCATACACTGCCTTCCTGACAACAACCCTCCCACTCACCAATTATGCCTCAGAGTCAGAGAGTTGAGGGAAGAGGTAAAACTCTTCTCAGGGTGACAAAGAATGTACTAAGCAGCAGTGGCCACTTCTCCTTAGACCCCCTTCCTGTGGTCACTACATTTTCCCATCATTTGTTGTACTGGAGGAATCCCTGTCTGAAGCACACAAATACTTTCTTTTTTCCAAGATAGGGTTTTTTTGTGTAACAGCCCTCACTGTCTTGGAACTCGCTGTGTAGACCAGGCTGGCCTCGAACTCAGAGATCTACCTTTCTCTGCCTCCTTGGCACTGGGATTAAAGGTGTGTGCCATCACTGCCTGATCTTTCTGTTTTATGTTGTTGTTGTTTGTTTGTTTGTTTGTTTGTTTGTTTGGAGATCAGTCTTACTGAAAAGTTCAGGCTGGCCTTGAACTCAGAGATCTGCCTGCCTCTGCCTCCCCAGCGCTGGAATTAAAGGTGTGTGCCACCACCACCTGGCTACATTTTTAAATGAGAAACTGTTTTGGGGAAAAGGTTCATTTCAAACAATTTGGTGAGAATGATATCCCAAACTGAAGAAGAGAACTCATTACTAAATTAGTAATGTAATATATTTTGTGAATGTCACGCACATCTCTCCAGTTTAAAGCTGCTTTTTAAAGGCAAGGCTAAGATACTCCCAATTATTATGCAAATGCTATTTTTATGTCAGCTTACCAAATAAGCACTTTTTTTTCTCCTCGAACTGCCAAGGCTTATAGGTGCCAATTTACGGCATTCTTCAAAATTCATACCAGATAAAGCAGCCTCTGGCGAACTCCAGAAAGACTCTGCTTGACAGTCTAACATGGTGGACACAAACTAAGCTGATGCTTCCCCTCCACCACCTGAGCTTCTCACAGTTCGCCCCACCTTCCCACGGGCACAGCACTCGGTTGTGGGAAGGAACCAGGAGGCAAAAACGAAGCGGCTGCTCGCCACGCCTTCCCCCTTTGCCCACCCTGGCATCCCCAGTCCTCACCTTCCCTACAACTATTTTCTTCAGGTCTACCCCTCTGCCCTCGCGTCCAGGATGGTTGTTTTTCTCGCTTTCGAATACCACACTAGCCACGTGGCAGTAACTTCAGGAATCTTCTAGAAGATGGGGGTTAAACGGTTTGAAAGTCACAACTGCTGACTGATAAGGGGTTCAGTCGGGTCCGGGCCTGACAAACATGGCTCTGGCGGGCCTCGCCTTTCTCCCCCACTCTCTATTCCTCGCTAAAGACTGTTAGATTGCTTTCCGAAAGCTAGCCACTAGCCAGCAAGGTCTAGTCCCTTATTTGGCCACTTCTTCCACCTGAGGCTGACTACCAAGGTCCAGCTATCAAAGTATTGAAGTCCAGCCATCAGAAGCCCCCTTTTGGCTGCCCTAATTAACACGTCCAATTAAAATTAAACACCTCATCCTAACACGGGGTTTCCCCTTGTACCCTTATAAACCACCATTTGCCTACGGGCCACATCTGTCTCTTCTCTATCCAGAGGGAGTCCTTTGCCCTTCCAGGGCAAATATCCCCTGGTCCTCTCCCCGTCCCCTTCCTTCTCCCTGGTCCTCTGTCTCCTGTCTTTGTCTCTTATTCCCTGACCTCTGTCCCTCTGGGGCAAATAATCTCCTCTGTGCTGAGAACTTGGTCTTGGGGTGTCTTGTGCCAACCTCCAGGTCCCTTTCATCAGCTCTGGGAAGGGCCCTGCCCTAAACTGTCCAACTGACCAGCGGGGGCCTGTTTCCTCTGGGTGGAGAGTAACACCCCGGGAAGCCACAAATCAGCTTTCATTAACAGGACAGAAGAAAATGGGGCCAGGCTCAGAATAGCTCCTCCAAAGCTTGTCATTCTTAGCCCATTTACCTCCTCCCAACCTTCCCTTTCCCCCTGCATTCCCCCCATTTTGCCTGTGTCTCCTGCAAAGGAGAGATTCCTTCAGCTCATCTCAGCTCCTGTGCCTTTCTCCATCTCCGTGGGTATTTCACCACCCCTCCCTCTCGGCTCGCCACCCGAGCTCAGTGAGATCCAAATGCAGGCTTCTCACGGATGCCAGCTAAGTGCTTGAGGGGGAGCTGTGGGCTTACCCCCTGCCACTGGGCCAGCCTCATCTCGGAGGAGACATTTTAAACCCCGGGGATGGTAAAAAATCATCATCATTATTACCTCCCTAGGTACCGCGGTGTCAGCGGAGATGGAGAAAGTCTAAAATTACACAGGTCGGTAATGCCGCTTTGGCATAAGATCATCTGAACGTCCATGACCTACTGGCAGCACCCGAATAAATGAGCCAACAAGGTAGAGGCAGCAGGGTGTTCTCAAACCGGGTCCCTGCTGCAGGTTAGCGGCTAAAAACACCTTGTCTTCAAAATGGCCACTAGTTAGGCTGACGAGGGGAAATCACTAAGGGGAAGAAATTCAAGCTTAAGTAGATTAACCACAAAGAAAGCTTCTGCAGGATTTTTCTACTGCTTGCTCATCTCATGATTTAAATATTTAGTCTTCAAACACAGCCAGTGTGTCCACACGAAGTCAGCTGAACACTGGACCTTGCGCTCTCCTTCCTCCGAGAGGGAAAGCTGTGATTTTGTGTGTATAATATTATTAGAGAAAGAATAAATATTTAAAAAAAAAAAGAACCAGTAATTTTTCCTTATGGACTACCATAAGTTCTCCACACACGCTGGGGAAGATCATGTCCTTACAGGACAGACAGCCCTAGGAACCTCACGAGAGTATTCCCCTGAAATTGCACTGTGTTAAATTTTGACTCCAATCAGCAATCCATCAGCAAAGGCTTTGCCACGTTGCTTACACAAAGATTTTCAGTGAGTGACATTTGTTGAAGTGAGATTTAATTTAAATTTGATAGCAGCCCTGTGGTGACACAGAAACTTCCGTCTCCATCAGGGTCGTCATAATATTTTGGAAAGGGCTACAGTGCCACAGTCACATACAGCCTTCTGATGTTTCTGTCCACCAAGGGGCCGCTGAAAAGCTGTTGTTTTTTGTTTTTGTTTTTGTTTTTCCTTTTTTTGTTTGTTTGGTTTTGTTGTTGTTTAATGGAGATTTTTCCTTATCTCTCAGCTTGAGTGTGATCTTTCCATGTTGTGAAGATGCCCAAATTTGCTTTTGATTCTGTTTCCAGCCTCGCCTTACCCATTCTTTTCAATCTTGACTGAGGTCAGGGTACAGTTTCTGCCTACCTACCTTTGCTGGTCATGCATCTTCAACAGCATGCACCAAATAAGTAAAAAGCATCAGGAGGAAATAATGAAATGCTGAGCCCTATCTGTAGCTAAATGCCTCCCACCCTCCCTGCAACAAAAGCACTCCTCCAGGCGCATCCCTGCTGAGTTAGATGGGTGGTTCTAGAACCACAGACTATGGTTTCAGATAGAATTCAGTTGTTTCTCTTGTTTTCAAAGACGGTGGAGCTCCTGAGTGCCATCTCACCACGTGACAAACGGGGTTGGAAGCGGCTGCTCCCACCTCTTCCTGTAACACTGACTTGTCCACGAATTTACTGAACCTTAGTGTAGAGTCAGGGATCAAACGCAGAGTGAAAAAAAAAATCAGATTTGGAAAATTCTGTCCTTGCCAGGTGTGGTGGCTCATACCTTTAATCCCAGCACTGGGGACGCAGAGGCAGGTGGATCTCTGTGAGTTCAAGGCCAGCGTGGTCTACATATCAAATTCCAGGACACTGAGGACTACTCAGAGACCGTGTCCCTGGCCTCAAAACAACAAAACAAAACAAAAAAAACCACCAACAACAAACAAAACAAAATTTGTTCTGAAGGAAACTCAAGTTTGTAAGTAGTTATAGTAAAGGGGGCATTTAACACCATCTCATTTCTACTCCGGTCCTTGCCAAACCTAAGCAGACTCAACCTTCTGCTCTTTAACTGTCAATAATGGTAAGTTCCCTGAGAATCATTTTATGATGTGAACACTGGAGTGTGGCATTCACACAGCCATGGCTGGGAGGCACAGGTGAGTGTTAGACTCTCCTGAAGGCCTTTTGGCAGTATAAATTAACCTGGGAGACTTTTACCACCACTGACGTCACTTCTAAGTTGCTCTCTGGAACAGGCATAGGTGGGGATCCACAGATGGAGTCAGGTTCTGTCTTTCCAGTTGTGGAAACTCAAAGGATTTATGTCGTTTCTGTGATCTAGCCTGCTTCTCTATTGCAACCAACAAAACAAACAAAACAACAAAACCAACAAACCAAACAACAAAAACCAAAACAAACAAAAACAACCTACTGAAAGGGACATGGGGAAGAAGGGGTCTGTTTTTGTCTTACAGGTTAGAGGGGTCACTGAGGGGACGTTAAGGCAGGAACTCAAGACAGGACTTGACTCAGAGACACTGCTTACTGGCTTGCTCCCTCTGGCTTGCTCAACGCCTTTCTTATACATATATCTCAGGACACAGGGGCAGCACAGCTCACAGCAGGCTGGGCCCTCCCTCATCAATCAGACTTCAAGAAAATGCCCCATAGACATGCCCACAGGCCAGTCTGACAGAGGCAAGCCCTCCATTGAGGTCCCCTCTTCCCAGGGGCGTCAGCTTGACACTCTGCCATTGAAAAAGAACGTTCTTAGTATTTGTGAAGAATGAAAACATGAATTGGCTGTTTACACACCCCAGGGTCCCTTTCGGTCTTATGCTCCAGTTGATTTTTTTTTCTCTGTTTTTCTGGGTAACAGCTACAGAATGGAGAAACCACTTGTTTTTTCTTTCGGGGGAAAAAACTAGCTCATAGCTTGGGCAGGTGTTTGGACTTGCAGAGAGCTTCAGAGGAATAAGGCTCCAACAGGTTCTCTGTGACCAGCGGTCCCGGTTGAGTATGTTCTATGATCTTCACTATACCAAGAGAAGGGAACGACAGCTCATTCTCATGTTCCGCAAAACAGCATCCTGTTGAAGAGGCACGGACATGTGAAAGTGGCCCATGGGCGGGAGCTTGTCATTCATTTCCACATACAAAACAAGGAACCTGAAGAAGGGAGGACTTACTCCCGGGAGCTGACCTCTGAGAGAAGGTGCAGAGGACGGAGGATTCAAGCCTGAGAAAGACACAGGATGAAGAGGCACTGTCCTTGAAGGGCCTGGGCTGAGGAGCCGAACTCAGAAAGACTCCAGTGGCCACACTGACAGCCATTAGCTTTCTGACAACAGAGCCATCGACGTCCATCCGGTGCAGGACGCCACGTGAAGCGCACCACACAGCGATTCAGAGTGCTCAGAGTCAGGACCAGCAAGAGGGCGCAGCAGGCAAAGGCACCCACTGCCAAACTTGAGCACCCAAGTCCAATCCTGGGACCCAAGTAGTGGAAGGTCAGAACTGACTCTCACAAGTTGAATTCTGACCGCCACAACACGTACTGTGGCATGAGACCACCTACCAGAAAATGTAATTAAAAATATATATACCCTGAGCTCTGAATCAGGGTACCTAGACGCTTGCCAATTCTAATGCTTACTAGCTCTCTGATCAAGGTGAGCCACCTCGGCCTCAGTATTTGCTGTAAAATGGGAACAAGAGCAGGACCCACAGGGTGGGGCTATCAGGAGAACAGAGTTATTCATGTGTGTAGAATGGGGAAATGTTGGAATGCTAGCTAGGTACCAGTCATAAAATGGAAGGATGCCTGTATTTATTAAGCCATGACCTAAGACTCTTCAAAGAATTTTTAATTATTTGAAAAGTTTTATGAACTGTAGTAACTTATCTTTGGGAACACACCAGTCTGAACATAAATCATTTTGTGATGATTAACCATCCTATGACACACCATCACTGTACATAATTCTTCTTACAAAATGGGCCAACAATATTAACATTAGTAGTAACAGCAAAGCTGGAGAGATGGCTCCGTGGCTGTCTTAGTGAGGGTTTCTATTGCTGTGAAGAGACACCATGACCATGGAAACTCTTATGGAGGAAAACATTTAATTGGGGCTGGCTTACAGTTCAGAGTTTAGTCCATTACCCTTGTGGTGGGAAGCATGGTAGCACACAGGCAGATGTGGTGCTGAAGAAGGAGCTGAGAGTTCTATATCTTCATCTACAGGCAATGGAAGGAGTCTGTGTCCCAAACCGGGCACAGCTTGAGCACATGAGACCTCAAAGCCCGCCTCCACAGTGACACACTTCCTCCAACAAGGCCACACCCCCTAACAGTGCCACTCCCTATGGCCAAGCTTTCAAACACATGAGTCTTTGGGGGCCATTCCTATTCAAACCACAGTGGGGTAAAGCACCTGCCATGAAAGCGTGATGACTTTGGTTTTGATCCCCAGAACCCATGAAAAGCCAGACACGACAGCACATCTGTAGCACATCTGTAGCTCTAGCTCTCCTTTTGCAAGATGAGCAGTGGAGACAGGAGAATCTCTGGAAGTTCATGGGCCAGCTAGCCTAGTATTTCCTATGGCAAGTTCCAAGAGATACTGTCTCAAACAATGTGGGAGGCAAGAAAGTCACCCGAGGTTGTCCTCTGCCTCCACACATCTGCTGCTGTATGTGCATGCCTACACACACACACACACACACACACACACACACACACACACACGCACGCACGCACAGGGTACGGGGGAGAGCGGGGTTGGAAATGAGAAAACAGTAGCAACAATAGCAATGACCAGGACAACTACCAGTACTACGACCACAGTAACACCTTTGTGTAGCACCTGTGTTTTCAAAAGGCTCCTACAAGTCAGGTGGTGGCGGTACAGGCCTTTAATCCCAGCACTTGGGAGGCAGAGGCAGGTGGATTTCCAGCCTGGTCTATTTCATGAGTTCTAGGACAGCCAGGGCTATGTAGAGAGAGCCTGTCTCAATAAAAACCATCCAACCAACCAAACAAAACTGCTCCTACAGAATCCACAGTATTCTGTGACACAAGCCAACCAAATACAGGATGGAGGCACACCTAGGACCCAGGAGTCTTGTCCAGGGTGTGACAGCTCGTCAGCCATCTCTACTGAAGACATGAACTGAACAGGAACTGTGTCCGAGACTCCACCAGGAAACCAGCTCCTTATAAATGGACATCTGATGTGACACAGTCTGGTTGTGCTTTGCCCTCAGCAGAAACGGGACAGATTAAGAACTTTAAACCCTTAGCAGTTACTGAGGTTTTATGATCCCATGTTCACTTATGTATAAACTCAGCTGTTGAATAACTGAACACATGTTTGTCTGGCTTTGAATTTGAGGAGGAGATGATTAAAAAGGCATTGCTATTATCTCATTGTATTTCCATTCCCTGTGAACTTACTTCCAAGTCAATTCCAGTTCATGATAAGTAAGTAAATAATATAAACATGTTGGTGGGACTGACACACGGGTAGGGGCGGTCAGGGAAGCATGAACAACCCTTGCTGGAAAACAGTTACCACATCCAGCTCAAAAATGTGCTTAGTTACCCAAGAATACAAGCCAAGGAATTTCTCAGATTAAACCCTCAAGTTTAACCCTCAAGATACGTTCATGGCACATGTACGTAAAACCAACATAATCCTTTTCAGATCTGATATTTGAAATCAGGACCCATGTCTTCCTCTTGTGCCATCCTGAAATCATCACTTAATACTACATATACGTGGAGAGAAAGCATGCTTTTACCTCCAGGTAACGGATGTGAAGTATTGCCACAAAAATGTTACAAAACACTAAAATTTAACTCAAAATTGCTCCCTCTGAGGCCGAGGGTTAAAGCTGTACATTTGGTCTTTTACAGCCTTCTTTTTCGTGGGCTGTTCCTGTTGACAAATTCACAGATAAACAAACTGCACAGGGAACACTATAACGAGATGAAGTCACGCCAGAAACAAAACGCATCTGTGAAAGGAAAAGATTGTACAGGAAAGCAAGGATTGAGACGGACGTATGTCCTCAATGGCTCCTCACTCTATCCTTGCCTTATTCTCCTTCAGCCTATTTAGAAATGTGGTTGCCAGTACTTCTATGGTAGATAGGGCTCACACACCTGTCAGTCAAGGTATTAAGAGACAAACACATGTGCTTATCCAGTGTATTTGAGGCATCCTGGCCTAGTTTGTGCTGCCATGGGGCAGGAAGTCTTCCAGTTGCTCATATCACAGCCTGGATCGGTGCTCTCCCAGAACCATTTGCTTCGGGTAGATACAGCAGTTGATGTGAGAGATGGAGTGAGAGGCCTTGGTCACCCAACATCCAAGAACATGGTGTTCCTGGACTCTACCTTCAGTGGGAGGATGTTCTACACAGAAAATGAAAGATTACAGTGTCTTAAAAAAAATCTACTCTTCTTGAAAGCAGCCAAGGCACTGCTGGGCCATATAGTGACCTTTGGAAGTCACGCACTGAGCTAGACTGGCAGCTCTCTCCCAGTTCCTCTGCTGAAGGACTACAGACTGGCTGTGAGCCTTCAATTTCCCACACCACTGCAGGGTCTGTCCTAGAACGGAAAGAACAGAGAAAACAAGAGGGAACAGCATCCTCTTTTCCACGTCAGTTGAACCAATGTGCTCTAGCCTGGCTGTTTCCATTGGAGGTAACATGGCCTATCTTCTCCCGTGTGTGGGGTGTGTGTGTGTGTGTGTGTGTGTGTGTGTGTGTGTGTGTGTTTAATAGGGTCTCTTGAAGCCCAAGCTGATGTCAAACTCATGACATAGCTCAGTCTAGGCCACACTTGAATTACTGACCCATCCATCTGCCTCTACCTCCTAAGTGTGGATTACAGGCATGTCCACCACCACCACACCCAGTGCCTCTACCTAAGTGTGGATTACAGGCATGTCCACCACCACCACACCCAGTGCCTCTACCTCCCAAGTGTGGATTACAGGCATGTCCACCACCACCACACCCAGTGCCTCTACCTCCCAAGTGTGGATTACAGGCATGTCCACCACCACCACACCCAGTGCCTCTACCTCCCAAGTGTGGATTACAGGCATGTCCACCACCACCACACCCAGTGCCTCTACCTCCCAAGTGTGGATTACAGGCATGTCCACCACCACCACACCCAGTGCCTCTACCTCCCAAGTGTGGATTACAGGCATGTCCACCACCACCACACCCAGTGCCTCTACCTCCCAAGTGTGGATTACAGGCATGTCCACCACCACCACACCCAGTGCCTCTTCCGTCTATTTAGCAGTCACACAGACATTTGGATCATGGAGAAAATCCTCATTCCTTTTCCCTGTAGTTGGTCCTCCTGAATTGATTACTTAGCAGAACACTCAGGTTGTACATTTTGGGAACACCTTCAAGGTGACAGGGCTCAAGAGACTCTCCAGGGTATGCTGCAATGACTACACTTCCTCATACTTTTCAATCCCGCCCTCCAGCGTGCACCAGACTTGCTCCAACACAGAAGTCCATAGCACACAGAGAACAGCCACAGGTTCCAAAGCTGTGGGGGAACATCACTATTGGAGCAACTGAAGGAGAAGAGACCATTACTAATTTTTTAAAATTTAGATGCTCTCGTGGCGCCAAGGCTGGCCTCAGATTTGATATGTATGGGAGGGTGACCTTGAACCTCTGATCTGCCTGCCTCCACCTCCCAGGAATGAGCCACCACACCTAGTGTACACAATGCTGGGGACAGGATGCAGGGCTTCGTGCAGGCTGGGCAAGCACTCCCGGCGCTGAGCGACACCTCCAGCTCAGAAGACAGCATTTACTTACTATTTTGTCCTTTCCTGTTGTGGACTACAGCTTCGTAGATGCCACGAAAACAAGGCACTTAGACGCCTTAGTTCTAGAAGAACCTCAAACTCAGGGGCATTTGTAGGGAAGATTAAGTGATTTCTGACCCTCTAGTTTAATAAATTCTTAACACATTATTGTCTTTCCACTCTGCAACTGTTAGCACTTTAAGCAGGGAATTCAATAAATGAATGCATCCCCTACAAATGACGTGGACTCTATTTAAACGACAGAGCAAGTCACCTACACATTATTCCCCCTAAAGGGCCTGCACAACACGGAAAGAAGGAATCTGAGTAATGTCCCATGTCTACTGATTGTCTCCATTCAAGGAGATTGTGTCTCTGTGTGATGTGACTCATGGGACACTGGCGCCTGCAGTTTAGAACACAGGGGTGTAGGCTGTCACCCAGCACAGAGCAGCCTGGAGTGAGTTCCACAGCTAACGGGCTGCCCAAGTCATCCATGTGTGACACGTAGTCAAGAGCACACCCTCCTTCAGTGAGACCAGGCCGGGCGAGCTTGAGGGTGACCCAACACATGAATTTCAAAGCATGGCAAGCTGTTCTCTCCAGAAAATCATTGTGTTTAACACACTCTCAGCAGAACCCCCAACTAGCCACAATCTGTAAGGGTCTCTTGTCTCGGGCTGCACAGCTCAGCTGTGCGGGGCTTTCTCTGCAGTGGTAATTGGTTTGGCTGTCCATCCCACCCACCAGGTGATAGAAAACTATCAATCAGCATAAATGCAATGTGAGGGAAGTCTCTTTAGCCAATTAGTCAGTAATGAGAACATTAGCCGAGATATCTTCTGCAGAGGGCACCTTAGCCATTCCACGAGAGTCTGAGGGGATGGCGGTCCCTGCGTGATTAATAAAAATCACAGGACACTTCAGAAACCCTACATGGGCGAAGAAGAAAACCAGAAACACTTGGAAGAGCCACATGTTTCGTTGTTGAGTCCTCTGAGCAGACACAGTGAAGAAGTGGGGGGAGGGGGAGGGGGAGAGGCTGGAGGGTCGATGGATGCCACCCTCCCAGTCACAGGTAAGACAAGAACACCATGACTCGTCCAAGGTCAACCAGCTGGCCCGCCATGGTACACCTTGATGGCCAGGTGTGATGATGATATCTGTAATCAGAGCATGGGGAGATGAGGCAGGGGGACAGAGACCGGGAGGTCAGGCACAGAGAGTCCGAGGTCACATAGCAAGGTCCTGTATCCAAGAGCTAAGAGCGAGGGCAGGGAGAGAGCTCTGTTGAGAAAGTGCCTGCCACTCAAGGTAAGGACCTGAGCTCAACCCCCAGCCCCAATAAAAGCTAGGCATAGTGGTGTATGTCTGTTACCCGACTGGGGGGAAAGGAGCAGAAGCAGGCAGATCCCTGGAGCTCACTGGCCAGCCGGCCTAGCTGAATTGATGAGCCCCAGGTCCAGTGAGACACCCTCTCTCCAAAAGTAAGATGGAGGGGAATGGAGGAAGACACTTGATGTCTCACTGACCTCTGACCTCCACGTGTGTATGTATAGGTATACCTGTATGCACACACACGCTCACCAAGGGCCATGGACGTAGGTCAGCACAAGAATGCTTAACTATCATATACAAGGCCCTATGCTTGATCCCCAAAACAGAAAAAAAAGTGAAGCCTGCTGAAAGCTGCGAAGATAACTGTCAGTAATAGGGAGAATTTTCCAATACTTCTGATACGTCTGCATCGTGTGTGTGTGTGTGTGTGTGTGTGTGTGTGTGTGTGTGTGTTCTGTCTCTAGTGAAGACAAGGGTTTTGTGTGCTACTTCTGTGACTGCTGGAGCCCAGCATGACCGTTTTGTGTCCTGAGGAAGTACCATATGTATTAAGATCAATGTCCTCTAGGGCCCTGATGGGCCTACCATGTCAGCTCCACTAATAACTAGACATGTGACTTCAGACGAAGACCTTAGTTTCCCCACATGTAAACTGTGGATAACAATAGTCTCCACCTTCCAATGTTGTCCTGAGGATTCAGTCCATCTCCACAAAAGACAAGGACTAGACCTTCCCTCACCAGCTCGGGTACCACTGTACAGGATGTGCCTTGGGGAGACGAGTCAAGGAGATGACGACATCTTCCTGTGCAGGAGTACTACCATGGCAAGTGAAGGCAAACTAAATAATGCCACAACTTCCCTTGGGAGGATGGTGGTAGGAGAGTAAACCCCACGAGAGACAGCCAAGGTGAGGCTGATGAGGTTGATTTGTGGGTGGATCACCAGTGCTTTGGATGACAGTGCCATGGTGTCCCTACCTGACCATTGAGATGCTTCCTAGCAGAACCACTTGGGCACAGTGAGGTTCTGTGCCCACCCACTCCTACACCCTACCTACCAGCCAAGGTGACGGTAACAGATCTTTATCTGTGGTACACAGTATCCTCATCACTCCATCTGAGCCACCAAGCCCTGGACTTGAGGGTGACTTCACCTTTCCTAGAGGCTTCGGCATCCGCTCCTCCCACAGAGCCTCACAACTCTTTAGACACAGTGTGGCACTATGTAGGGGCAGTGTATTATCACTGCTCGCTGGGCCCTATCTCTGTACTTCCTATCCCCTCACAGTGCCTCCTCAATGCGGGGCCAGGCAGATTTTGACAAAAGGGCCACCTCAGTGATGGTCCCAACGGAGTACACCCAAACACAGGAACCATTTCGACAATGGCTCAGCTATGAAATGTCTCTCTGGGCATTTCCTTCCTCCCCGCCCTCCTTCTTATCTGTCTCTCTTCCCTTAAAAGGGGACTTGCTGTATTTCCCAGGCTGTCCCTGAGCCACTGTACCTGAGCTCAGCATGGAGACGACAGGCACATGTACCCACTGCTAACCTCCCGACTCACAGGCTCAGAGAAAAGGAAGGGACACCCCTGCCTCTGCCTTTGGTGGGCTGTGCACATCTGTCTCCTGCAAAGGGGAAGCAAAGAGAAAACGCATGGGACAGAGCCTGAGGATTCCCCAAGGTAAGACTGCATTCCCCCTTTACAGCCCGTCCTTCGCCATGCACAGGGAGCTTGGTGTCAGTGATTGGCTACAGAAGGAAGGAAAGAAACACATCTTGAATCTACGAGGTCCACCTCAAAATCTGCCTAACCTCTCTCTAGAGAAAGGTTCTCAATGTGGTTTTCAGCCACCATGCAGAGTTCCCAACAGGACCCATCTTCAGGTAGAGGGGGAGGGACCCTTCCACCTGAGCAGATGTCTGCGCCCCTCTGCCTCCTATTCAAGGTTAGTGTGGTGCAGACCCCTAGTCAGACGCTGTGCTACAGTCCATCCAACCCTGTGTTCCACAAAAGCTAGAACCTTCAAAGCATGCCCCTCTAAAAATCAACAGTCTAAAATGCTAGCAAAAAGGACATCATCGCTTTGTGAAAACTGGAAATGTAAGCGGCTCAGAGAGTAACTGCCATATTTATGTCTTTCATACTGACCTTATCTAATGAGAGCTGGAAAATCAGCGCCAGGAGCCAACTCGTCACTGTTTTAAGTAGGACTCAAAGATACATGGTGTGTATAATAATAGTATTCTTCCATTGTTACGTAAACATAAACGATCACACCCCCTTCTATTCTTTAGACTTTGTGACAATCTGAGCTAATACAGTTAATTCAGCTCAAGTCCCTGAAAACACAGACGATTGCTATTTATCAGTTGGCTGAGCCATTAAAATTGCCTCTGACACGCAATCTCTAGAACTTCCATGGGTGACACCATCCAATCATTGTGTTGTGTGAGACACAGTCGCTAGTTTTTAAATTTCTGTGTTCCTAACATTCAAAATAATACTTTACTTTGTCTTATGGTGACAGTTTTTAAATTACCAATTCTATATAAATACAAACTGGTTTATCCCAATTTTTCAAGAGGTAAATTATTACTAGTGTGTGACTCGGTCTTAGAACAGCATGAAAGAGCATGGCTACACACACGCCCAGCAATAGCTCAGACTCCGTGGGCAATAGGCCAAAGGTCGGAAAATAAAGAGAGCCAGGAGCAAAGGAATATCGAGGTAGAGGGCAGTGGTATAGAGAGGAAGGCTGGATGATAAACTACTCAAAATCAAACAGTCGGAAGTGAATTCTGACCCCCTCCTTCCAACAGACTAAAAGGACCCACGTCCAGCATTGTTTTAGAAAAAAAAATCTTCATCCTGAGTGAGGTATCCCAGACTCAGAAAGACAAACATGGTATGTACTCACTCATAACAGGATACTAGATGTGGAACAAGGATGACTGGACTGCTACTCACATCACCAGGCAGGCTACCTGGAAAACAGGACCCCAAGAAAGACACAGGGATCGCCCAATGACAGAGAAATGGAATGAGATCTACATGAACAGCCTGGACATGAGTGGGGGTAGTGAAGGGCGAGGGTCGAGGGAAAGAGAGCTTGGGTGAGTGGGAGATCCCAGCTGGATCAACAACAGAGAGGGAGAACAAGGAATAGGAGACCATGGTAAATGAAGACCACATGAGAATAGGAAGAAACAAAGTGCTAGAGAGGCCCACAGAAATCCACAAAGATACCCCCCACAACAGACTGCTGGCAATGGTCGAGAGACAGTCCGAACTGACCTACTCTGGTGATGGGATGGCCAAACACCCTAATTGTCGTGCTAGAAACCTCATCCAACTACTGAGGGATCTGGATGCAGAGATCCATGACTAGGCCCCAGGTGGATCTCTGGGAATCCAATTAGCGAGAATGACGAGGGTTTATATGAGCGAGAATTGTTGAGACCAAGGTTGGATAAAGCACAGAGACAAATAGCCAAACAAACGGAAACACATGAACTATGAACCAATGGCTGAGGGGTCACCAACTGGATCAGGCCCTCTGAATGGGTGAGACAGTTGATTGGCCTGATCTGTTTGGGAGGCATCCAGGCAGTGGGACCGGGTCCTGTGCTCATTGCATGAGTCGGCTGTTTGAAACCTGGGGCTTATGCAGGGTCACTTGGCTCGGCCTGGGAGGAGGGGACTGGACCTACCTGGACTGAGTCCACCAGGTTGATCTCAGTCTGTGGGGAAGGCTTTGCCCTGGAGGAGATTGGAATGGGGGGCGGGCTGGGGGGAAGGTGAGGGGGGCGGGAGGGGGAAGAACAAGGGAATCTGTGGCTGATATGTAGAACTGAATTGTATTGCAAAATAAAAATTTAAAAAATAAAAAAAAAATAAAAAAAATCTATTCTTTTAAAAATGTCTAGACAACGATAAACACAAAGAAAAACCATACATTTGGGAAGGTTGCAATTCCATCATCCAGAAAGACAGACTTTTTTAAAAACTACATGCGTAGCCATCTCTTATTCAAGAGATCAATAAATAAAACAGCTAATCTTCATGAGAGCCCAAGTGCAAGGCCTTCTTCAAACACCTCTCCCCTCACCCAAGTCTCCCCCGAGTCCTGTGAAGTGGGGAAGTAATTGTGTTTTACTAATAGCATGTGAGTAACGTCCCCAAATTCGACATGCAGGGCATGGTGGAGCCGGGATTCCAACCTGGGTCTCTGTGACTCCAGACACTGCATCACTGATCATTTCATTAGGACGCATGTGGATGGATGAGGACATAGCCATGGTTCCTGTGTCTACCTTGTGGCTTGAAGGGCTGCTGGCAAAGCTGTGTATACTTTTTTAAAAAGAGCTGGGTAAATAACCACACATATTCCTTCCCCACAGTACCCCAGTTTTCATCTACAGCACCCTGCTTCAACATCAAAAGAAATGTTGACTTCTCTTTTGTTTCCAGTCACTCGGAGGTCACATGACAACAGGGTTGCAGGGA
Source organism: Peromyscus eremicus (assembly GCF_949786415.1). Lineage (NCBI taxonomy): Eukaryota > Metazoa > Chordata > Mammalia > Rodentia > Cricetidae > Peromyscus > Peromyscus eremicus. The sequence goes on from NW_026734305.1 coordinate 791,438, forward strand.
TGTGAGGACAGGATGAAGATGTGTGAGGGACTGTGGCGCTTCCTGTGGGCCCCGGGTGCTTCCTGTTGGAGAAGAAACATCTGTCCCGCTGCTCTGGCACAAACTTTACATACAATCTCAAGTTTCAGTTAGTGGTTGGTCTCCACTTCCTGTCCCAAGCCATTGGGCAAGACTTGGGCTTCACTTTCCTGAGACCTCAAGACTAGGTTAGTAGAATGCCCTGAATAGCTTTGTGCCTACCAGGCCAGGGTGGGGGATGGGCGCGAGAAAAGCGGGTCCACCTATAGGGACGAGGCAGCAAGTTATTCAAATTCAGGACGGTTCCCAGACATGCCACAGCACTACGGACAGGGCCCGCTGTACATATACACTTTCTGGTTGGACCACTCTTTGTCTCCCAAGTTCCCACTGGGGTCTATTAAATCCACACTCACTTACCTAAGGCTCTGTTCAGTCCCTTCCCTCACTCACAGTGCAGTATATTTGAAGACTTTACTATTCCAAAGCACTGATGCATTGTTTTCTTTTTACTCTTATTATTTTTATTTTAATATGGCAGAGGAAAAAGCTCAGGGAAGACACTACTGTTGCATTTGCAAACCAATCATCTGGGGGATTTGGGACCATACAGCATTTCCGGTGGTTTCTGACATCCAACTTCCTCCCTGCCTCCCCCTCTCTCTCCCTTCCCCCCTATTGTCAAGGAAGTACCTGAGCTAGTGAGAACTTTTAAAATGAGAACAGTAGAAATATCCAAAAGCCACCAGTAAATCTGTATTTTAAAATCACGGTGCTGGCCCTCGCACGACTTATACAAGTATGCACGGTGTATCTGAGTCACCTCACTTGTGCCCACCCAGCTCTTGAGAGAATTCAGAAAAAGACAACGCTCAATCAGCTTAAAATAGTGAGTTGTGCTGGGTAGTGGTGGCACCTGCCTTTAATCCCAGCACTCAGGAGGCAGAGGCAGGCAGATCTCTGTGAGTTCGAGGCCAGCCTGGTCTACAGAGCAAGATCCAGGACAGCCAGGGCTACATAGACAAACCTTGTCTCGAAAAACAAACAAACATACAGTGCGTGTGTGTGTGTGTGTGTGTGTGTGTGTGTGTGTGTGTGTGTGTAGTGGATTGTGACAGGTAAAACACACAAGGACTCACACACAGAACCAACTTCCCCTCAAGGGGGAATCAGTAAATAAAAATTCATTAGGGTAGTAACCTCCTGTATGTAAATAGTACTGACATCACTCTTAGCGCTAAGAAAAACATACAAGATGGATATCTTGAAAACATTAAAGCAAGGAGAGTTGATTTCTAATACGCTCCTTGTGAAAAGGAAGAAATAACAATACGCCATTCCTTTTTCAAAGAGATGTTTAAGAAGAAACAAGTAATGGTTAAGAATACTTTCAGTTCTGCTGGGCAAGTTACTACCCAATCCCAAGAGAGTTAAGTTTTTAAAAAAGGAAATAGAGCGGGTGTTTTCTGCAGTTTCAGTGAGAGCTCTGGGCCCAAAATGTTTTAAAAGCAGAAAATTGGTAACACTGGAGATATTGTCAAAATACGTTTCCCTCTGGTTCAGAAATGGCGCGAGGGAGGGCTGGCAGGGTGGAGTGGGAAGGAATTGTCATCAAAGCATTGTTAATACGAACTGAATTGCACTACAAAGGCGATGCTTCAACATGGAGAATGAAAATTGTTCTGTATTATCATGGATTGACAATATGACAATCGTTCATTGAAAGTGGGTGACAGCTGTAGCATTAGAGCTCCGTGCACAAGGCAGGATGAATGAGTGTTACAAGTTCTTCCAGAATGGGCCCCTATTTCACAAGAGTCCATCTCTTCCCCAAATAAATACACGCCAGCTTTTCACTGTCTCAGCAAATTTAGCATCTCTTTACAAAGCAACCTGCTACCCGTGGCCTCAAAGTGCCAATGTCAAGTCCCCGCTTGGCGGATTTGCAGCAGCTGGGAAATGCCAAGTCAAAATGCCATGCAAGATCTATACAGCTCTTCAGCAGAGGAAAGGGCAAGAGACAGGAAAATGCCCATGCCCAGATGTGTGTGAACTGGGATCCGCTGGAGGAGTTTCTGGTACCGGGCTCAGTACACTACGGAGGTAGGTGTGCCTCTGACACCAACTCACTGACCTAAAAGAAATAACATTATGCATGCAACTTAAATTAACATACTCAGGGGCCAGAGGTAGTTACACAAGTCCTTAGCTATAACAGAAGCCAGTCCTGTTTAACACACACACACACACACACACACACACACACACACACACACACACGGTGGGTGTGGGGAGCAGAGGTAGGCGGACTGGAGAGATGGCTCAGTTGGTAAAGTGTTTGCTTACCCTACAGGCACAAAGACGTGAGCGCAATCCCTGGAACACACATAAAAACGGGCCAGGGTGGGCACACTCTTGTAATCCTAGAGCTGGGGACAAGGCAAATCTTTGGGACTTGCCAGCCAGCCTGCCTTAATCAGTTAATTCCAGTCCAATGAGAGACTTGTCTCCAAAAAAAAAAAGTGGATGAATGATACCTAAGACAAATAATATTAAAGATGTCTTTTTGGCTTCCACACATATATGTACTTATATACATAGAAACAAGCACACACAAGTACACACAAAAGGCAAAGGAAAAAAGACAAAACCCACACATAGCATGAGAGGAAAAGATAACATCCTTTTCACACTCAGACGTTAGTATTTTTATTTCTAGCTTCAAATGCATTTAAACATATTTTACAGTGTATCTCTGATACATTAAACACAACCTGGAACGCATTGATGGGGTATGGAGATGTTTTGAGATGTGTACACATGACCAAACCCAGTTAAATTATCTGCCTCCTCTAAGACTTACATGTGTGTTCGGGGAAACATGAAAAGCCGTCACTTCTACCTTTTTGCGACAGACAATACAGTGCGCAACACCCTACAACTTCTTGCCTCTTGCTCTTACAGCTTGGTCCCCCTGGCCAGCCCTTTCCCAAGGCTTCTTCTGCCCACTGTCTCCCATGCTCGAAGCCATTATTCTGCTCCCAGTTTCCACACGTCTTTAAAAGACAGAATGCTACCTACTCTGTGCTGGCGCTTGCTTCTCTGAAAATTTGGGATTGGAATATTGTAAACATGTCTCCATCTCCTTAAGTATTTTAAAACAGGATTTCCACGGCCACAGTTATCCTCTCCTGTACCCAGAGCACAACGTGCACACTTCTCTATTGTTGGACATTTAGGCTGTATCCAGTTTTTCACAAAGAAAAGTAATGTGACTATTACGTCATAGAATACATTCATAAAACCTGCGCAGATTGCCTGTGATTCTGACCGGGTGGTAGTCACAGCCCTGGGGTAGGTGCCTGGAGGAGAAATAACCCACCAGAGAGACTCTGAAATATGGGAGAGAACAAGTGAGACGGTGTCTAGAGTGGGCAGGGCCTCTATTGGTCCAGTCTTCTCCAGTTCAACAGAACAGTCTGTCTTGGTGAAGAAATGAGGAAAAAAAAAATATATGCAAAGAAAGAGGAATTCTGTGCATCCCGTCCATGCTCCCAAACTCAGTACTAAACATAAACTTCCTCTGACATGTTGGAGTATGCTGTGGGAGTTGCTGAGCTTACTCTGTGTATTTCCAGCTCCCTTCTAGGTTCCCAGTAGACCTGCACCTCCTGGGCCTTGTGTGGTTAGCTGGAATCAGGGGCCTCCTTTTGACAAACGAATTGTGAGTAGACTGGCAGGTGTCCTTTCTGGAATATTCCATTACTCAGGTTAGACGCTCCAAAGGCTCTCTCTTTTCTTACAAACACCAGTGTAAGATTGGATTTGTAAGAATGAGGCCCCAATTGACCATGACAAGCAGGACCCCTATTTCCCCATGAGCTCACAGCAAGTATGAACAGGGAGACAATTGTTGTTTGAACCCCTATTTTACTTATTACTATCTATCCTCACTTCTCCTGCCTGGCCCATTCAACAACATTTAACTGACTTCTCCCTGATCTCCTGATCTAATTTGAAATGTTCATAGAAAATTCCATTCTCCTCTATTCGTATAGTTTGAAAATGTGGCAAATGACAGAGAGAATTTTTCAGGTTTCCTGGGTTCATTATGGGATAAATCAACAGGTATTTTTCCATTGGCAATTGGGGATGGAGCAGTTCCATCGTCTTAGAAAAGTCTGCCCTGGGAAATGACTGATGGCATTCTCCTAAAACCCTGATCGGTTGGTTCTAGGGAGAGTGAGCAGGCTTGCCCCTGCAGCTTTCTGGGGGTTTGGTTGCTTGCTTGCCTGCTTTTTTTATAAAAGAGGCTTGTAAAGTTGCCCAAGCTGGCCTTGGACTCACTCTGTAGCCCAGGCAGGCCTTTAATCTTGCAGTCTTCCTGCCTCAGCCTCCCAAGTGGGTAGGATCACAGCAGGTGTGCCACACTTCTTGTCTTGGTACAGGACCCTTTCCCACACACTCACACCATTGCTGCCCTATCGGTCATGGATCATGAAGCCCTCGCTAGAATGGGCCAGAAGAGATTTGCTCATACTCACAAACCTCCAGAATTAAAAGCACTATATAACCTAGCTGGCCTAAACAGCCTGACCTAGCTGGTAAAACAGCCTGACCTTGAACTCACAGAGATCCACTTGCCTCTGCCTCCCCAGTGCTGGAATTAAAGGTGCATGATAGCCATACTGGGCTGTAAACTTTAAACAAGAAAATTTTGTTTAGATTTATTTTATGTGTATGGGTGTTTTACCCACGTATGTGTATGTGTACTACGAATGTGCCTGGTGCCTTTGGAGATCAGAAGAAGGCAATGGATTCCCTGAACCTGGAGCCATGGATGGTTATGAGCTACCATTTGGGTACTGGGGACCAGACCCAGGTCCTCTGCAAGAACAAGTACTCTAACCCACTGAGACATCACTCCAGCCCCTGTAAACTTTATTTTTAATGAATTTTCTAGCCTTGAGTATTTTGTCATGGCAATGAATAAGAGGATAATGAGGAAATGTAAAGACAGGAAGGGCAAAACTCTGGCCCTAAATAACTTAAAACGGAAGAGATATAGTTTCCATTTTCCACAATGGAGGAATTGAGAGTTAGCAACTGGACTAGGCTGGGGGGGGGGGTGTACCTGGGCGGGTGGGCAACCGAACTACAGGGGTACCTGGGCAGGTGGGCAACTGGACTACAGGGGGTTCCTGGGCAGGGGTCAGTCTGAAACTGTTTGAACAGCAAGTTCATTGCATGTCATTATGTGCTTATCCCAAGTGGCATTTCCGGGATGATGAAGGGGGCTGTGGGATGGATTTCCGGGATGATGAAGGGGGCTGTGGGATGGAGGCCAGAGACAGGCTCTGTTCTAGACAGAGGCCAACACCAGCTGCTGCTGGCCAAGAATGTAAAAGGTTGAACTCAGAGGAGAAACTGCAAAGTACCCAAAGAGAAGGGAAAAGGTGGCCTCAGGACTTCAGAAGAAGAGATCCTAGTGGAAGAGACTGAGAGGGAGGAATCTGACGCGTGCGTGTGTCGCCAAGATTTCCACGAGGAAAGAGGCGGTGTGGAAGGAGGGCACAGCTGAAGTGCACGCTCGGAAGAGACAAAGCAGAGCACAGATCAGGTGTGCAGAATAACCCTGCAGAAACATCACACAAAGGATGTTAGACAAGCGTGAATCTTAGGGCAGAACACCTAGGGACTTAGAGGGATTTGTGCACCGCCAGCTGAGTTAGGAGGTGGGTGTGAAGCCAGGATTTGAAGGAGAGAATTCTCAACCAGGAAGAAGAGAAGAAACAGAGCAGGTCCTGGCAGGTTTTCTTGGCAGGAGCATGGCGCCTGTAACTGAATAATGAAGTCAGGGCCCGGCTCCCAACTCAGCTCTGGACATGGGGGGCGGGGGGTGGAGGGGAGGATAAGTACATCAGAGCCGAGCTTGCTGAAGATAGACGAGTGTACAGAATTCGCTGGTCGGTCCTTTTCCTGCCCTTGTCTTTCTTCTTCTTTAAAAAAAAACTTCTTAGCCCATTTTTTGTAGCCTTATTTTGTCATTAGTAAGACAGACACAGTAGAAAACGAAGGTGTTGCCTGGACCTGATAACCCACGACGTGTGCGCGCCTCTGCTTTATCCCCAGAAGCGCGGAACACAAGACTCATTGAGAATTTTGTCTTCAAACGCTGTAAAGGCAGCAGGCCGCACGGGCTACCTTTGCTCTTCAGACTAAAAGGGAAACATTCCAGTTCCTCAAACCTTTGTAAACATTTCCCGGTGTGAACCCTTCGGCTTAATCTCGCCTCAGCTGGGCTTCCTTCTATGAAAGCCATTTAGCTGGGCTTCAAACAAAAAGACAAAAATTTGTATAAAGGCTGGGAAAGGCAGATGGGGAGGGAGAAGGGCCTCTTTCTGAGGGATCCCAGGGGTGGAACAGATTTCACCCTTTCCCCAGTGTGCCCAAATGGCAACTGCAGGAAGAGGACCCAGGAAATGCACCTAGTGACCCAATGATACAGCAGCAGGCAAAACGCCAGGAGACAATCAACCCCACAGGAGAAAGCTTCTTGTACCTGGGCTACGAAAGCTGTGGCTCTTTCTTTCCTTTTATCACCAGAGAGAGCAAACATTCTCCATGAAATCTGCGCCGTCCTCAGGTCAGATCTGCAAAGCTATAATTATCCAGGTAACTCGGGTCTGATGTTTCTCAAAATATCCAGGTAATTATAGGAGAAAGGTCATTTCCTCTATGTAATCCCAACCCTAGCACTGGCTGTCTACACTGGCAGTTTTCCAGTCAAGATCGGCCTGTCATTTCATTTTGTTCTTGAATAGAATTTGCCAACGACTGAGAATCCTAACGGGGAAGTTTTAAAAATTACTTTTGTACGTATGCCTCTTCCTTCACCCTCCAACCCCCATGTTCTGATGATGTCCTCACAAGATGGTATGTAAAAACACCCACTGCTAATTTTTAACATTCAAAGGAATTGAATTCTGGGAAGACGACACTGTGAGACATACAGGAAAGGAGCAAAGTGGATAGGAGGGACGGACATAGCAGTCCCAGGGTCTCCAAAACGGAGGGGCTTAACTGCTGGGCCCTGTTCCAAGTGAGAAAGAGCAGGGGTCTGCGGGTCAACAACCCGATCTTTCGGAGTTTGGGCTTTGGCAGCACAGGGAGTTTGGGGACAGGAGGAAGCGCATCTGCCTGAGGAAGCCACTGTTCCTTTGCTTCACAAAGGAAAAAAAAAAAATGGCATTTATCCCAAGTACAGCAGAGCGTGGTAGGATTCGCCTCTCCCATCCTTTCTTCCCTCTTCCTCCTCCCAGCGCCCTCGCCGCCGCCCCTTCCTGTCGGAAGAGAAAAGGTGGGAGGGGGAGGAGGACCCACCGGTCACAGGCGGCGCGGTGGGATTCTCTTTCTTCGGCTTTTACCAGCCGATGGGGGTCAGGACGCTATTGGTTCAGCTTCATGTGCGAGCTGGTGCCTCTCGCTTAGCAACAGCGAGCCGCGGAGGCAGGAAGCAACGCCACCTGGCCCTGCGAGTGTGCGATGCTTTAAAAGCGAGACAGAAGGGGAGAGAGAAAGAGCAATCTAGCTTAACATATTGTACTCTCAAGAGTGGGGCTTCATCAGGCTGGTAACGACAGCCAGCCAGGCAAAAAGTGGACACGAGCTCTGTCCCAGGGGCATCTCTGTATCACCCTAGGTGGTCCACACGTAGTTTTTGTTTGAAAGAACAGTCTACTGTGCTGCATGGGAGGTGGGCGGAGAGATGGTTATCTGAGAGGTGGGGGTGAATCCACAACTCTCTCAGTGAGTTCAGTCAGTCTTATTTGTTTTCACACCAGGGTATTACTAGAAAAGACAAAGTAAAATTGGGTATGCTTGAAAAGGCAATTGGCTAGGTAATAATCATGGCTTTCTTCCTTTTTCTTTTCTTTTTTTTAATTAGTCAACATGGTTGCTGTTTCTAAGTGCTAAAATCCATCTTAGTGGTTGACAATTAGCTTTTTTGGGGAGTCGAAAATGGCAAAAGAAAAATCCTGTAAGGTGTGTGTGTGGTGTGTGTGTGTGTGTGTGTGTGTGTGTGTTTGAGAGAGAGAGATGTCGATGTGATGTGAGGTGTGGTGTGCATATCAGTGTGTGTGTGTGTGTGTGTGTGTGTGTGTGTGTGTGTGTGTTTGAGAGAGATGTCGATGTGCATCTGATGTAAGGTGTGGTGTGCATATCAGTGTGTGTGTCTGTCTGTTCATCTCTCTGTCTGTAGGAAAGATTTTTGCTGTTGCCTTTGCTGCTTTTGTGTTCCAAGAGGCATTCTGAGGAGGCTGGTGTGAGCTCTGACGCTCTCCCTGCCCAAGTGTGGCAGGGCTCCATGACAGTGAAAATAAGGTAACGCACTCAGCTAGTTCATGTCCTCTGGTTCTAGATCTCCCTACCATACTTTAGAAGGCTCCTCGGCCTTGTGTACCCCCTACACCCCAATGCATCCCATAACATCCAAGGCTGGTCTTTGACTCCAAACTACAAATGAGAAAGTATGTCTCTCTATTTCTTAGGGGAAAAAATGGAGTCCACATGGGTCTTTCACGGGTGTCCACTGGTGCCCCAGGACAAAGACCAACACCGTGGCAGGCACAGATGGGCTACACCCCCAGCACCGTCTAAACCAGACCCAGTTAACCCCTTCTGTGCTGAGGTGGACAAGCCACTGACTACAGTGACACCTACTGCTGGAGAACAGTTGTACATCGGTCTCCAACCAGGTTCTGAGAGGCAGCCACTGGCGCCACTCCTGGGCACCACTGAGCACATTGCTCTTCCACCCTGGACACCTGAAGCCCTCTCACACAGGCTGCCCTCAGCACCCGACACTCGGGCCTCCTTTGTGGGGACACAACCTACTGTCAGCAAAGACCCTACACAGGAAGGAGGGAAACCGGGCTGATAGACATCCACACCATCGCAGAATGGTTGCTCAGGTGAGCCCTCGCTATCCATGCTCTAGGAACCAGACTGCTTTCTTCTGGGAGGAACTGAGTATCGGCTGAATTTCACAGAGAATTACGTGGACCAAAGTTTTAGCGCTAGTGACAGGGTTCACAGAAACCGCTTTCCATGGGTTGCAGGGTAGACTTTCAGTTCATCTGTATTTCTCTTGTCCTGTGTAGTTCATCCGGTGCCAGGACTCCCTCCCATTCGGAGGAAAAATCCATTTAATTAGAAAAGCAAGTTACAGTTTTCTGAAGCGTAGCAAAACGTCTGTGCTGATGGCAACAATGTCTAGGAGCGCAGGAGTCCTGTCTCCAGGAAGGATCAGAAACAATGGATGAACAGTACTGGTTACACACATACAATCTCATACCGTGCATAGGCATCACATTACACACACACACACACACACACACACACACACACACACGCTGTCAAAAAAGGTACTGAGCGTAAAGTTATATTAAAAGTGGCTATAACAGCTGCCTTGGGTGATCATAAACAGAAGTTCTAGCTCCTTTCATCTTGAGCAAAGACTGTACAAGGAGTCGTCACCCCAAGTGGCTGCGTGATGAACACCACACATAGCAATGCAGGAAGCTCAAGCATGACCACATGTTTGGCTTTTTGTTCCCAAACACTTCACCAGGGATAACTGGATTTCGAGCCTTGATTCTCTCGGAGCGCTGCAGTTCGCTCAAGATTGCAGAGGCGGCCAGGCTTCCCGACTTAACCTTGCCCGTGGCACTGAGTGGCACCGCCAGCGCCAGGTGACGACTGTAAACAGCCTGTCTCGTCCCTGTGCGCTCACAGGTGCCCTGTTCACATTCCTCATGAACTTGTCATGCCTCCATGAAATGGGTTAAGGACAAGTAATGGGGATGGACGTAGAAGGCTTCGGTGAAACCCAGGAGCGGTTCAAACACACGGTAAATGGGAGGCTGAACCTGCTCACCTGCATTTACCAAACTCTCTCATGTCTAAACACTGAAATGTGCACGGAGTGAAAAGCTACTCGGGGAGGAATCAAACTCACTCTCCACCGAGACCCAGATCCACCAGGTGGTGCTGCCGGGGGTGGCCGGCTCCCAAGGCTAACTAAGCACAACTGTGACGTTTTCACTCTTTCCCACAGACTCACACTGGCAGAACACACCTGGACACAAGCCTGCGTGGCATGTGCAGAGCAGAGAGCTTTGTTCTAGCCATGGGTCACCCAGCCCGTGCGTGAAAGTCTGTCCAGGGAGGTGACCATGGAAATGGCAGCCTCCGAATGCCCCTCAAAGACAGCTTTCATTCAAAGTATTTTTAAATCTCAAACTCATTCCTCTTAACAGGGAAGGGAAATAAGCAGTGACTGGTATATATCTCCCTTGTCCTTTTCTTCTCCAGGAGGTTCTAAGCATGAGGTTTTAATACACAGCACTACCCTAACAGACAACATGTAGGAACAGCTAAAGTCTCTTCATTCAAAATGTCAGAGTCGTTCTTATGAAGTCAACACTAAGAGTTTAAAAAGATTCATGGTGAGGGGCTACACAGTCCATATGCATGCATACACGTGCATGTATGGGTGTGCCTGCATTTATTTGGTAGGATCAAGTTAACATGAGGATCTCTTTCCCCACTTTCCATCTTTTTTATAAAAAATAAATTAAAAAAATATTGTATGTGTCTGGGTGTTTTGCCTACATGTGTTCTTTTTTTTTTTTTTTCTTAAGTGTATTCATGTTTTGCTTACATGTGTCCAGCCCCTGAGGAGGACAGACGAGGGTGTCAGCTCCCCAGAAGATACAGAGATACGGACAGCTGTGGTGGGTGCTGGGAACTGAATCCGGGCCTTCAGGAGAGCAGCCAGTGCTCTTTAACCAATGACCTGTCTCTCCAGCCCCACACCCTAGTTTTTGAGAGAGTCTCTCAAAGAACCTGACACTCACAGATTCAGCTGGTCCGGCTGAATAATGAGCTTCCAGAGATCCGCTTGTCTCCACCTTCCCAGTGCTGGGATTACAGGCAGATGTAGCCATGCTCAGCCTTTTCCATGAAGTCTGGGGATCTGAACTCAGGCCGCATGCCTGCAGGGCGAAGACTTTACCAATGGAGCCATCTTCCCAGCCCCAGTCCAACTTTTATAAATAAACAAAACATCACAACCATGTATGCATACATAGACTTATGAGGGATTTCTGAATGAATGTATCAGGGACAGGAAACCCTTTCTGGAAAGCATCATTTATAAAATATTTTAGGCTTTGAGAGACAAAGGGCAAAATCAAGACTTTTATGTAACTATTTACAAAGCAAGAGAAAAGATTAATTTTCACGAAAATCTGGTAGACAAAATTTGCTATTTATGAATACTAAAAATCTGAATTTCTTGTGCCATATTCTTTCTCTTTTGAATTTTCCCAAAACATCTAAATACATGGGACACACAAAAATAAGTGGTGGGCCAGGGATTTGGTCATGGGTCATAATTTGGTTACAGCTGTTTAATTTGGGGGATGGGGAAGGGAACAGCATGATCTTTTTCTTCACTTCTTAATAAAGATTTCCAGCGGGGCGGTGGTGGCGCACACCTTTAATCCCAGCACTCGGGAGTCAGAGCCAGGCAGATCTCTGTGAGTTTGAGGCCAGCCTGGGCTACCAAGTGAGTCCCCAGGAAAGGCGCAAAGCTACACAGAGAAATCCTGTCTCGAAAAACCAAAAAAAAAAAAAAAAAAAAAAAAAAAAAAAAAGGTTTCCATGGCAGTACCAGACTGTTTTCTCACTACAACTCTGTAATACAACTTGAGGTTGAGGATTATAATACCCTCAGCTGTATTCTTACTCCTCAGGTTTTCCGTGGCTACCCATGGTCATTTGTAGTCTACATGAATTCGTGGATTGCTTTTTCTACATCTGTGAAATATGATGGGTAGTGCATTAAACCCATAAATCAATTTAGGTAGTATAACTATCTTCACAATTTCAAGTCTGCCAATCAAAGTGCTTGGAAGGTCTTTCCACTGTCCAGTGTCTTCAATTTCCTTTTCAAGGTCTTGAAATTCTCGTTGTTGAAGTATTCTACATCTTTGATTAGGTTTATTCCAGGGTACTTTATTTATTAACTTAGAACTATTGATTATGAATGACATATTTCCCCTAATTTATTATTCTAAGGGTTCACTGAAAGCATATGCATAATATATATACATGAATATATGTCCATATTTATTTTGTATCCTGCAACTTTATTATGTTTACTAGATCTCAGAGTTTTCAAGTAGATTCTCTAGAGTAGACTCATGCTGTGTACAAACAAGGATAGTTTGATTTCTTCCTTTCCTATATTCCTCTGTTCTATGTCTTTCTCTTTTCTAACCACCACAGCTAAGAGTTTGACCCTACACTGAGCAAGACAGGGAGCAAGGGCATCCTTGTCTCCTTCCCAATTTTAGAGGAAATGCTCTCAGTTTGCCTCCTTTTAGTACAATGTTAGCCTAAGGTTCGCTATACACAGCCTTTATGATTTTGAGCTATGCTCCAACTATTCCTAATGTCATGACAGCACAGTGAACTTTGTAAAATGCCTTTGTGGCATCAACAGAGATGACTATGTGGTTTCTGTCCTTAAGTTTACTTACATGGTGTATTACATTTATTGGTTTACATACATTGTGGCATCAACAGAGATGACTATGTGGTTTCTGTCCTTAAGTTTACTTACATGGTGTACTACATTTATTGGTTTACATAGACTGAACTAACCTTTTATATATACATATATATAATTTATTTAACTTTATTTTATGTGCATTGGTGTGAAGGTATCTGATCCCCTGGAACTGGAGTTACAGACAGTTGTGAGCTGTCATATGGGTGCTTGGAATTGAACCTGGGTCCTCTGGAAGAGGAGCCAGTGCTCTTAACCGCTGAGCCATCTCTCCAGCCCCTTGAACTAACCTTGAATCTCCAGGATGAAGCCCACGTGGCCATAACCTTCTTAGTGTATTCCTGAATTCAGATTGCAAGCATTTCACTGAAATTTTTTTCAGCTATGTTCACCAGATAGATTGGTCTGTAGTTTCCTTTTTTATGATAGCAAAGAAATGAAACCAATCTAGATGTCCATCACCAAATGACTAGATAATGAAAATGTAGCATATATGTAAAATGGAAAAGAAAACTATAAAGAAAAATAAGATCATGAATTTTACAGGAAAACAGATGGACATGAAAAGTATAATATTCAGGTAGGTGACCCAAACTCAGAAAGAAAATTGTGTATTTTCCCTCATATATGGATCCTAGCCAATAATATATACAAGTGTATAGGTAAACAGATGTAAGTATGGGCATACTATGACATTTAGGAAGGAGACCAGGAGAAGGTAATATTAGTGGCGAGGAAGAGCAGAAATGCAGCGAAAACAGGAGCCATGAAAGAAGATGTTGAACTAAGAATTTGTTTCCATTTCAATTCCAGAAAACATGAGCCATGAAAGAAGATGTTGAACTAAGAATTTGTTTCCATTTCAATTCCACCATAGTTGCTTTGTTTTGTTGGGTGGATAAGTAAACAAGCCAGGCGGTGGTGGGAACACCTTTATTCCCAGCATTCAGAAGGCAGAGGCAGGTAGATGTCTTGAGTTTGAGGCCAGCCTGGTCTACAGAGAGAGTTCCAGGACAGTCAGGGCTACACAGGGAAACCCATCTCGAAAAACAAAACAAAACAAAAGGGGGGGGTAGTGAAAATGCAAAACCCTAAGTGATGCTCAGTGGCCTCTGAGTGGCCACTATACCTGCCCAGAAGTTCACTGAGATACAGAAAGTTTGAGGCTAGGCCACTGAGCAGCTTCCATAAACTAGCCATTGGTTGTTCTTATTTGTGAGTTAATTAGAATAAAGTATTTTTACTTAATTTCTTTTTCTTATGTCCTAACTTTCTTCAGCAAGATTTTCTTACCTATGACAATATGAAGAAAAGCTTTGGTCTTGTGGTGTCACTCATCAGCTAGTGCAGAATGTATTTCATCTTGTATCCTAATCAGTCCCTGAGCTCCCAGCAGGCAAGGGCCCTTCAAGACCATCTGTGACCTCCAAGGCACTGAGGAATTGCCACCGAAGGCTCTGTAAGTACTGGACAGCCGCCTATTTGGTCATTCCATGGGAAAGTACGGTTATGGAGTTTCTTTCAACTGTAGAGTATTTAATAAATATTTTGGATCAGCAGATGGAAGCTAGAAAGACAGAAATTTTGTCTCTATGTGTGAAAATATTACTTTTTTTTTAACTTTTAGAACTGTCCAACAATAAAATATGCTGCCTCTTGAAATAACACATTTCCTGACACCAAAAAGTATTCAAAACACAAGTGTATAGCCATCTGTCAGGGATTCTGTAGATGGAATTCCTGTATTATTTAGGTCAGACCACATGGCCTCCAAAATCCATTCTCACTCAAGAATTCGTTATTTTGACTGAGTACTCTCCTCACCTCCCCCAAGCAGCTCATTTATTTGTTAAAATTAAGTGATTCAAAGAAAGTCGGGCCACGAGTTTACACCACAGATGATCAAATCCATACTCGTTTGCCATTTTTTTTTTATAACGTCTATGGGTATATTATAAGATAGTATTCGTTGGTTTCTCTCAAGATTTCAGATACTTGCTAAATTTCCAACAGTAATCTGAAGAAAAGATCCCAGAGCAGTGAGATTTTTTTACCCCTGTTTGACAGCCCCCTGAAGAGCCTCCTCCCTCCATGTTTTTATTGATTGTATTTGCCTTGTAAAAGGCTGATGCAGAGAGGCCACTCATCAGCTGTCTAAAGGATGACATCTGCATCTGCATTCTTGTCTTCACTTGAACTGTCTAGATCCTTACAATCACAGGAAAACAGTAAATTGAAAAGGAACTTAAAACCAGTCTTACCTCCCTTGTGGAGGTAAAAACACAGTTCCTTGGACACACAGTTTCCCATATGACTGTACAACCCCACAGGTTCAAATGACATGAATTTCTTCCTTTGAGTTTTTGCTGAGCAACTACCATGGGCCAGGCAGGACTCAAAGGACCAGGGATGATGAGCAGAAGACCTAGTTTCCATCAAGGAAGCACACTGACCACCTAACAAAGGGCCACTTCCTTGTTAAACACAAATGGATGGGGGTAGTCACACTGACTAGTTTTCAGTTCTCTGCCTGTGTAGTCTCCAGCACTATATGGTTCCTGCCATATGAAGCCTCCATTCACTTCAGCAAATTAACCAGTGTTTGAAACAAGGAAGGGGCTCCCTAAGTTTCTGGTTCCAACTATTTCTGCAGGGTGCTGTGACATCTCTCCACGGAAGGCACACAGTATACCCCCAGTGAATTTGAGTTTTCTTCTCATAGTCTCCTTGAATGATTCAGAAAAGTCCAATCACACTCTATCTTCTGGCCCTAAACACGGGCCAGTACTAATAATGATGGCTTATAATTATTAAGTGATTACTGTATACAGGCACCAAGGTAAGGACGTTAAATGGATTGTACCTGCAATGGCATTAAAACAGAAGAAAGGTCAGAAAGAGCCCTTGGCCAGCAAGACTGTTCAAAGTCGGCGGTGAACACAACACTTCGTTAGGATGTCAGGGACAACAGCCCTCCGCGGAGCTAAAGCCCAGCCTGGTGGGAATCGCTAATGACGGCTTTCGGAAACATGGCAGTTTTATAGTCTTGTTTTCTTAAGTAGAACACAGCATCTCATGGATGATCGTCATTGGCACTGACGTCAGTAATAGAGGTCCATGGGGGCAGGGTCTAAAACCAACAGAGCTCTTTGACCTTACCCTTGGTCCAAAGAACTATGTCTCCCTGACTTGCAACTTGGCTTTTCTCCCTGGTCTCTTCCAACGCTGCTTCGCATGACTTGTCCTGGGATCCCAAAATGGCCACATGCTGTGTCATGGTTAAATGTGAAGCTGTCCCCATCCCAAAGACATACCTCTTTCTGAGTTGTTTTTTTTTTTTTTTGGTTTTTCATTTTTGAACATGCTCCCAGCTTCCAGATGGTGGAGGTGGATAGAAGTGTAACCTCATTATATGCAGAATTACGCTCATTTTATCTTCTTTCAAAAGTCCCTTTCTGGAAAGCCAGAACACGAGTCTAGGGAAGTTTTATTTTATTGACCTGCCATACTTTAAAAGGTTAAATATTAACCCACAATGGAACAAGGGAAAATTATGAGTCATTAAAAAAGTAAAAGTAGTGTGTTTTCCCTTGAATACTTTGTATTTGATGGAAGACCTTCAAGCCTGGAACTTTAGGAAAACATTAATTTAGGCTACTTTGTTACCAAGAAGAACCAGCCATCCCCTGCAGCTCTTTCTGCCTGCTTTGATTGCTGCCATCGAGTGGACAAGTAGATAGCAGATGCCATTTATCTCTGTATCCTGCCTGTCGGGGTCATATGACTTCAGGTGTCTGTCTTCAACCCAGCACGAGCTCACTATGACACAGCTCTCTATGATCTCATCATCCTAGCCTATCACCTTTGTCGTTTTGTTTTGCCCTTTATCCGATCATTCAGTTTGTTTCACACACTGTTTTTGTTATTCTCATTGTTGCTGTTCCAAAACAGCACAATCAAATTTTTTCATGTAAATTCCCAGTCTTTCTGAGTAAATTCTTTGGGTGTAAACATGAATCATCGTGTTACTAACTCAATATGAAATCTCAGCACAGAACAGAGACTAAAGGACATACACAAAAAGGGGAATATGTATGAGGCAAGGAGGAGTCTGGGGATGCCCCATCTCCCACAGAAGCCTGCATCTTGCATGAAAACTCTGGTAATGACATCTTTCTTCTCCGCATGCTTGGCAGCTACAGTTCAGGTAAAGACTGTCTTCCGGGGTGTTTCTTTCCTTGCAAAGTCTGCTCATGTGCAAAGCAAAATCAGACAGCTGTGCTCTTGAGAACAACAACTCCTGCTTTTTCTACTTCAACTTTACTTCCATTTTTGAACCTTGTTTTTTCTTTTTACATTTGACATTTTTTTTTTCAGACATTCTTTGTCTGAAAGAAATGGTTAAGTAGGTAACTCATCATCAGAATGAAGAAAAGACAACCATTTCTCCTCTCTGTCTGACCGGCTGTGATACCCTGGCATTGTCAAAGGGACAGAGCAGGAATTATACAAATATGGCCAGGGTCTGGGAAGGGTAGGCGACTGGAGAGAGAGGAGGGTTGGCTAATGGGCCCAAAGCACAAATTGATAGCGTGATTCAGTTCTGCATTCTAGGGCATCGTGAAGGGATTATAGTCAACAAATTATTGTATCTTTAAGGTGACCAGAAGAAAAGATCTTAAATACTCCCCAAAAAAGAAATGGTCAGGGTTTAAGGTGATGGATATGACAAGTACCATAACTTGATCGCCCCATATCTATGTATAGAAATACCACACTGTATGTGTACAACACTTTTGTGTTAATTAATAAGTAAGTAAGTGCCTCCCAGGAAGATTGGGGGATTCAAAACAAAACACTTCCTAGAAAAATGCCTTTGGCAGGGAAGATGTTCTTTTCCTGGAGGAAAAATCACATCCCCTATTGTGTGCAGACTTAGGGACAAGAATGTTCCCACACCTGGTAACCCACAGTTCCTAAGAAGTACAAATAAGAGCATTGTGAAATTGGTAATTTAGGTCAAACATGGTAAGAAATGCTGGGACATTCTAATCTGGTTCTTAAGGAAATAAAATATGTTCTTACTGTGAAAAATAATTAGGAGCTGATGAGATGTCTCAGTGACCTAAGGTGCTTGTCACCAGGCCTGACGATCTGAGTTCAATTCCCAGTGGGCCCAGGAGATGGAAGGAGAGGACTGACTCCAGCAAACTGTCCTCTGACCTCCACATGTGAATCTTAGCATGGGCTCCCCCAACCTAAATAAAGAAATAGTTTAAAACTCCACTACTTAAAATCATATTTTAAAAGATATAAAATAAATGGCTGTATGTTTAAAAAAAAAAAGGGTTACCATATGTGAACCAGAACACAGCCTGAGGTCCAATTAATTAATTTGTATAAGTTTAATACAAGGAATCAATCCTTCCAGAGGCTGGTTTGAAGACTGGCCTTGACAATTTCAAGTTTGTTTATAAAAACTAGTGGTCAAGAAAAGAGACAGACAAAATATTCAAAGATGTTTAGTTTTGTAGAAACTACCAGAGTTTCTATTGATATTGTAATAGAATAATCAAATATGCATCCTTTTTTCCAATAGATCAGATAGAAATGTGAAAGACATCTCAAGTAGAGGTGAAAATGTTTTGCTTCAACAGAGCAGTTCTTAGACTTATTTGGAACTTCAAAGATACCTAAGTTTTTGGTCTTATGTAACACCAATTTTTATTTACACTATTAAAGGTCTGACACCCAATAGCTGGGATTTGGCTAAATAAATAAATAAATAAATGGCAAGCTAGCCATCAAAAGTGACAAGCCTGCCGGGCAGTGGTGGCACACACCTTTAATCCCAGCACTCGGGAGGCAGAGCTGGGCAGATCTCTGTGAGTTCAAGACCAACCTGGTCTACAAAGGGAGTTTCAGGACAACTAGGGCTGTGCCACAGAGAGACCCTGGCTGGAAACACAACACACACACACACACACACACACACACACACACACACACACACACACACGACAAACCTGAACTCAAAGTCAAAACTGAGAACCAAGTTGGGCTAACCTCCCCTAATTTAACACCGTTCCCTTTTCCTGACACAGCTCAGTAACCCAGATCTTAGAAGCATTGGGAAGCGTTACTTACCATGCAGAAGGCCCCGGGTTGTTTGATCCCTACCAACAACAAAACAAAATAAAACAAAGACTCCTTTGAATGGGGCATCGGGACAGGAATCACTTGCCAGTCACTGTGCATGCACAGAAAGTCACTTCAAAGGAATCAGGCACTAAAGGCAAAGTTGTGAGTCTGGCTTACTTCGTGAATTTCTCCTAGGAAGTACGCCCCCACAACAATGTTATGAAGCAGTGTTTGAATGGTGCTGTGGCATGGATAAGTATCTCCAAAGGCTGAAATATTAAAGGCTACGTTCCTGGCCCACAGCATTATTGAGAGGTGGTGGGACCTTTTAGAGGTAGGAATAATGGGAGGAGGCTAGACCATTGGGGGTATGGCATTGTCAGGGATGTAAGGAAGGACCAGCCTCCTCCTCCTCCTCTTCTCTTGGGCTTCCCAGTCCCTGTGAAGTGAGTAGCCAATCACACACTCTTCCCAGGATACACTGCCTCACCACAGATCCGAAAGCAATACGGGCAATTGGTCGCTGACCGATCCCCCTCTGACGTTCATTATTTGGGTATTTTCGTTGCACCGATAGAAAGCTAATAGAAGCAGTCATTGCCTACCTCAAACATCGCTCTGATAGTCTAATGTCGCAATCCACTTAGGAACAGACAGTTTGTATTATTCATATAGAAATAATCCCAATGCTTAATTACAAAATTTATACAACATTTATACATAAATAGAAATGTAACTGCACAAGCCACTGGATTTGAGGCAGAGGATTCAAATTCCAGCTAAAATCCAAAGCTGGAAAAACAGAATAATCTGCTCATTGAAACTAGGTAAGAGAAGCAGCAAGTGTTCAGAGAAAGCCATGTTTTTATTTCAAGTTACCAGCAAGTAATATGACGACAGATTTCACATTGTCTGGAGCTACCAAAAGGCATGTACTTTCAAAGCAGATTCTCTGTGGTACCTACAAGCAGGGGTTGCTTTTCAAAGCTCTGCTCACCGTTCCTTCTGCCTACCCCCTCAATCCTCAACACCAAACCTAAAAGTCACAATTTTTCACTGAACAGTCCTCACTTTTTACTAGAATTGGAAAAAAAAAAAAAAAACACATCGTACTAAATCAGTTAAACAGGTCAGTGCATCAGGGCGATTGATCACAAAGAGAAGTCTGCACAATGAAAATAATCCCTTAACTATGACATGGAAGGCTGGCTGCATTCTCTCTCCAGTTAGGAGACATACTGCCTCCAGTCCAGGAGGGAGATTAACGAGAAACAAAGACTCCTCTTAGAAGATTCTGTATGGGAGAATCCCAAATGGTTTCTATAATGAAAGCAATGAACACTTCTAAGCACAATGCAAATATTCAGTAGGCAAACTCAAGGCAGGTAACAAGACCAATTTGATAGCCGGTTACCACAATACGCTGTGGCCAGCAATCATCTGTGTCAACCAAGATACACCTTTCACCTATTTAATGACCAATAAGCAAATATAAGTGTCGGAATGGGGATGGCCTTCATGAGGAAGGCTGCTGTCTCTTTCCCACAGGGTCACCTTGGTCCACAGCTTGTTACTTAGACTTCATTTGGTATTGGCAAAACTCCCTACTTGCTGCCAGAGGAACAGAAGAACATGACAATATGGTGCCTGTATATGCTACCACTAGAGCCCAGTGTTTTGACATTGTTACAGAAACAAACTCCACTATTTATGAAAGCTAAGTTGAATCAAACAGTTGGGGTGGCAGGAAAAAACATCTGCTTCTGAAGTCTTTTTGTTTAGAAAGGCACTAAGGAAGGAGAGGAAGCGCGGCATTCACACCAACACAAATACCTCTCAAACAACCCATGTGGGCAGTGCCATATGGGACCAGACACCAACCCAGTACTCACCTGGCAGATGAGACTGACTGGAAAGTGGTGGTGCCTCTCTGGAGATAGTTTTCTGGCCACTTTCAACTCTCCCTTTTTAGATACCAAAAGCAGTATGAATCAAAGAGAAAATCTGTCCCCAATGGAGCATACGCTATTTTTGCCTTCTTAAACAGAGAATATGGACAGGGGGTGTAGTTTCATGTTAGCCTGGCATGTATGAGAATCTTCCAGCACATGACTGCCATGATAAAACCGAAAATAACTGCCAGGCATGGTCATGCATGCCTTTAATCCCAGCACTCAGGAGACAGAGGCAGGTGGATCTCTCTGAATTCGAAGCCAGCCTGGTTTAAAAAAAAAAAAAAAATTCTTTTTTGTTTGTCTGCTAGGACGGAGGAAGGGAGGATTTCAAGTTTTCCTTCTTTGGATCTAAGATTTGGCTAAATGGACAGGTAAACTATAATATGCCATGAGGTACTCTCTGACACATTTAATATGCAAATACATTCTTTAAGTCACAAGGAGAACACTGGGAGAGGGGTTAAGAATGTACTTTTCAAGCTTCGGCACTTCAGTGTATCTTGAAGTTGCTGGGGAAATGCCACGGTCCTTGTCGCTTACTGAGAACACTCAGCAGCAAACTTTGAATGTGAATAACTTGATCATAATCCATATTTAATCACACAAATGGGCCTGTAATCCTTGCAGAGGTATTTTGGGGTGGGGGAGTTGATTCTATAAAGTGCTTCTGGAAAAGTCTGGATCAAGAGGCAAATGACCACTTACTTCATAAGTCAAATGGCATTCTGATAAGTCACTCATGACAGGAAATGTAAGAGGCACACATGAGCACAAATGTAAGATGAAGTGTAACTGGGCCAGTCACCCAGGGTTTCCCACAGTTATGCAGGGTTTCCCACACTGGCGGCATATTCAAGGGCTTTACTAATTTACAAGTATTTTTGTTGCTTATGTAGTTGGGCTAGAGGCGGCCTCTTGACTTTCCACACTTAAGCACCAGCTTATTTTTGATCTGACTCCTCAGTGAGAAGTAAACACTAACCGTGAGGCTTGGAACCCCTATTGTTATGCAAACTGACAGGGGCAGAACCTGCTGGGCCCTGCTCTCAGAAGCCCCAGTCCTGAAGAGCATACAATAACCCTTCCTCTTCCCTGCTAGAAAATGCCACCCCCCTGATGCTCGTCTCTCCTCACCTCACCAAAAACCAACAGCTGTCCCTGAAGTTCCAGTGGGCCTCTTAAGTTTTCTTTCTTTGGCCTCCTCTCTAATTACTAGGTTTTCCAAAGGCCTTCCGCAGAGTGCTGGAAGACAGCAGGGAGCTCCGAACTTCCCATCTCTTGAAAAGGAAAATCTTTTGCCAAGATTATCAAATAGAGCTTTAACTCACTCGGATGACATTTTTCTAACCATCATTCAGGCTGGAGTGAGGCTGTCTCCACTTCGCCTAGCATGGAAAGGCACTTGGGGAGCAAGACTCTTGTCCACTAAGATGTCTCCACCACTGAATACCAAGACCCAGAAGGGAAGCAGAAGTAGTGTTGTTCTCTACAAAGGGTTTGCCAACAAGGTCCCAAAGCCACTTTATGAAGATACATATAAGATATGAAACTATAAATTCTGCGGACATTATGTAGGAGGGTATATTTGAACATACAATTTGTTTTTCTTATATAAAAGTCATCAAAGTAGAATGGATCTCTCTTTTTATTTGTTGTTGTTTTGTAGCAGGAATCTTAAAAGTTCTTATTAATAAAATCAAACCTGAGGGCTGGAGAGATGGCTCAAGAGGTTAAGAGCACTGGCTGCTCTTCCAGAGGTTCTGAGTTCAATTCCCAGCAACCACATGGTGGCTCACAACCATCTGTAATGAGATCTGGTGCCCTCTTCTGGCCTGCAGGGATGTGTGCGGGCAGAACATTGTATACATAATAAATAAATAAATCTTTAGAAAAAAAAAATCAAACCTGAGCCAGTTATTGGGGTGAACTGGAAGATCAGAGAGACTGAACAAGCCACAGCTAACCTCACCTGGCCAACTTCTCAGCTGGAGACTGGAAGCTTCTGTGTCCTCATCCCAATGGCTCTCAGCTGAACTGCTGCTCAAAACCTAAAAGCTTAACCAGCCAAACGCTTAACCAGCCAAATGCTTCTAGTTTCTGGTCCTCATGCCTTATATGCCTTTCTGCTTTCTACCACCACTCCCTGGGATTAAAGGATCGCTTTCTGGGATTAAAGGCGTGAGTCACCATGCTTGGCTGTATCCTTGAACACATGGATTTCTGCCTCTGGAATGCTAGGATTAAAGGTGTGTGCTATCACTGCCTATCTTAAGTATCTAGTGGCTTTTCTGTTCTCTGACCCCAGATAAGTTTATTAAGGTACACAATATTTTGGGGAACACAATACCACCACAGTTGTTGCTGTTGTTGTTGTTTCCATCCAGAACTGGGAATGTAGCTCCGGTAGAGCACTGGACTAGCATGTGGAAGAAACATGGTAAACAAATAAAGCAAGCTGAAAAACCAGCTCAGCTGATAAGCGTTCTTACCTATTTTTCTCAAGCCCTGGTTTCAGTCTGTAGTACACTTATAAATGAGGCACAGTGATATGTACCTCTAGTCCCAGCACTTAGGTTTTGGGAGCAGAAGGATCAAGAGTTCAAGGGCATCATCCTCAGCAGCCTAGGACACATATCACACATATCCTGTCTCAAAAATGAATAAACTTCTACACATCTTGCTGTATCTTACTGTAGTAGAAGTGAAGGAGTGCAATCATTGTACATTCAGCTGTCTGCCTGAGTGAGTTCCTTCTCCTGTAATAAGGACCCGATTCCTCTGCACTGGCAAGCTACAGCAGGTTTTTACCCTCGAATGGGAACTTTCCAGGCCGTGACTCTTGGCCCTGGCAACTTCAAATCTTCTAGATTAAACCTGACCCAGACAGTCTCTGTTCACCTTGACAACCCACCTGAGTTGCAAACAGAGCAGAGTTCATTGTAAGAATTTGGACCCTGAAGCTTTTGTATTAAGATTTTTGAGCCCTTTAGCAGAGCTCGGCTTTCAAAGTCTCTCTATATTGGAGTTGTAAAGTTTATCCCTCTTTCAAGAATAGTGTCATCTGGAGCCATGGATATGGCTCAGTTAGGAGAGTGCTGTATGAGCCTGAAGACCAGTGTGTGTACACACCCTCCAACATGTACACACATACACACACCGTGAAAATCAGACACTATGGTGGAACTTAATGAGTTTGCAATCATCCTCCTGGTAAAAGGGGTGCCCCCGCCGACCCTCCCTTCAACACCACTATCCTGAACAGAGAGCCCCATGAGGAAATAGACCACAGAGTGGTTCCTGGCATGAAAAGGCTGCTCAGTAAACACCTGCTCAGCGAGAATGTGACATCTTAACTTTGTGACAGGATTTCCAAGGTCTTCTCTCCTGTGGAACCGAACTAGTCAGGCCTCTGGAGGCCCACGATCACCAGCAGCTGACTGACACACAATTTCCAGGGGGGGCACTTACACGTGTCTCGTGAGTTAGCCTGACCAAAAAAGACAGCCAAAAATGAATAAAGCAGATACATAAAACATCACAGACTTTGACCTGTGCTTTTCAAGACTGACTTGATTTATACAACCTTAATCATAAAAAGACCTAAGGCTAGGGCTGGGGAATGTAGCTCAGTTAGCAGAGTGCGTGGCTAGCACATAAAAAGCCTTCGATTCAGTCCCCAGCACCACATGAACCTGGGTATGGCGGTATACACCTGTGATCCCAGCATTCCCTTGTAATCTCAGCACCGGGAGGTGGACAAAGGACGATCGGAAGCTCAGGGTCAACCTGAGTTACACAGCAAGTTGGAAACCAGCCTGGGCTACTGAGAGCCTGTCTTAAAAACAAAACAAACAAAAAACACTGAATTTGGTCACCACTTTGTTATTAGACATGTTGCAAGTGCTCTGAACCTCAGCTCTCTAACACTGGAGGTGGGACTATCACCCCGAGGTGGCTTCCACACGTCACTGGCCTATAATGGTGGCTCAGCCTTCATCACACAACAGGCATGTAATGAAGGCTTCTCCCCACTCATACAGCTGGTGACTGACGGACCTCTGCACAACTCTGCTCCCTGTCTGTCCATGTCAACCCTGATCCTTAGAAGGTAGAGTTTTCTCTCAAGTATAGACTTCTTTAGACCACACAGGTCAACCTGCCCAATGTGGTGCTGATGTGAAAAAATGTGCCCTGGGAAGGAATCCAGGAGAAAAGAACTCCACTTCAGGCCAGAATACTAGTCTCTTCACATGGGAAAGAAAAGGGGGAACCGACCAGGGGGAGATCATATTGCTGAACTGTTTTCAGTGGAGTTCAGGGATGCAAAGTGGAATAATTATGAAAATAATCAACAGTAATTGAATTCCAGCTCTCCTTCCCTCGAAGGTCACCAGGGGGCATGCGTACCAGCATGGGCCTGTGCGGAGCTTCTCCCACAGGTGACAGCCCGACCTGGTCTGAAGGCTACACTGGGCAGGCAGGGCCAAGGAGGCCTGGACCCGCTCCTGCCGCCAGCTGCTGCTTCCTTTCCAGGGAGACGCTGTCCAATTGCAGGCCTGTGGAGCTTCAGCTGGTATCTGGAGACCAGGCTTGCGAGGTGAACCACAAATCTTTAAGTGCCAATTATCCAGACTCTGAACGAAGGGGATTTGATAATACACAGGCTATTTTTAATCTCCAAGATTTCCAATCTTTCATGGAAATGGGTTAGGGCTAAGACTATTTATATGGGCAACCTCAAAGATAATGTTCACACACCAGCCCCTGAATGATGCACTGTGGCACGCCTTTGCTTCAATAGCAAAGCTTTTCTGGAATGTTTGCACTAATTTACAGGAACTCCAGATAGTAATCAAGGTAACTGCTAAATGTTCTGACCCCTGTGGGCCTTTCAGGAGGAGACCTTAGGGAAGACAGAGAGAATGAAAAGTATGAGGGGTGAGGAGAGGAAGAAGAGGAGGAATAGGGAAGGAGGAGGGAGGGGAGGAGGGGGAAGAGGCGGAAGAAGAAGAGGGGAGGCAGAGGAAAGGAAGGAATGAGTCGAAAGAGATGCAAAGCTCTCAGAAGTTTTCATTTCCTCCACTGCTCAGGGATGTGACTTGAGCCCAGTTATCAAAAGGGCCGGAGTTCCATGTGTCTGGCTAACTCTAGAGAAGTGCTAGAGACAGACAGCCACAGTGTCAGGGAGGGGGCCGCACACACGGCATTACGGTACACCTGACTAACCACGCTTGTGTTATTAAATTATAATGCCCCAGAGCATAACAGCACCTGGGGTAGTGACGGGGGAGTGGGAGAGTTCATACTAAGTTCCTAGGACAGCAGTGTTTCTGTACTGCCTCCGCAGGGACAAAGCAGACTCACTTGCCAGCACTGGGCAGCCAATTCAACTTGTGACAATAACATAATGTGGAACCTTTTCCACACGGGAACCTTTCCTACATTTAAAGCGCAGAGCTCAGGTAATACCCACATACAATGGTAACCTTTTAAAACGTGGCTTTCACGAACAGAAAGGCCTTTCCTGACTTAAGTCTTGGAAGTCACAGAAGGCACACTGCATTCTATCGTGTGCTCTACTGGTCCAAGCAGTCACAGGCTTCCCCATGCAAAATGGACTCTGTAATCTCAATGGCGGGGATGGGGTAAAGTCCCAGTGTTGTGTTTAGGGCACTCACTGTGGCTTCCTCAGCCTTGGCACTTAATAATTCCTTGGAGATAGCTGACTCTCTTGTAACCCTGAACATGAAGGCTCACACGCAGTGGGTGTTCAATAAACAGTTTGGAAAGGGCATCATGAAGTCTTCTGTCAGAGGAAAAGAGCAATGTGACCACTAGAAATTTATACACAAAATGTTCAAAGATTTGTGGTAAGTACTCACAAGGGTTTCTGCCTTGGTACCTTTCAGACTAATTGGGCCAGTTATTAAGTCTGTAAAAATACGAAAGCAAGTACTGTTCAGTAATGAGAACTCTATGAACCTGAGCGTGAGAAAAAGAGATTTAAACCCTAACCCTAACCACTTACGCTCTGCAACTTTAAATGCCTAAAAAGCCTTTCTTTTTGTTATTTTATTTTTCAAGACAGGGTTACTCTGTTCAGTCCTTGCTGTCCTGGAACCCACTTTGTATACCAGGCTGGCTTCGAACTCACAGAGACCCACCTGCCTCTGCCTCCGGAGTGCTGGGATTAAAGTCGTGAGCCACCACCGCCGGGCTCCAGCTCCCCGTTTTTAAAACAATAACAAACAGCACCACCTGGCTCACACATACTCCCGGGAGGAGTCAGTGTATAAATCCCTATAAAAGGCAAGACTAGAGCCGGGTACACACGGGGGTGCTCCATCAACACACCCTGTGCTCACATCATTATTGCTACTTAAAAGTTCCCAGACCATTCTCTGGTAGACAGTAAGTACTCGGTAAGCCACAGCTCTTGCCCACTGTCTGCATTCTGTCCAGCCTCCATCTGCCTCTCTCTCACCTACTTCCACCAAATACTGCAGGGGCTGCCAACACAATGCACAATGTGACCGATCGGGCATTCTGAACTACCTCACTGCCTGAAATAAAAAAAAAAAAGAGTGAAAAGCACAGTGGAAATGCCTGATGATGGGGGGCTCAGAAAAACCGTGCTCTGGCAGTAGCTTGAATAACGTCATCTGTACGTGACTGAATCAGCTTTGACTTGACACCAGGAAAAATAAAGAATAAATATATAAATAAACTTGTACCTTGATTACTGCAATCTTAAAATCCTACCGAGCAGGCCAAGTACAGGGTTACCCTGTCCCAACAAAGCTCATCTGTAGAGATCTGGCTCTTTCTCTCCAGAAGAGAAAATCAGACTACCTCGTAGACTGAGGTACTACGAAAGAAGGACCATTTTACATTTGGAGGTAAAGGACCAGAAAGTAGATGTATAGTAAAATCAGAAGCTAGGGAGATGGCTCCGTTGTGAAAATGCTTGCCACACAGACATAAGGACCTGAGTTCAGATCCCCAGCTCCCAAGGAAAATGCTGGGAGTGGGTCGGGCCTGTGATCTTAGTGTTCATGAGGATGATGAAGGAAGCCCCTGAAGCTCACTGGCCAGTCAGACTTGACAAATAAGCTTCAGATTTAAACGGTAAAGATGGATCGTTGGGTAAAGGTACTCGCCACCAGGCAAGAACCAACTGACTCCTACAAGTTGTCCTCTGAGCTCCATATATGTGCAGTACACAGAAACACACACACACACACACACACACACACACACACACACACCAAATAAAATGTACACACGAGGTGAAAAGCAACAGGTAAACAGATAAATAGATGTGTGAACATCTGAACACCCAAGAGCACACATATACTCTCCTGCATATGAATGTATACATAGGAATCTGAGGGAGAGAATGGGGGAGGGGCCGGAGACAGAGACAGAGAGAATGTGTAGTAAAATCACTCTCTGGGGGAAAACCACACTGGAATTGTTTTTTGTTGTTCTTTTGTTTTCTTTTAAGAAAGGGAAAAAACCCTAAGCTGACACTGATCCAGACTGTCACTTTAGTTTGCAGAAACAGGGACATCGCCTGCCTTGCTCACCACCACATTTCTAATTGTGGCTTCAGCACTCGGCACTCAGCGAGTACTTCAGAATAATTTGTTGAATGAGTTGCCTACATTCACATGAAATCAATGCCTAGGAAAGGATCTCTCTTAATATTTTAGCCTAAGTAAGTACTTCAACTTTGAAGCTAGAGATAATCATATTTTAATATACAATAATCTTGTTTTTCCATTATGAAAATGTTTCTCCCCCCCTTTAAAAGTGAGCTTACTTTTTCAGTTCACCAATGAAGATAGTCGGAATAAAGGGGAAGACACTGGAGAGGGGGGAAACGGGGAAGGAGGGGCTTCATAAATGAAAGCAGGAAACCCCCCCCCCCCATAACAGGGATGAGGAGATAGGCTGTCGGTAAAACGCTTGGTTTGTAGGCAAGAGGACTTGAGTTCGATCCTTGAAATGCCAGAAGTAGGGAGATAGAGACAGGCAGGTGGCTGGGGTTCTCTGGCCAGCAAACTTACACAGCTGGGGTTCTTCTAGGGCAGTTAGAGACCCTTTATCAAAAAAAGGTAAGCAATATTTAAGGAACAACACCCAAGTTTGTCCTCTGGCTTGTTCACACATACAGTGTATACACACACACACACACACACACACACACATACACACACACACACACACACACAAAGAAAACATGTACAATCTTCTTGCAACTGACACCCACAACTAAACTGAAACTCACCTTTGCTCAGGGATAATGTCTGAGTTAGAATCACACACACAATAAAGCCTTAATATAGCACAGTACCTCCTCCTCCTCGAGGAAGGATACCAGCGGAGCAAATGCTTTCAGAAGAGCCACCAAGTGGGGGTGAGGGGGCAGACAAGCCAACCAGGGGTGACTTCTTCATGCTTTAGCTTATGATATCTTACTCAAACGGGCTTGAGCCCTGAACCCCCACAAATAATCCACCCACTTCAGGCACCAGCAGTGAGATCTCCTCCCTGCTAATAACCACTTTGTGCATCCGGCCTCGCTAGCTAGCGTTGTTTCAACCTGATCTTTGGTACTCAGGACAACTACTAGGCTTCCCACATCAGACAAGCACATGGCACTCAAGAAGGAATGCTACAGCCTTCCGCTGAACACCAGCTTTGTGGACCACTCGCCCAAGTTGCCTCTGCTGGAGCCATCTTGGTGTGTCAGGTACGCACTTGTCCTTGTCCTTGGCAGGAGGACAAAAACTGGTAGTTTCTCCAACAGCTGTCTTGAGAGGACTGGTGGGGAGGTCACGCGTGCCTAGGTCTCTCCCTCCTCCCTCTGACCCCACCAGTGCAAACAGCAAGGCTGTCTGAACGTGTTCCATCCAGTTGACTCCACTGGCCTCTTCCTGGAAACTTTGCTACAGCTCTGAGAAGCCCTGCAGGAACACTTGCCCAGCTTCTTAAACTTTACAACTTGACCTGGAGGTGGAACTTCACATCCTACACATCTGGTCACTCATGCCAATTCACACGTTAAAAGCAGAGGGTCAACAGGTCTCAGGGATCTATTTTGAGGAGGCCAAGCCAGATGAGGTCCCGGCACTGAGAGGGGGAAGTGGACATGAGCTCCCATCCCCAACCAAGATACTATCTCTAACTGAGGACCACTTGCAAAGGAAAAATTAGTTTTCTCAAATGGATTCTCACTGGATATACAAACCACACTCAAGTCCAGTAGTAGATGCTAACACAAAATGAACTCAATGGTATATTTGGAGATTTTTGTCTCGTATTGATTTGTTTGGTTATTTTTTTTACCAACTTACCTTTTGCTTGTTTACGATTTTGAGTTTTTATGGGCTGTGTGTGTGTGTGTGTGTGTGTGTGTGTGTGTGTGTGTGAATGTGAATGCATTTCTCATGTTGTTCCTTTGTTTTGATTTCTTCTTCTTCTTTTTTTTTAATTTGCCTGTTTGTCTTCTAAAGAGAGAGGGAAAGAAGGTGTGGAGTTGGAAGTGTGGAGAAGTGAGAAGAATCAGGTATGAAAAAATATATTTATTTCAGTTAATGAAAAAAAAAGCAGAGAGCCAAGACAGCCATCTCTTTTTAATGTTAAGAGACCCAAAGTGACATCTGAGAATAAACACAAACACACACACTAGCCTAGGACCAAAAAAAAAAAAAAAAAAAAAAACTTCAGTTTTTAGACACAAAGCCTTATGCGACTCATACTTTTAAAAACAACAGCAACCTAAAATAAATCTATCATGAAATGTATCAAGAGACTTTCTCTTTCCAGATTCAGGAAAAACGATAATCTTTACATTTATAATTTTACGCAAAAAGAAGCGTGCATGCATCAGCCGTATGTTCTCAGTGACCAGCTGGACAGACGGTCAAGAATATCATTCGTTAAGAAAGCTCCCATTCATTATCCAAGAGTCCCTGGGCAGGCTGGGGTGGAGTGCAAGAATGTCCCCAAATGTGTTATTTGAAGAATGTGTCCATGTCTAAGACACCGTGTGGTGGCTGTGGGGGAGTAAGAACAGGCAGCCCGCTGTAATCCAATGGCGACCACGAGTTCCTCAACCCTGGCGCAGCCACCAGACGCTTCCGGCTCCCATTCCACCCACTTGGTCCACAGCGCTAATGCTAAAGAAGAAAACCAGGGGGAGGTCCCAGGAGCTGTCATGATCCCTCTGTTCTCGACACAATTCCTCCCAAACAGAAATCTATCACAGATCGAAGAGAAACTGTCATCTTTTTGATTTCTCAGCTCATACAGAACAAGAGAAAAGAAAGAGAAGGTCTGATGTACTCGTCCCAATAACTGCGATCCCAGGGTGAGCTTTCTTTTTTTTTTTTTTTTTTTAAAGATTTATTTATTTATTATGTATACAGAAGAGGGTGCCAGATCTCATTACAGATGGTTGTGAGCCACCATGTGGGTGCTGGGAATTGAACTCAGGACCTCTGGAAGAGCAATCAGTGCTCTTAACCTCTGAGCCATCTCTCCAGCCCCCCAGGGTGAGCTTTCTGTAAATGCAATTCACCACCCCATTTGACCAACAGACAGCATAAGAAGGGGTGGCCAGTACTAAGTAAGTCCATGAGAGGCCCCAAAGCTGTCCAACTGTCCTGCTTTAGGTCCCAGATCACACCCATCTTTTCAGCTCAGCTCCTCATTCATCCCCACCAGAGGGACTCTGACAGACGGATGAGTTCCCCTGCCCCATTCCTCTTTGCTCCCCCTCACCTCCCCACACCCTGCACTGAGCACCCACTGGGTATGAGATGTTATGTCAGACACCCACAGGGTTGGAGGAGACATGAGGAGGTGGAGATGCTCGGCCCATGGTTTTAGAGAGGAGTTTGTGAGGGAAGATCAATCAACATTCACAGCTTCTACACAAATCAGTCTTCAAAACAATCCATGCATTGTACTTCGCTACTGGTACTCAGAACCGGAGAGTTCGACGTAAGACATCAGAGATGCCTTAAAGATGAATGAGAAAGCAGAATTGACCCAGAGGCAGATATGGAGACTGGAGCAGGAAATCAGAGAGAAGAGGGACAGGGACTGTGATGGCGGGCTCATCCATCCGCCTCCGGTCCTCACTGCGGTCTCCCTTCTCTTGGCCAGCTACCTGTGGAGGTGTATTATCCCTGGTCACTGCCTTTTGCTCCCTGCTTCCTGCATCTCTTTTCTGTCATGTGCTCTTCTGCCAGGATGCCCTGGGGTCGAATGACCACTGCTGAGCCTCCTGAAACCGTGAGCTATAATCAATCTTCCCTCCCTTATGTCACCTTTCTCAAGTGCTTGTCACATGATGAGAAATGTAACTAATCCATTAACTCTATTAAAGAATCTAGAAAAAATACACAGAACAAGTTAACAGAATATCAGCCTGTGCTCTTAATATCAGAATCTAGATTTTTTTTAGCAAATCATTAATCAATTAACTTCACCAAGTGACAGGATGAACATATATATTTCATATATTTTAAAACATGCTATGAAAGTGACCTATTACTTATTCTTTCTAGAACTATTCCCCTTTTTTTCTTCTCCCACCCTAAGGTGGTGACAGTCAAATAAGACATTATGGTGGCTGAAAGCTCTGCCTTCGATCTGTTCTGTAATATGAAAATAATAACAATATACTCGACATTTTATGTTTTCAAAATGAAAATATATTGCTATCATAAATTAACAATAGAAACAAAACTGGTCTGATTGCAATCTCTGGATGAGGCATCTTACAAAAATGAGGGAAGTGGGACCCTGTGGTGAGGTAAGGATGCCTCCCCTGTCCTGTGGTATGGTTGCCTGTGCTTTTAATCCCAGCTCTCAGGAGGCAGAGGCAGGCAGATCTCCTGAATTCTAAGCCAGCCTGGTCTACATAGTGAGTCCCAGGACAGCCAGGGCTAAAAGTAAGAGCCTGAAAAAGGATGATGATGACGACGACGATAATTGCTGTCATTCACTTTGTCCATTATGAAGACACTAACAAGTTCTGGGATCCAACAGAACCGAGTTCAGCTTCCACCCCTCATAAATCCCTGTGCCACAGGAAGTCATAAACAGCCCAGCTTCGGTTTGCCTATTCTGAAGCAGTGTTCTAAGACTATCTTACAGCTGCCATGGGCTTGAACACAGGGATAAATGATGAAAGAAAAACCTTTCTAGAGGGCAATGCAGAAGCGAGCTGATGACATCTTTCATCAACGTGCCCCCAGCCCTTCAGAGCAAAGCAGAGTTGAAAACCAGGTCGAGTCTTTCTGTTTCCAGAGCTTCTGGAAGTGAATCGGTTGCGACAGCCTTTCTTAGAAGCCAGAGCTTCGGTCCTGCTTCCTGCGCCTCCCAAGAGGGCCTGAGAACACCAGGGAGGCCAAGGGTAAGACAGCACAATACAGGCAACCCCAGGACTACGGGAGGGGATCAGACATGAGGAGACAAGGATGCTATCGCTCACATCTGGGCCAATCATTCCCAACTTTATCAGACTACCAAGGCTTAGTACTCTGACCCGCCCCTTGGAGACCCATCCAGCGCCATGACATAAAGTCCCCTTTAAAAAAGAGAAGTGCCCCTCCCCCGCTCGCCCTCTCCATTCCCACGAGGTGTGCACCCTCGACCCCTCTCTCCCCTCTCTTTCTTTCTGCCTCCATCTTTCCCTATCTTTCTCCTCATCTCTCTAGTATAATAAACTTATTTCCACGTGGATGCAGCGGCTGGGGTATGAGTGACTGTCCACACGTCGCAGCCCTCCTGCCCGGCATGTTTTCCCTCACGAGTGAGATACCCTGGCCTGGCCAGGTGGTGCCTCCCGAGTGCAGTATCATAACACCAAGTACAAGCATTCAGACCCTACATTAGTTTGGACATGGAGACACACAGGATTCTTTTTATTACGCCTTTATGCCCCCTGCACAGTCCTGTGGAGAAAGCAACAGGGCTCAGGGTTGTTCAATGTGACACCAGCTACATCCTGGTAACCAGAGACCACTCGGGACTCTTATCAGGGCAAGTGAGTAGAAGACCCTGCATGCCGTCCAGCCTACCTCAGCGATCTGTGCCTTCTGAGGAAAATGTAAGTGACAGAACCCTAACTAGAGGAGGGAAAGAGGGAGTCAGGCAAGAGTGGAAAAGGCAGGCATAAAACAACACAGACCACACACTCAGATTAACCCAGCCCTGTCTCTGGTTCCTGCCACCAACATGAGAGGAACTCCTTGCTGAGCTGCCGGGAAGGGACTTTCCCAGGGTGGCAGACACACCAAGGCCCATCCTGAGGACTAGAGAGGAGACTGATGGGTGACCTAGAGACCACTGCCACAAGAGAGAAAGAAGACAGGAGAGAAAGGTCTGGGGTGGACAGAGCTGTAAAGCATGTCCACAGAAGCATTCAAACAACCGAGAGGGCCCCAGTTATCCAGAAACAGCAACCAGGCCTTCTGAGGCCCTGCCGGGGTCACTGGGAAGGTAGAGGTGCCAGGAAAGGACAGCTCGGTGCTCTCCAGGCTCTTGGTAAAGACACCGCTGCCTCAGTCTCCAATACGGAAGGCGACCTCAACCATGATGGTCTTTTAAAGAGCCCACTGTGGGGGACATGATCATGGATGAATGGTCCCGTGGAAGAAGGACACATAAGAAGTAAGCATTAGAAGGACACATAAGAAGTAAGGTTATGGCCGGGCGGTGGTGGCGCACGCCTTTAATCCCAGCACTTGGGAGGCAGAGCCAGGCGGATCTCTGTGAGTTCGAGGCCAGCCTGGGCTACCAAGTGAGTTCCAGGAAAGGCACAAAGCTACATAGAGAGACCTTGTCTCAAAAAACCAAAAAAAAAAAAAAAAAAAAAAGAAGTAAGGTTATGCATAAGTATGCTTTGTCTCCTTTCCTTGAGAAACTGAACACTTAACAATCTTCCTCCTCTCAACAAAGGTTCCTTGGATTCCTGAAAAACAGTCAAGTTTTACCTACAGATGAGGAAGTAGCTGATGTTTCCCAGTGACTTAATACTGCTGTGAATTCTGCATTAGTCCACGTGGCCAGCACACAGGCCCTCAAGACCAGAGACAGGAGGAAGCCACAGACTGATTTTTCCTAATTGTCATGAAAATGTCTCAGGCTAACCTGGAAAACATTCGGAATCACAAAGGTGTAAGTCAGTGTAAAATAAGTTTTTTACAAAACGCAAGACAAGATGTTTGGATTTGCTTCCAAGGCATTCAAGAAAATAACAACACAATACTCCCTTGAACAAAGAATTCCACAGTGTAAGTGGTAGCTAATTGTGAGGCGGGAAAAGAATGTTTAGTCACTTCCATTTTTGAAGTAAAGGTTAATTTGTGGAAAATGAGAAGTTAGGACGTGTGTAATGAACCCGACGGTATATAGTGTAAGGAACTGGAGGCAAAGACCACTCAAGGATTAAAACAGGAGGCCGAGACCGCAGAGAATCTGGAATACAACTCATTCAGGCGCTTTCCCCCATTCAGTCACGACGGGCAGATGTGCCTCCAGGGATTAGCATGTGCACCCACAGAAATGCTACTCAAACTATGGTCACTTGACTCTTGTCCCTCAAACACCGACAGCATTTCACAGAGGCTGCGGAGCCCAGCCTGCATTACAAAATGAGACTTCATATATATATATATATATATATATATATATATATATATATATATATATGAATGAGAGAGCGAGAGAGAGAGAGAGAGAGAGAGAGAGAGAGAGAGAGAGAGAGAGAGAGAGAGAGAGAGAGCGCTGTTAAGTTAGTCAATATCCACCATGGAGTTACACAAGAAAGTTTCCCAGTTTCTGTTTTGGTTTTTGTTTGTTTGTTTGTTTGTTTTTAATCTTTGGTTTGTGTTCTTCTACACAGAAGTCGACTTGGTTAGCAGAGGCTACCAGCGATGACTATTTTAGCATGAAACCCTGATCTTACCAAAACCAACACACAGCTTTATGTCTTCTAGCTCTCTATATAAGGCAAACCCCACGTGACTGTTTTGTTTGTTTATAAAGGGAAATTCGGCACTGAGCACTCTTCTATGGGGAAAAGGGAATTAATCATTTTAATTATTAAGCATAGTTAAATATTTGTACATCCTTAAACCCCAAATCTATGAGCAGTTAGATGAGTATGTTTTCCCTCGTGGCTTACTATAAAGGGCTATATTTCAATACATGGATACAATGTGGTTACATAATATATTCCTTTCATTCATATATTGTAACATAATCTTTTATAGTAATACCTTGTAACACTTTTGTTTGAATATCTGTGACTTTATCAATGGCACTTTGTATCTTCTAAACATATTTTAGACTTCATTTGCCTAGACCCCTCCACACGCATACACTGAGAACTGCTTCTGAAGAAGTATGGGTATAAAACAGAAGGAAAAAAGTATCTTTCCTGTGAGATTAAACACATCAAGAAAACAAAACTATATATACACAGGGACTTTAACACACACGTAAACACATACGCATGACCCTCGCCTGAACACCATCAATCAAATCCCCCACAATGGGCTGTCTTCTCACTAAATAGGAAAATAGGAGGGTCGGAGAGATGGTTTCTTGGAGTAATGACCTTGCTTTGCAAGTGTGGGGACCCAAGTTTGAATCCCCATCACCCAAGTAAAGAGTTCCGTAACCTAAGATTGGGAGGCAGACACAAGCAGAACCCCAGAGTGAGGTAGCTAACTGAAATAGTGGTCTCCAGGTTCAGTGAGAGACCCTGTCTCAAAAGATAAAGTGGATAAAATGTAGACATGATTGAGGAAGACTTCCTGATGTCATCTCTGGCCTTCACAGACACCTTCAAGATTTAATACACTCCCACACACATGTGCATAGCGCGCGCGCGCGTGCGCGCGCGCACACACACACACACACACACACACACACACACAGAAAATAGACCCAAATATCCTCAGATAACAGACTCATTATTTACCAATACTACATGTTTACTGAAATAAAGCTTGTACACTACTCTCTGGCAAGTTGATTTCTAGTTCAATTGGTAAGTGTAAATGTTCCCAAATGTGTGGCAGTGATGTGCAGAAGAAGGCACCAGGCAAGCTCCGCAAGAAAGGACAGGTCAGTGGTGGCTGGATTTGAGAGTCCCAGCAGTCAACAGTGAAGTCTGACTGGTATGATTTTACCATGTCACCTTAATAGTCAGCTGCCACTACAAATGCTGAGGTCACATAAAGAGAGAGACAGATGCAGCCCCATGCTCCACCACCCCCGAGGCCACGATGGCTCTCACCATCCTCCTGGGTCCTCATAGGCGAGGCCTCTTCCCATTCAAGGCTCTGGTGGACGGCACTACAGTTTTTCGGGTTTTTTTTATGTTGCTTTCTTTTACATTAGGTTTATTTTGCCCATGTTAAACCCTGTCAAGTTTACTGCTCAGAAACTCATCTTAGAAAAGGACCCTTGCTTTGAAGACCCCTTTTAAGAAATGTCAAGGGGCAGTAAACATGACATAGTATCCATAGCACCACCGATGACAACAAAGGCAGAACCAGAGCTAATCAGTCATTCCCATAAAACCAGCCCAGTGAGATCTGGGGAGGGAATGCAGGCAAGGGAGGCCGAGGCAGCTGGAAGAGAGGATTCCTGCTGCAATCTCCCTCCGGAGCCTCTGTCCCAGTCAAAAGGGCTCCAGGAAGGAATGTTTTATAGCTCCTCTGCTGTTCAGGACCCGCTCGGCAAGTTTATTCTGCCTGGGGCCCCGTGTGGGATGAGTTTGCTCATCTTCAAGTCTGCAAAGTGAAACTCGACCTTCTACAGGCGAGACTCGGTCTTACTTTACATCAAAGCACACAGAGACCCAGTGTAAGTGCGCCTTCCTCCTCGCCTGGTAGCTTCCTAGTGGACTGCGGGGTCCACAGAGTGAAGTGACCTAGGTGACAAGCCAGGCTCCTGGACCTCAGGAGGTAAAGGTTGAAGTGAAACAGGCACAAAGTCCCAACGACCCCCAAAGCCCCCAAGCCCCCCCAACAGATGTCCTGTAGAACAGGGTGAAACCATCCAAAGATTTAAGAAAAGGAGATAAAAAAGAAAAGAAACTGCCATAAATATACCCTAAAGTTGTCGCTTAGAATGACTCCCTCTAACCGGTGATAACTGGAAACAGCGAGGCCACCCTACTCCGGGTAGATTAGTTCACTCTTGTTCTAAGGAACCATTTTACCTGTTAATACACTACTTAACTGTTCGCTGTGTGTCTTCTCTCTCTCATCAATTTTATTTCATAACCACAACAAATCCAAGAGTGAGAGGGATAGAAAGTAACCCTCCTAGGCTGAGGATCTAGCTGGACTGCTAACTGCTTTCCCAACATGCATGAAGCCTGGGTTCGATCGCCCGCACTGACAGGGCAGGGTGGCCACACCTATAATCCCAGCACTCTGGGGGTGGAGGCAGACAGACCAGGTCAAGGTCAACTTTAGCTATACAGTGAGTTTGAGGCTAGCCTGGGATATATAAAATTCTTTCTGATAAAGAAATAAGAAGGAAGGGAATGAGGGAGGGAGGGAGGGAGGGAGGGAGGGAGGGAGGGAGGGAGGGAGGGAAGAAGAGAAGAAGGGATGGTTACTCCCATTTTTTGGAGAAACTATGGCTCAGACTTGCTGGATGATCTGCAGAAACAAATGGGGAACTGGGAATACAAGTGAGGCCCTTGTCTCTTTCCTCCCATCCCAGCTCATCTACAGTTCTTCTCAGATGGGGGAAAGAAAATTCCCTCTCAGCTTATGCCTGTCACTGTGGCGTGGTAGATGCCCAGCAAATGGCTTCTGGATCAACGAACAAGCACTCCCTGACACCGTCTTCAGTGGCCCTGTACCTTTACTGCCCTGGGCCACATGGAGGAAGGCCTGAGAGCCTTGTGTGGAATCTCAAGAAGTCAGAAAAACAGGACAGACGGTGTGGGGATGGCTAGCCCCCAGGGTGTGTGTGAATGTCATCTGCCTCACCCTTCCCAGCTCCCGAACTAGGGCTGTTTCTAACCTGAAGGCCAGTCAGAATCCTGCCCTACCACCCACCCTGATGCTCTTTCCGTCCACGTCTCTCAGTTTCACCGTAAGATTCCATCTTGTCTTCCCTGCTTTTATCTAAGCCAAATGACGCTTTGCCAAAGACAGGGTCTGGGGATTTTGTTGGTTTTTGAATCAACTTGTTCTCTACTTCTCCCAGGCTGTTAACAGGCATTTGGCCCAAGCCACACCTCCTCCAGGCCCGGGCTCTCTCCCACACACCAACTCCTGCTGGCTTCAAAGAAGAGCTGTGGCAAAGGAAACACCCAGATTAAAAGACAAACCTGCTGAATGGAACTCCCTCTCGGTGGGAACCAGGTGCAACGCACTGCTTACCCCCTCCCTAAGAAGGACCGAATCTCCCTGGTTCTGGTCATTTCTGAGAGTCTGTGGTAGGTTGGTTGGACTTGTCTCTTGTTTTTGTTTGGTTTTATGGCCTTCAGAACTGCACCCAGGGCCTCACAAAGGCTGGGCTAGTGCTCTACCAAGCTATAGCCCTATTTCTTCTCTTTTTAAAAAAGGTTTTTGTTTTGTTGAAGACAGGGTCTCTCTACATAGTCCTGGCTGCCCTAGAACTCACTCTGTAGACCAAGCTGGCCTTGAACTCACAGAGAGTTCACCTGCCTCTGTCCCTGAGTCCTGGGATTAAAGAGATGTGTCACAGAGCCAGGCTTGCTTTCTTTCTTTCTTTTTCTTTTTTGAGACAGAGTCTCATTAAGTTGTCTGGGCTGGCCTCGGACTCAGTTTTTAAGCTGAAGCAGGCCTTGAACTGACTGTCCATCCACTTCAGCCTTCTGAATAGCAATTATTTCAGGCCTGTCCCACCTGGTCCAGCTTCTTTCTCCACATTTGAACGTGTACAATGGGTCCCAGTCTACTGAAGTATGCCTCGACAGGATCCTGCAAACCCCAACTTGAGGAAACTTTATCAAATCCTACAGAACACTTTAAACAAGGAAAAGGTAAGAGAAGCCAGGTGGTGGTGGTGCACGCCTTTAATCCCAGCACTCAGGAGGCAGAGCCAGGTGGATCTCTGTGAGTTCGAGGCCAGCCTGGTCTACACAATGAGCTCCAGGAAAGGTGCAAAGCTACTCAGAGAAACCCTGTCTCAAAAACAAAACAAAACAAACAAACAAAAAAGGTAAGAGACCCCTCAGCTCTTCCCTCCTTAGTGAGATGCACCACTTCAGAGCCAATGCCTTGCAGTCACGTGACAGTCCTTTGTCTGTCAAAAATGTCCCACGGCTTTCCACAGTGTGCTGCCGCCACGTGAGCAGCACAGGAAGCGTGCGGACACGAGCCATGAGTGTGTGCGCCATGAGTGTGCGCAGCACGGGGCTTTTGTTGCTCTGAAGACGCTCGTGACAGTGTTGTTCATTTCATCCCACATCCTCACGGCAGCAGCAGCAGCCATTTTTCAAGTTCATTTCTCCCTCAAAATGTCCAACTTCCCATACCTGAGTTTTGGTCTCAAACTCCCCACACTTTTCACTTCAAGGTACAACAAAGCCTGACCTAAAGCCAGCCTTTATTTCCAGACCTCCTAAATGAGAAGGACTCACCAAAAAAAAAAAGGGGGGGGCAGCAGAAGACATGTTAGTGACTATTTTTAGATCACATAAGCAAAACTTATTTATCCAGGGAAAGAGAATCCTTTAACCTAGTTTGAAGATGAAAAAAAAAAAAAAGAGTTGGGTGTATCATGTTCAAAGTTTTGTTTGTTCTGTGGTAACGGTGGGGAAGGATGCACAGTTCCAATATTTAAAACGTGATCCCATTTTCCCCCATAATTAACTACCTTAGGAGAGCAGTAACCTTAAAGAAATGCAAACGGGAATAGCTATGCAGTTTAACAAAGGGTCTCAGCTCATGTTGCTGTTGTTGCCTGGAGATAGCTTGAAAATGTTTCCTTTAACGCCCCTCTGAAGGGTGTGGGGTTGTGCTGTGTTGTTGTGTATCTGCTCCAGGACCGCAGAGAAGCCGTCAGCTGGCAGCAGGAATCAGCCAATGGCATGCCAGCACGGCCTGGGGAAACAGGAAGGCCTGTGGCTGTCCTCTAACCTGTTTCCTGTTGTCTTTGCTCACTTCTTCCCAAGCTCTTAGCAAACAGGTAATGGGGAGTTCCATACTTGCTGTGCGGTCACTGGGCTGGCCCAAGTGCAGCAGCCAGGAACTTCAAAGGACACACTGGCTTGCATGTCTTTCACAGGGGACAGAGCCCAGGCCCCAGGGCACATTATAAAACTGGAGGAGGCAGTGACCTCATTCCCTGGCCCCTGGTCACGTGAGACACACACACACACACACACACACACACACACACACACACCAAAAGAACTGTCTTCTCTGGCTCACTGGACTTACGACCCAGGAGACAGGTCCCTCCCTGGTCCCTCCCATTTCT
Source organism: Peromyscus eremicus (assembly GCF_949786415.1). Taxonomy (NCBI): domain Eukaryota; kingdom Metazoa; phylum Chordata; class Mammalia; order Rodentia; family Cricetidae; genus Peromyscus; species Peromyscus eremicus. The sequence goes on from NW_026734305.1 coordinate 832,697, forward strand.
GACTACCTCCATTGTGTGTCCTTATGCCAGCTTCCGGGAAAGGTCATGGTCCCCAGGTTCCTCCACCAAAGCAGGAAAACACAGAACTAGGGACCAAGAACCCTGAACATCCTGTTCATTTCTTCCCTTGTATCTAGCATGAAAGCATGCACGAAATACCTCTTCATTTTAAATTACAGGATGGTTTCACCATAAACAAGATGGCATCCATGTTACCTAGAAACGTCCAAAGGGGTATGGCTGTAGCCTAAACACTGGAATTCCAGTTGAACTGAGAAGTGACATTTAAAAAACAACTCATCTGAACCTGTGGCTATGTGTCCAATGGAGTAGGTTGCTTCTTGACTGAAAACTCCACTGAACTACCAAGCTACAGTGACTTCACCGAAGGGAGCCTGGGCCCACGTCCACGGTCAACTTCCCTGTGACACTTCCTGTGACACTTTCTTCTCTTCAGCACAAAGCTTCTCTCATCTCTGAATCTGCTCTTGAAGGGCCTCCACGAGTGTTTGTTTTCCCCCGTCTCTCTCTGTTCTGCACACCCAGAAGGCATTAGTAGCTCCAGCTACGCATCCATTGCTGCTCCGGTCTGGGAGCAGCCGAACTCCCCCGGTAGATTCCTGCTCTCCACCTTCCCAGCAGCCTCATGAGCGTGCTGTGTAAAGACACCTTTGGTGACTTCCTGAGCTCCACTTTGATGGACTGGCATGCTTGGACTCTTAACTCACAGCAGTTCATCTCCAGGATCTGTCCACTTCATCTCCTTTTGTCTCAGAACAGAGTTCAAGAATGCACTGGTCTGAGGGTCAAAATCCTTCTGTGCCTTTACATGCTCCAGGCCACTGATCTTACCCTCCACTGAGAACAGAGGACCAGGAAATTCCAGCCACTTTTTATGGGAGAAAAAAAAAATTTTAAAGCAACTACTTGTGACTACTTTGTGACAAATACAAGGTGTGTGGATGAACAGGACCTACAGCACCGGAGGTCTCAGGCTCTGGCAGCCATGATGAAGCCTCTCCACTACGCTCTCTGTGTGGAGATGATTCTGTCAACAGGAGACTGGCTAAACAGGAGGAAGAGGGGAATAACATGTAGGAAAGGATTTCCCAAGAAATTTTCTTCATTTTGACTCTTGTCCCTATTGACTCACTGAGGAAAAGAAATGCAAACAGGAAGCAGATCCTTCTGCCAATCTGTGTCCTGTATTAACAACACCCCTGTCAGGGCTGGCCAAATGGCCCAGTGGTTAAGATCCCTCACTGTTCACCCAGAGGACTCCAGTTAAGTTCCAACACCCATGCTGTGCAGCTCGATACCACCTGAAATTTCATCTCCAGGGGATTTGATGTCTGCTCCCTGGTGTCCATGCATGGGACACACACACACACACACACACACACACACACACACACACACACACTTTTTAAAAGTTGCATGTTTCTAGGAAGCCATGGTTACACATGAGGAATCAGTCCTAGTGTTCTGTTATACAACAGGGTGGCTACAAATGATAACTTCAGGATATTCCAAGATAGCTAGATGGCTCTTTTCTTCTTCTATTTTTTCTTTATGCCCTTGAAGTGAAAGTAAGTTTCAACAGTAAAATGAAGAGAAAATGGAACTACACAAGAAAACCCAAGAAAAGTCTAATCCAACAGTAAAAAATTCCCCCCATATTGCTGCAAAAGACTTTCAGCTAAGATGCTTTGTTACGACAACAAAAGCATGCATTGCATAGAAAAGATTCCAATGTCCCAAAGTGACAGAAATGGGCCATTAAATCTTTCAAAGTACACCATGAAAATGACTAGTGTTTCAAAACATTTCTCTTAGAAAACATGGGGCATGTGTGTTCACACTGGCGGTGCGATGTCGTAGGCACTGGTGTGCTTTGCTATTCTGTAGGGCACAGCAACCACCATTTCGAACTACCACAACTTAGTCCTTCCTTGCCATGGACGTTCAATGACTCCGCCTGATCTGCTGGCCAATCAGGCTTGCTTAAATCCAAATATGAAAGTAGAAAGTTCAGAATGACTGAAAGGTGGTGGTGAAGAGAGGTACCTATTTCACAGGGAGCTAAAATCCTCTCAAAGTGCATGGTCTTGAATCCAACACAGAAATGAACGCTAAAGTCTACATCGTCACCAAGTTAGGTTGCAGCTCAGAAGCAGGCAAAATGGGGGTCCAGAGGTGACTTTCAGAACCAGGGACTGGCTCAGTGGGTTAACTGCCTGCCTGACCTGAGTCTAATCTACAGAGCCCACATGAAGACCGTGGCATGGCAATGTGCCAGTGTTGATGAAGCAGAGACAGGGAGTCCCTAGGGCTTGCTAGCCAACATAAACTACCAGGTGAGATCTAAGCCAGTGAGAGACCCTGTCTCTTGTTCTCTAATTGTAAACAGGGGGTCCACACTTCTTCTCATGCTTCCATTCCATATCACTGTACATACTCATCCCAGCCACAGTTGCCCATAGTTAGCCAAAGAAAATACCTTATTAAGCGACTGGTTGTTTGGGATCTATTTCTAATATTCTCACTCTGACACTAGATACTTAATTCCTTATAATCATTTGGAGTTTCAACTTGGCAATGGAGGCGAATGCCTTTAATCCCAGCATTTGGGAGGCAGAGGCAGGCAGATCTCCGAGTCCAAGGCAAGCCTGGTCTACAAAGTGAGTTCCAGGACAGCCAGGACCACACAGAGAAACTGTCTCAAAAAATAAAGCAAACACTTGGAGTTTCCCGTGGCACTTAGGCTAGGCAAAGCTTTAGCCCTCTTTAAATTATTACCAGATTCACATGGACATGGCACACACCTTTTCTCCCAACACTGAGGAGACAGAGCCCAGTGAACTACAGGAGTTTGAGGCCAGCCTGGTCTACAAAGCAAGTTCCAGGACAGCCAGGACTACACAGAGAAACCCTGTCATTAAATAAAATTAATTAATTAATTAATCAATTAATTGTTGCCAGATTCTTCTCTGGGTATGTTGGAATAGACTTACAGAACAATTAGCACAGTGTAAGTGAAGGTGTTTGCCCATGTCTTAATCACGCTGGGTTTACACTTTTTTTTTTCCTTCTAATTATTGAGGCAGACAACTATACTCTAAAGTGATACACACACACACACACACACACACACACACACACACACACACATATATATAAATAAAACACTTATAGTCACCATGTCATTCTATGTCACCTGCTTCCTTCACTACTCAGTTGATTCTTTTTAAAGCATAGAATCATGCCATCTAGGGAAAAAGGACCCAAGAATATTTGTTTAATCATAACTAACATTGTAATCAGGACAAAAAAAAACCCACTATTATTCCCTACTGAAGGAAAATGCAATTATAATTAGCCTTCTGGAAATGAGTAATAATCAAGCACAAATACCTGTTAATAGGCTCACATAAGCACGCGAAAACAAAATTGACCCGGTCAAAGAAAGAACACCTTTCTCTCCTTCCTAGGCCTCAAACCCACCATCTGCCTACCGCCTCCCCACTTCTCCAGGAGGAAATCCACCTTCCTGAGCATGGTGAATCTACGCAAGTCCCTAGGGACACTACCCTGGTCTTCTCTGACCCCCTTTTCTTGTCTCCAGTGGGTATTTCTCTGACCAAAGCATCTCTTCCTTTCCATTATTGCTGTCCAAGGACCTGCCTCACATCTGCCCCAGCAGCCAGTTTCTCTCTGCATCCCAGGCTCCTAGATCTGCCTCCTGGAGCACAGCCCTGACCTTGTCCCTCGCATCCGCCGGTCCTCGCCAACAGAGCCCCTTTCCAGCGGCACGTTATCCAGACTTCTCTAGGTGTTCGCTTATGGCTTCCGGGGGCTTTACGCCTTCATAGTGCTTAAAAGGATTCTACGTCTCCTCCTGAGAACTTTAAATAGGGAGTTTAGGTCAGAGGTTTTGCTGTGCCCATTTCAAGGCATCTAGTCAGGAAATGTAAATTTATTAAAGCCGTGTCTTCATTCTATCTCCCAGAGCTCAGTTCCTTCATGGAAGAACCTGCCTGAATCATTAATCAACGAACTAAGGAACCAGCAGCTCCATGACAGTCAGACCCGCTGGCTTGTCTTCTAGAGCAAACCACCTAGGAACCTCAGTAATGAACTCAGGAGAAATAGCAATGTTGGGAGCACTCTCATCAGTGAGGAAGAGTGCAGAACAAACGTTGGGCCTTCAATTTGGGCTGTTACGAACTCCTACCTACGGCGTTCCAGCAAAGACACAGATGTGCTCCGAGAAGGAGTATGTTGGTGAATGAGACTAATCTACATGCTTTCTAAAAGAAACTAGTTCTTCTCAAACTGTTATCATAAGTAAGCCTCAGTTTGCCTAATAACAATTAGAAAATGAGTGGAAGACAGCCTGACAGGCAGCCACACGTCCTTAATCCCAGCGTGATCCGGCAGGTGCGGCCTGGACTGAGCAGAGGGGATTCCCGGCTCAGCTCCTGTTCTTTAATTAGCTTCGCAACCCTGGGCAAGTCACCCCACCTTCAGCTGTCTCCCCCACTTCTTCACCCAGCTAATAAGCATCTTTGACTTTTCTTTTTCAAAGATTTTATCCAGTTCTAAGGTTTGACGTATGAGTATTAGAAATAAGTGTTTTTCTAACACACAGGACAGACTGGAGGAAACGCAAATGCTTTGTGCTAAGTGAATGAGCCAGATAGGTGGTGTGTGATTATAGTCACAAGGCAAACGATGGGGATGGGTGGAGGGCAGGTGAGGGGCTGCTAGGGATTTGAGGTATGGGGGTTGTATGTCTGCAGCAGGGTAGCATAAAAATGTCCTTCAGGGATGTAATGATGGAGCAGCTCTATATTGGCATACTAGGAGGTGCTTACCTTTGTCAAAGTTCCCAGAGCAGCACACCAAAAAAGACTAACAGTATTTCTTATGAATTAAATTGTCCAAGTCACTGAAAAATGTGCTTTTTTCCATTTTGTATCATTTTTAAAACTCACAACGTGAGTGCAGTGCCCCAAGAGAGTTACACTGGTCTCCTGTATTCGCTATAACTATTTTGTTGCGAGAATGATGACCCAATCAATGTGTCCAATTAGTTGGCTGTTGTTTTTGTGGTTATTGTCTTTAATCATTCTGCGTAGGCCTCTTTCTCAGGATGTTACGTCTAATGATGAAAAACGGAAAGAAACCGGATGGGGGAAACTGCTCGGGTTGCCTAGACCTGTGTGGCCTTGGTGCAATATTCAAATGTTGTGACTGCGCTCATGGTTCATCCTAAAAAGATAAGGTACTGGACACCACCAACAGCCATGGCAAGGCAGTCAACAGCAGCAAGTCATGTGTAATGTTCCACGTGTGTCTGTAGAGTCCTACTAAGTGCTAGGAAAAGCAGCTCATGTAGTCTCAGCATAAGCCTCCAGGGGGTAACACTATTATCTCATTTGGCAGTTGAGATAATCAAATGACTAGCGGGTGGCAGAGTCCGAATTAAAACCTAGACAGCCCAGCCCTTTACCACAAAGCTAAGACACTATAGTGAAAAGAGTTGTGTGTGTTGTATATGTCTACAGGACAACCTCTGGTATTGTTCCTCTGACACCATCTACCATTTTTTGAAGACTGGGTCTCTCATTTTTGGGGAACTCGCACAGTAGGATCTGCTTTCCCAGCTCAGGGAGGACAACACTCACCACCGTACCTGGCTTTCACACGGGTTCACAAGGAATCAAACTCAGATCCTCGGGCTTGCACAGCAAGAACCGTACTGACTGAGCCGTCTCCACAGGCCTAGAAAAGCTTTACCTAAATAATTTATTCTTCTTCTTGGGAAGACTATGGCGACTGCTACATAAACCATGAATTCTCACCTAGCCTTCCTTCAGAGGACAGACTGAAGCCCTTCTCTAACAGTGAGAAGCCAGCTTCTCTACCATGACTTGATGACATCTTGAAGAGGTCTACAGTGGGGACCCTCCAAGAGGCCTTCCAAGAAGATTCTCCCTGCCAGGCACAGCCTCATACCCAGCCACCCTCCCTACTCAAGACTGCTGAAGAGAGTTTTCGAAATGCCCTTCAACATTGGGCAGACGAAGACTTGAGCTGTGTTTCATGCAAGTTTGGGCCTCTGACTACAAGCATGTCCCGAAGTAGATCAGTTTCTATTCTGGAAATAGCTAACTCTCTCCTAAGGTAAGACAAGCCAATACATTCCTTTAACCCAGAGGAAATGCTTGGTTAAAGGGGAAGAGGCCACACTGTGCTGTGCAGGCCGGAAGGAAACACAAACAGAAAACAGTGAGGCCATCAGACAGCTCTTGGAAAGTGCTGGGCCCTCCCTCCCGAGTTCCCAAGTCCCACTGCGGTAGAAGGCAGATGACCAGAGAGACCGGCTCTCGGCTGTCATGCCTTGTTTAGTCTGCTTATCTCAAGTCTAAACTAATCATCTTGATGGTTGTTTGTGGCCAGAGTAGGGTTTAGTGGTCTCTCAGAGGGGCAGAGAGGCCTAGCCCAGCTCCTACTAGACTGGATTAGTCTCCCTCCAAGGATCCCATATTCCTCTTTAGTCAGGGTTTCTACTGAGCAGGCAAAAGAGAAGTCACAGTTTTATTGATTTCTTCAACTCAGACTGGAAGAGCTACAAACAGCAGGGAGGTGTCATCTCTGCTCTTTATTGCTGTACCTGACTGAGAGATCAGTTTGGGAATAGAAACTTAATAGAAAAAAACAATCAGAGAGTTAATTGCCTACCTGGTGGGAAAGATGGCAGGTCTGGCTGAGTTAAGGTCCTTCCTGGACACCAAACCCTTGTGACTGACAGTTACCACATCACCTCCTACTGCAAAGGAACTTTTTACAAAATCTCCAAATTAAACCATCTCGATCTGTCTCCCAGAATCAAGGACACAAATCTCCCAAATTCTCACCTGGAAGAAGGGGGATGGGGCTGGGAAAGAGAGTAGGCAAACTTGACTTTCTCCCTCTCCTCCCTAAAGTAGCCTCAAAAGAGCTGAGGAGCCAGGCAAGGCCTGTTAACCCAGAAGCCCGCCTCCAATTAATGTGTTATTGCTCCTTTAAAACCTAGTACGAACGAAAGCGAGCACGGCCTGGCTGCTCCTGACCCGGAGGCTGCAGCACAGTAATTGTCTCTTAGCCACTTAACTCCCCTCAGCCTTGCTCACTCACTCCTTGTGGTCTATCTCTCAGCCAATTACTGCTGTCATTTGCGTTTCAGTGTGTGGAATCAGAGGCCAGGCCGGGGGACACAGAACAAGAGAAACCCCCTTGGGGGACAAGACCTACCAAGACCCACAGGCTGACTGGGTGAGACACAACCCACCCACCAGTATGGGAGCAGCAAAGGGGTCTCCTGGAAGGAGAGGCCTACTGCCCTATGCCATGTTCCTTTTCCCTTCACTGGGGCAACCCAAGAGAAGAAAGTCTCCCCTGTCAGCTGCAAATAATGATGGCGACATTGAAAAGGCAACAGAAATCTGCTGTAATGTGATTGCAGACAGGAGGCAAGAAGCACCGAGGATTGTCACAGGGAACGCTAAGCCAAGACAAGCAAGGGTCACAGATGTCAAGGCAGGGGAGTCTCACTTTGGGCCACACTGCTCTTTCAAGCAACTGGGGAGTTGGGGGATTGGGTGAGGGATGGATAAAGGCAGGCCCTTACCCCTTTCTGGCTCCACCCTGAAGTCCCAGGGAACTTGGGAGTCCCCTCAGCTAGCCCTAAGTGAACACATCTAGAACCTGATTTTGTGATCTCTTGTATTTTAGGTGGCGAGTCATGTACTTAGTGTCAACATTTTAAAAGAAAAAGACAGCTAGGTGTGGCCCAGTACATGTGTGATCCCCTCCCCGGGCTGACCAAGGCTGTTGGATCGGGAGTTAAGGCCAGCCTGGGATTCATATGTAGACTGTCTCAAAGAGTACCTACCCTCTCCTTCTGAAAGAGATTCCTTAAAGGCATAACCAGATGTGAATTGTTCTAATAGAATCAGCAAAGGGAAAGGGAGGTGGGGACGACACCCAAAGACTAAAAGAACTTGTGAATCCGTATGTCCAGAGTCAGGTTTGGCAAAGATGGACCTCCTGGTGGACGATCAGGGCACATCCTGGTTTTTTTAGGGTGGTTCCCTCTGCCTCCAGGATAAAAGCAAAATTCCCTGCACTGTATTATATAGCATTTATTCCAAAAGGTTTAAACCACTCCTGTCTGCCCAGGCAGCTTCCTAGCTGAAATGAATTCACTTAGCCCAAATCTTCATTTGGAACATGTTTGATCAACCTGAGGGAGACACACACAGCCTGACCACCGGAGGTAGAGAAGTAAAGGAAGCTGAGGCACAGGCAGGGTCTTTGGGAACACAGCTCCCTCCTGACACAGCAGGACTACTGTGGAGCCAACAAGGAGACAGAGGACCAGCCCAGGGGGGTTGGGGAGCCAACTCCGTTTGTATCTCAAACTGAGTAGCAAGGAAGCCATGAGTGGCAAGCTCCCTCAGACGTTCCATCCTCCACAACTCCAGCAACCACGGGAGGAGAGCCTAAGCCGGAAGAGACCTGTTCTAGCTGGATCCATCTCCGCCTGTCTCTGGGTTGAAAATAAAACTCGAACTTCTCTGCCAATGAGCTCTGCCAGGCCCGATGACGTCCCGGTACGTCAGTTCTATTTGCAGGCAAGGTCCCTGTGCACCAGGTAAGGAGGAGTCTGGAAAGAGGACTAGGGGAAGGTGGGCCTGGCTTCCCATCGTGCATAGCCGAGGTCTGAAAAAGAGCTGCTGGGGTGTCAGTAATTGCATAGGTCAGCGAGGGCTGTGCAATGGAGAGTGGGCCCAGAGAGAGCTAATTGCTATCCTCGGGCTATGTGCTCCTCAGTGAATACCAGAGCGGGAAATCTGATCTTTGCAAAGCAAAGGAAAATCACCAGTGAATTAAAGCAAGGCAGCAGCCTGCCCACACCGGCCACCGCTCATCTGCTGCCGGCCTTATTATTAAGAAAATCTATAAATCTGGAGCTGCTAGATTCCTTGTTCATTTCTGTCATCACATTGGTGACGACTGAGCATGGAGACTGGCTCCTGAGAAAAATTGTGGCCCCAGGGTGAACATCCTAAGGACCCCATGAGTCTAACTTTCTCCTTTCCGCTTTAAGTTTGTAAGGTATTATTATTATTATTATTATTATTATTATTATTATTATTACTCCAGCTGAACAACCATTTGAAACTCTGCTGGCCGTGCTATCTCCCACTTCCTCTGTCTGTTTCTCAGCTCATTAATAGCTAGCTCTCTCGGTCTTGAAGTGTGCAATAAGCTGCGCTTTTTTTCTTTTGTCTCAAGGCCAAAAGACTCTTTCTGGAGAGGCAAGTTCCTCTCCTGCGGCCCTCCCCGCCGTGAGTGACAGCCCAGTGGAGCTTTGGCAGCCTGCCACCGACGGCCAAGAACACTGAGCTGTCCAATCAGCAGCGCGGATCCCGGGCCACGGAGACAAGGGCGCAGCCTTGCTTCTGCGTGGTTGCTGCCACCCAAGGTCCTCAGAGTGGCCTCCGCCTGTGGTCCTGCCTCTTTCTCAAAGGACTTCACGGAGTACCTGCCCTTGGGCTCCTCCTTCTCAACCCCCACCCCACCCCCACCCCGCCCTGTCGCATTCAATTTGACCCACGGGGAAGAGCCTTAGTCCCTCCCACTTTACCACTCCAGCATTTTCTACTCCCCCAGTCCTGACAGAGGAAAAAAAAAAAAAATCAATGGCTCTGTCTTTTGTAGGTTATCCAGGGTGTTAGAGGGAGCCTGTCTCGGACCCCATTGCCTCCGTGGGCTCTCGCAGATACCTGCATATCAAAAGCTGAAAGCAATGGCTTCTTTCTGAAGAGACCCTCTGACTATGGCACACTCAGCCCCAGGCTAGGCTCTTGCCCCCCTCCTCATCTGCCACCTCCATCCACAAGCTTTTTGCACTTGATTTCACTCACGTTTCTCAAATCCAGCTCCCAGAACCCAGAGATGAGATCCCAGCCCCTCAGCAGGAGCACAAGCCCTCCTCCTACACCAGGGAAGAGTAACACTCAAGATGCACTCTGTCGTTGTTCCAAGCCCCTCAGTGGGGCATCTGAAAGCTGTTCCCTCCCAGCACCACCATGCTCAGCCCTGCATCAATTCCCGGTCTCACTGGGGATCTCCCAGGCCCTGCTCAGTCTCCATCATCCCCACAGTTCAGGCCCTCCTACCATTTCACCCAGCTAAACCCACAACTTTGCTCAGGGGCTCCCCAACTGGACTAGGCTACATGCTGCTCTTCCCTGGCTCCTGAAACACATCTCAGTCACTGCAGCGAGTTCGTAGCAATTGGGTCCAATATCTCTGTCTAGTCTCAGAACCCAGTGACACACCACCGACACCTGTTACAAACAGTAGACTCTCAGCATTTGGGATATTGGATTTGGACTTTCAGATTACTGGTTAATGCCATCTGTTTCTTACCACAGGGCAATCAATCAATACCTGAGTCTGAATTAGATCCATTTGGGAGTTATCTATTTAAAGGCAGCAGACTTCCAGACACCAAAGCCTGAGCCTCTGTAACATATTTTGTCTAGCAACTTCTTAGCTTTGAGGTACTTAACATGATGAAGACAATGATGGTGACAGTGACGTCATCCCTGACAGGAAGTGGGAGATGATTAGACATCCTTTTATTCTCTGAGGCTGTGGACTGCTTAAAACAGCGCAGGATGAGTCACAGCAAGACAGCTCACTTATCTTGAAATCTTAACTAACCAGAATCCAGCCTGGATCTACAGTCAGCCACACTTCTGAGAAGACAAAATATGTACCAGAAAGTGCTTCAGTTGAGAACTCATGGAGGAGCTGTAGAGTCTGCCTTCACAGGGCTTTTCTTGTTTTTAGTCTACCTTGAGGGGCTGAGGAACTGGCTCAGTGGATAAAGAACTCTTGGCTCAAGCCAGAGGACTAGGGATTGGATCCCCAGCACCTGGCTAAGTGCTAGGCAGGCATGCTAGCCCACCTGCAATCCCATCATGCGGGAGGCGATGACAGGATCCCTGCAACAAGCTGGCTAGTTAGGCTAGTCAATTGATGAGGTCTGCCTTCAACTGAGAGACCCTGCCTCAGATAGAAAGTAGTCAACTTTAACCTATGGGTGCACATACACAGGTGCACACAGACCTGCGCACGCGCGCACACGCGCCTACACACCTGTACATACACATGTGTCTACACATCTGCACACACACACACACACCTGGACACACACACACACCTGCACATACACATGTCTATACATCTGCACACACACAGACACACATATACCTACATACATATAAACATGCAAACACATATACACGCCCACATATAGACCCTGAAAACAAAACCCACATCTCCTTCATCAGTGTGATCTCCTTCCCCAGGAACAAAAATAGCAACAGAGCAGAGGAGAAATGGACTCCCAGGGACCAACACAAACTTGGGCAAAGTACTAACCACGGGTAAAAGAAGGCAGAGACAACATTTAAGGGACTACAAAGACTGCATTTCACATTTACAGCAACGAGTTCTCCACAGAATCCCCACCCCGACGGACACCAGCACCATGCCGTTACAGGTAGAATGCTCTCCGCAGTGATGACTGAGATATGAGAGAGAGAGAGAGAGAGAGAGAGAGAGAGAGAGAGAGAGAGAGAGAGAGAGAGAGAGAGCGCTTCTGCAGCACTCTGCTTACAAAGGACATCTAGAGTAGTCTAAGAACTGTTTATATCAAGGAAGCTTTATGAAATCATTTCAGCATTACCAAAGCAGCCTGTATTTACCCGGAGACAGCAGAAACCAGAGTCACCCGAGAAATGACCCATCTCTATGCCTCATCTAAGGTGGAACTGGAGAGTCGCCATTCCACAGGCCTTGCCCATCAAGAGTGGGCAGCCTAAAGGAACTCAATGCCCACTGGAATACATTTGGACAGGCATTTTATTTTAATGCATGGAGAAACAAAACCTACCAAACACACCATGGGCTCCTCCTCCATGAAAAAAAGCAAACCGCTATGGTGATAGTTAAGCCGATTTAAAAAAAAAAAAAAAAAAAAAAGAAGAAGCAGGAGATGAAAGTATTTCAAGGCTGTTCAAGTTGGGAAACAATTTTCTCGTGGTAGAAGAGTCTCATGTAGCCCAGGCTAGCCTGAAACTTGCTTCATGGCCAAAGATGGCCTTGAACTTTGGCCTCCATCTCACAAGTCCTGGAAAACGCAGGCATGCATCACTATGCCTGTTTTTATGAGGTGCTGAGGGCTGAATCCAGGACCTGGCAAATGCTAGATCAGCACTCCAGCTGTCAACTGCTCTATATCCACAGTCCTTTGGGCTGGACAACCCGGTCCCTCCACCTTCCACCCCCTTATCTCAGGTCCTTTGTATGTACAGAAGCAGCTTGGAAGAGGGAGACGGTGAGAACCGGATTCTCTTTACTTCCTGACTGTCATATGGCCACCACTTCCCTGGTACAACCAAAGAAAACACAAGGGAGGGACCACAGGGGACACCTGGTCACTGTTGGGCAGAGATGGGTGTCTGGAAGGAAAGACACGAAAAGACTCTTGGATTTATGAAAGGGGAAACTCCCAAACAGGATACACCAAGAAGGAATACAGTACAGGAAAAGAAAAGGTGAAGGGTTGGCAGAGAGAGAGAGAGAGAGATCTTTAAAAATGGCATGGAGCATAAAGTGAAGAAAATGAGGGGGTGAAGCTGCATTTGGGGTTTACTGACCCTTCCTACAGAACCGGAAACTTACGGCTGCATCTTCCCATTCACTTTTCTTCCTGGTGACAAGATGGAGTAGGTGGGGACTACCCATGACTGCTATGGTTCCAACGCTGTGTCTCCAGCAGTGCTACTGGCTGTGGCTAACTGGTGTGGCTTTTTGTCACCCTGCCTGTATTAAGAAAATGGTCTAGAAAATAACTTATTTAGAGTAACAAACTTTCAAATCTTGCACACGTTCCCCCCTCCTTCAACAACAAAGTGTAAGAGTATAAAGAAATAAAAATAAGTTCTGTATTTGTTCAACACTTACTATGAGCTTGATCCTGGGCGTTCTCAAAACCCTCATTTTCAACTTGAGGCAAATTCTATTTTGCACATATAAAATGGACCAATTTACATTGAGATAATATTTTGATGAAGAGTATCTATGGTGCACTCAAAATATCTGCAGACATGCCAAAGGTTTAGAGCTATAGAAACCCGAGTTTGAATCCTGTGTTATATATAAGCTGTCAGCCTTGCGCGGGTCACTCAACTTCTCTGGACACTGATGTCTTGATCTGTTGAGCAGAAAACTGAGTTTCCTTGTTGGCAGGAAGATTTAATGAGAGATGAGATGCCACACGGTCAGTAGAATTTGGCATGTGGCCATTAAGCCATCATTCAGTCAGTACATGCACTGAGCATCCACCACGTGCCAGGCTTCCTCCGAGGCATGGACCTGCAGGGAGCTCAGTAACAGAAGAGAACCACGGTCCCTCCCTTCTCTGCACCCTTCACATGCCGTCCCCAAGAGCTATCAAGGGGCTCGGGCACACCTCCCACCGAAACCAAGTAGACACGGAACTAATTTTCCAAAGACCATATTTGCAAGATCTCAGTGTAGCCTGGAACCAGGGTTGTCTCTTCAAGTGAGCTCTAGCCTGTGGCCCAGAGGTCTGAGCACAAACACGCAGTGGCTACTGGTCCTTACCACCAGGCTATTCACCTGAGAACGGGAGAGGAGGGCTCTGGAGAAATCCAGGTCTGGGTGCAGACAGCAATGGAACTCCAGACATAGGCATGGCTGTCTGTCCCTTTCGGCTCTTAAAATGAGAAAGGGGGGGGATATCAGTGGAGGGGTCATTGTGGCTCTACTCGGAGGAAGCTCCCAGATGAACCGCTCCATTGTTTCTGGAACTCTCTGAGTCATTTTCACTTTTCCTCCCCATTCCTTCGCAGCCCTCCCTTTGGTGTCTTGTGTGTTCATGGGGGACACAATGGAGTCTTTGTTTACAAGACTCCACTGTGCAATAAAACCAGATTATCAGGGCAAGAATAAATGTGCCAAATATAGGGACAGTAAAACTGATAGGAACTGTGCATTTCCTATACTTTCTGAACTACAACATTTCACTTCATTTCACCAGCAAACTTGCAACAACAACCAAGTACATGTTTCTATAACTAACCATAGCCAAGTCAGAAACCTGTGCTTGATCCACACGCAGACACACACCACTCAAAACACAAAACATTTCTGCAAAGCTGACACACAATTCTGAGTCCTTTAGTTTTGTTACTGATACAGTCAACCATCGCATCTCCCAGTAAGAAACTTCCATTATTTTCACTGGGTGAGGCAGTTAGGGACTATGGGAAGCCAGAGGCACTGTGTATCCAATATTCTTGGCCTTGGATCTCAACCCCATTCACTTCTCACTATCTCCCATCAAGAAGGGTTTTAAATGTCACCAGACCTCATTAGCCTCACCTGAAAACCAGGTTTTTGCAAAGAACGAAGTAAAAAGGACACAGGGAGAGGCCCCAGAAACAGCGGTCTCCCAAGCTCCCCTTCCCCAACACGCATCCTCAAAAGCTGTGATTTCCCTCCATGTTTACTGTGGCCCTCCTTACCCAAAGTCCTCCAACTGGTTTTCAGCCTCTTGTCGGCAACCTTCCTAAACTATGTGGGGCCTGCTCTTAGAAGTATCTCTCAAAACTTAGAAGATTTGATGATGTTACTCTCTGCCTCAGCTTTTGCTATGGCAATCACACTCAGAACAAATCTGTACTCAGAGCAAAGTCCACACACCCCCAAGCCAGCTGTCCAGGTTCATCCATCCCTGCCCCTATGTGACCGTGGTCCCCCGTGCCCCAAAGCATCGTTCCTGGAACACACCATCTACTCTGCTGCGCTGACTCTTCCCCCAATGGGTTCCACTGTCACACTACCCCATCCACCTGCAGGGACCCTCATCCCCTTCAAGGTTAGCTCAAGTACCACTTCCTCTATGAAAGTCTCCTGGCTTCCCAGGCTGACTAAGAGAGGTTAAACTTATGCACTGGTAATGGCTTTCTCTATTTCACTACTGAGCTATA
Source organism: Peromyscus eremicus (assembly GCF_949786415.1). Lineage (NCBI taxonomy): Eukaryota > Metazoa > Chordata > Mammalia > Rodentia > Cricetidae > Peromyscus > Peromyscus eremicus. The sequence continues at coordinate 847,840 of NW_026734305.1, forward strand.
TGTCCAAAGTCTTTTAACTGTGGGCTCATATAAAATCAAAATTAACTCACATTCAATCTAAGAGGAAAATACCACAGCACAGATAGAATCAAAGCAAGCCCAAATCTAGCCATGTAAATAGCTCAGTTTCCAACATCGGGGACTCACTCACAATCTGCTGGGTTCCAAAGCATTTGGGTGTCCTACCTCTCCAGCTCTGGCAGCCACACCACATTCAGCTTGTCTCACAGATTCAGTTTGGCTCCTACACCACACTTGCTGCTGTCCTTGGTGGGCCTCCCAGAGTCCTAGCGTCTCCACTACACTGCAACTGAATCTGCTGCTTCATCAATGGCCTCCCTGGCCTCTCACCGTGCCAGACCTCAGTTGCTCTCCCTGATCTCTTCAACCCTGCAGCTTTTATACAGCCCAAACCAGCATCATGTGGGATACCTACATATTATCAAGTTCTGCTGCCAGCTTGAAATGCAGCCTTGACCCCTTTGGACCACAGCTTCTGTGTGCTGATCCTGAGGAAATACCTCTTGGAAGATTACAACTCAATAATTCTGGTCTCTTGTTAATCACAGCTGATTTTTGAGCCTCAGCAAACCAGAATTCATTGTTCTGGTAAAGCAAAGGTTTTTCCCTTCCACAGAGTCTTCATAGAAAATATCACACAACTGGCCAGCCCAGAGGGAGTCTTGGCTTCTCTCTGAAACAACTTCTCAATCCAGGCCTCCACTGTCTGCATTTCTCAAAATGCTCCTGTCTTCCAAGCTCCCACAGAACAGCCTACTAAGCTACAAGCACTCAATGGCTTTTCCAGGCCAAAGTTCAAAACACTCCCATAACCCTCCCTAAAGTAATATGGTCAGGTCCATCTCAGCAACAGCCTCTCTTGTACCAATTTCTGTCTTAATCTGCGTTCTGTTTCTGTGATAAACTACTGACTACAACCCACTTAAGGAGGAAAGGATTTACTTGGTTACAAGTTACAGTCCATTATTGAAGGAAGTCAGGGCAGGAACCTGGAGGCAGGAACTGAGGCAGAGACCATGAGGAATGCTGCTTATTGTCTTGCTTTTCCTGACTTGCTCAATTGCCTTTCTTAAAAAACCCAGGGCTACCTGCCTAGGGATGGTGCTTCCCACAGTGGTCTAGGCCCTTCCTATATCAAACAGTGGTCAAGAAAACACCACACAGTCATGGCCAGAGGTTAATTGGATGGAGGCAATTCTTACAGCTGAGGTTCCCTCCTCCTCAATGGCTGACAACCAAGATAGTCATCACATATTTAATACAACAACCTTATGATATTTACCAATTTCTAACATTTTTGTTTGTTTGTTTAAGACAGGGTCTTGCTGTATTACCCAGGCAGGCCCCAAACTGGAGATTCTCCTGCCTCAACTTTACACATTCTAGGGTTATAGATGTCCACCATCCTACACTGATTCTACCCCCATTTTAAAGTTGAGAAGCTGGCAGTCTAGAGAGATTTCATAACACTCTTGCACTGATTTTTCCACTGCTGCCATAACAAAGTAATATAGAATAGGCGGCTCAAATAACAGAAATTTATTTTCGTCCTGTTCTAGCAGCTGGAAACCCCAAATGAAAGGGCCAACAGGGTTGGTTTCACCGAAGTCTTCATGGCTTATGTGACTTTTGGTCATCTTTCCTGTGTTTCCTCCTTCATTTATAAAGGTACCCGTCATACTGACTAGGTTCCCACCTATAACCCCATTTAGCCCCAATTACCTCCTTCAAGGGCCTCTTTCCAAATATAGTTACAATCTAGACTAGAACCTCAAGATACAGTTCCTGAAGTCACCTATGTATGCAGTGATGGGCCTGAGGTGTGCACCATCTCCCAAAAGCTCACCTGTTGTCTGTGGTGTTTCACAGCGTGACTGTGTCCCTAGAAAATGGCCTTGTGTAATCACCCATGACCAAGGTAGTGGGCGGGCATGGAAGCAACAGCAAGAAGGGGAGCCAAGTTGTGTAAAGCCAGGGTAAAACTCAGAAAAACTGACCCAACTGACCAGCAGACAGGAAATGCAGCTCATAGCCGAGCCCACTCTTCCAGAGCCAATGCCCCGTCCCACCCCCAAGATGCTGGCTTCCGTGTCCCAGGAGGAAACTCCTCCCCTCCTCTCCAATAGAGGAGGGGCCAACCCTCCCACTTCTACTAGAACGCATCCTCAGGGCATAACTCAGTCACATGCATTTTGTAAAATTATAAGATAATACAATCTTTTTTCCTCCTCATCACATGTTGCAACCCAAAATTTTCAAAACCCTCTGTGGAGTGTTATAGAGGTTACAAACACAATTAATAAAGATTTTTCTGATTAGTTAGAATATGTCAAATCCAAAATGTAAGACATGAGTCTCTCTTTCTTGGAGATAATGCAGCTAAACAGCTTATATTTATAGAGGGAAAGCTTTCAACTATATTGGATTTTTTCTTTTTATTTTTTTTTAAGAACAATAATTTACGGTGGCTGCTAGCAGAGAATTGTTAGGTGCATTTTTCTTAAATGGGTATTTGTGTTCTGAAGATCATAATTGGAACTCTTGCTTTGTTGCTGTTTATATATGTGTGTGTTTGGGTTCTGAAGGAAGAGCTGAGATTCTTTTGTGCATAAAGAAGTTTTGCATACAAAATTAAATTAGTTCATTGGAGATATGGCTTTATATAATATATTAAGATATGTCCAAGTAGTTTTGGTTCTGGGGTGTGTGGAATGTGTATATGCAGGTGTGTGTGTGTGTGTGTGTGTGTGTGTGTGTGTGTGTGTGCATGTGAAAGTCAGAGAACAACCTAGGGTGTTTTTCCTCCTCAGGCAGCATCTATTTTGCTTTTGGAGACGGGTCCTGCCCTGGGTTTCCCAGTGCAGTTAGGATGGTACCAAACCTTGGGAACTGCCTTTCTCTGCTTACTGGGATTACAAATGTATTCCACCATGCTTTGTCCTTTTCTGACTCGGGTCCCTCATACTTGCCCAGTGAGCTCTTTATCGACTTTTTTATCTCCCCAGCCCCTTGAGTATTATTTTGGAAAATATGAAAAACCCAACTTTTCCACAACAGATAGACACAGCAGGATCGAAGTGCCTTGGGAAGGGACAGAGCCTAGGTTGCCCCTTGCCTGTCCAGTACTAGGTCACCTTGCTGGGCTGTGCGAGGTGACCAAGGCCTTCCAGCTAGCACAGCTGATGAGGTAAAAATGTGCTTCAAAACCCCATTCTCAGCCTCACCAGAGCAGAAACCACATCCGATTTATAGGACAGGATGACATATCGGTCTGGAAATGGTTCAAGGGAGAATATTTCTCTATTATCAATCTCCCTGCATAAAAATGGCAAGGCCTAACACATTGGGTCTGTAATCTCTTTTAAAATGGTGGTGCACCTATTTAAAAGTGTTATTTGTTGTATGTGTGTTTGTGCACGTTTATTTGTGTGTATGTGCACGATGTGTATGTAAGCATGCATACCATGGCACATGTGTGGAGGTCAGAGGATAACTCTGTGGAGCCAGTTCTCTGCTTTCGTCTTTGCGTGGATCAGGTCATCGGTCTTGGGTGGCAAGCATGTTACACACTGAGCCATCTCTCTGGCCCATGATGGTGTACTTTTTCCCCTTTATTTTCTTTTTTTGTTGTTGTTTCTTTCTTTCTTTTTTGTCTTTAATCTTTTATTCTTTTTCCTCTTTCTTCCTTTCTTTCCTTCCTTCCTTCCTTCCTCTTCTTCTTCCTCTTCTTCCTCTTCCTCCTCTTCCTCCTTCTCCTCCTCCTCCTCCTCCTCTTCCTCCTCTTCCTCCTCCTCCTTCTTTTTCTCCTTCTTTTCCTTCTTCTTTTAATACAGGGTCTTACTATGTATTCCTGGCTGGTCTGGAACTTGATATTAAGACCAGGCTGGCCGGGCGGTGGTGGCACACGCCTTTAATCCCAGCACTCGGGAGGCAGAGCCAGGCGGATCTCTGTGAGTTCGAGGCCAGCCTGGGCTACCAAGTGAGTTCCAGGAAAAGGCGCAAAGCTACACAGAGAAACCCTGTCTCGAAAAAAAAAAAAAAAAAAAACAAAAACAAAAACAAAAACAAAAAAACAAACAAACAAAAAAAAAAAAAGACCAGGCTGGCCTGGAATTCACAGACCTTCAACTACATCTGCCTCTGCCTCCAGTGTGCTGGGATTAAAGGCTTACAAAACCACACTCTGCAGCGAACCAACTCTCTGGCCCATGGTGTTTGACCCTAATCACAAATGGCAATAATTTTTAAAACAATACCTTATGCGATGAGTAAAGACATCATCATAAGGCTCCAACCAACCATGAGGATTTAAAGCCACACACATATATTTTAATGTGCATCTTTCAGTAGTCTGTTTGTGACACTCTACTTCCTTAATGATGTTCACTCAAAGCCTTCTTCGCTTTTCTCCCCTAAAATTTCCAGGTGGGAGTAGAACCTCTGGAGTAAGGAGGAACAGCTAGATGACAGTTCCCCCAGAATCCCCTGCTTATCTGGAGTCTGCCACATTGTCCTTGTCCTGAAGCCCTTAACTTAACTGATCATGTAACATCCTCCATTCTCCCCGAAACCATCATCAACACCATGTAACTAACCTACACCCGAGAAAATCCCGTGTCTCAACATGAAAGAAAACATTGCATAAAACAAAGTCCTTTCCTGGTAGTATACATTTTTGGAAATGCATGCAGACAAAGCACTCATACACAGATATAATAAAATGCTGATCGAAACATCATGACAATAGATTTAACCAGGGTGGGACTGTATGTGACCCCTGCTCCACTTACCTTTTCAGACAGAAACTAAAAGTAAAGTAGGTGTGAAGACAGCCTGCAAGAACTCTCAGGACTGTGTAGAATGAGTACTAAGAATAAACATGAAAGAGACAACTGGTCAACCCCTCTGTCTGGTAAGACAGTTATTCCCAACAGGGCATTTTTTGAGTTAGATCACATTCACTTTTCTTGTTTACAAAGCTTGGTATTGATAAATAATAATGAACGGTGGCCTGCTTAAACACTTTCATTGACAAGTTAATAAGTGAGCATGTAACGCTGGGAAATTGCTTGTGGAAAACAAACAGGCAAAATCCCAAATCCTGTCCCCTGGTCTGGCCTACGTGACATCAGTGGAGATGCTGGCCCACTGATGTTAAAATTATGAGATGCCTGTAGAGCATTTGCCCAATAAAAGCATATACCAAGGGGCTGGAGAAATGGTTCAGTGGTTAAGAGCATCGGCTGCTCTTCCAGAAGACCTGGGTTCAGTTCCCAGCACCTACATGGCAGCTCACAACTGTCTGTAACTCCAGTTCCAGGGGATCCAATGCCCCTTCTGGCCTTGCAGGCACTGTATGCACATGCATACACTCAGGGACTCACACATACACATAAAATTAAAATAATTTCAAAAAACACAAAAAACTTGTAACAGGCTGAAATGTGGCTTGGTTGGCACAGCTCTTGCCTAGCATTCATGGACATTCAGCATCCTCAGCAACACAGCAAGCTTGAGGTCTGTCTGGGATACAGGAGACCCATCTCAAATGAATGAATAAACTTAGAACTGAATATGAAGTGGCTGTAATTTTCCAAATCAACTAGATTTTAAATGATCTACTGTGGTTGTTTCTCTACTTCTGTGCTTCTGGTCACACTTTTAACTCAACAAATAATCTCAGCACTCCGCATTAGGCCACACGACCAGGATGGTCATTCTTAAATGAAGGAATCACTTGTCATCATTTTTTTTTTCTTTTTCCAGAATATTTTTTCCTAAAAGCAAACTTTCTTTTGTTTTTTTAAAAGGGGCCCTTTCTGAAACATGTAAACACACTGGGGGAGGGAGAAAGCTCAGATTAACTTTCCATTTCCTGTTTTTCTCTGAAATTCCTTCTCCTTGATTAGGCATCCCTTGCTTGGTGCAAGGCTAGATTGACTGATCCTGCAGCACGGTCCTGAGAGTCACAGAAAGAGCCTGTTCTTCTCACTGCTCTCAAGCTCTAGATCTGAGCAACTCTGGAAGCTCCTGAGTAAATCTCCTTACATGATTTGCATGGCAAAGGGCTATGTCCCATGTCATTGGAGTCCTGATTCAGCAGAAGTGTATGTGTACGTGTGTGTGCGTGTGTGTGCGCGTGTGCGTGTGCATGTGTGTGTGTGTGTGTGTGTGTGTGTGTGTGTGTATATACATACACACAGACAAGGGAAGTATAAAAGAAGAACATACTTATGCCACTGTGACCTTAACTCTGGCTTCTTCATCTAAAACTAGGGAAGAAGAAAAAAAAAAAAAGCATTTCCAAGTACCGCTGAAGTGCTAGTCTTGAGTTTTTAGTGATGTGACCACTGGAAACAGATAGAGGGTACCAATTTTTTAGCTTAACACTTTAAGTGGCTTCATTGCTTGCTTGTTTTTCATTTTTTGATAGTTTGGTTACCGTTTTCTGACACATGGTCTTACTCAGTAGTATCAGCTGGCTTCAAACTCACAGTAATCCTCCTGTCCCAACATTCTGAGGGTAGGGACAGTGGAATTCCAGGTGCTGGCCACTATGCCTGGCTTCACGGCTGTAAGTTTATCTTTTCCTTAGTCACTGGCTTACTAATTGTCCCCACTACTAGGAAAGTCCCAGCAACCAATCACAGCTTGAGAGCAAAGTGGTTCCCTTTGGACCGAAAGGGAACGAGGTTTAGCAAACACCGGGGTTAAACTCGGAAATAAGTCTGAAGACTGGTGTTTTCATGGAATTACAGCAGACATGTGTGAACAGTGCTGATGGGAGGGGCAGTCTCCACAGTGGTCCAAACCATCTGATAATAAAACACTTCTTCTCTGAGTGCAGAAATGGCTCCGTGGTTAAAGCTCACATTTCTCTGTAAGAGGACCAGTGCTCAGCTCCCAGCATCCATGTTGGATGTGGTTTTGGCTCTCTACATCTGACAGGCTAGGGAACAAAACAGGTCTCCTGTAGAAGAAAACAAGCCTCTGACAGAATAAAGAAGGGAGGGGGGAGATGGCGGTGAGGAAAAGGGACAGTCACAAACGGAAAGAAAAGCAGAAAAGGGAACCACAGAGGACGCTCACACGCGCGTCAGCAACCTGAGCTGGTAGGACCTCAGAAGGCAGAACCACCACCCCAGTCACCAGTGTGGCCAAAGACACGCTGGACATAGCCCACGTTCTGTATAAACCTGTCCTAGAACCCAGCGCCCCCAGGCCAATATGTATGCAGGTGCATGCTATACACACAGGAGCATAAACACACACAGACATTGTCCCCAGATGTGCCACGGTCTCATGCTTGGGTGTGCCTTCGCTCGCACTACCTGCTCACTCTGGAATTCCTTTTCATAGTCACCTGACCTTCCAATTAGCCACGCATTTTTTTTTTTTTTAAATAACCAGCTTAATCTATCATGAGATCCTCTGGGACGCTCCATGTGCCCTGATTTGTACTCCTGGGTCTACCACCGTACTTAATGAGCTGTGAAACATTTAGTTGTTTTTCTAACAAAAATGTGAGTTCCTTGAAGGCAAGGCTTCATCCTGTATGCCTCTAAAACTCTACATACAAAAAATCAGTATGGAGACTAGATTCAGGAACACCATATTTGCATCTTGACCCTGCTTGGTAACCTACTTTTCGAGATTATTTTGAAGATTTGACAATCAGACTGCCTGACACACAGTAGGTGCTCAACAACTGTCAGAGTCAACTTGCTTCTAAATGACAGGACCCAATGTACTCACCAACTGGCACCTGCCCCATGCACATGGGGTGGATCGTGATTAATCGCTAATACTCTGACCTGTTACTCTCCAATGGGACACAGAGCAGCCATCTCTTTCTAACTTAAATTTAACTAGTGACAAATACGCCAACTGAGAAATGGCGCCACGTTGTCCAATGCAAATGGTCTTCCAGAGGTGCCCACCACCTCACCCATTCTCCGACTCTCCACAGATGTCCTCGCCATCAAGAGTTCTTTTTTAACTTTACCGTCTCTTTTCCCTCAAATATAACGTGACAATGGCAAGTTCTATATTGTTTTTCTTTTTCCAATCTTTGCATGGCTATTTGAAAAGTATAAAGCTGGTCTTCACTTGTCGAGACAAAGCCTCTCACACATCACGACACAGAGGTCAGGCCCTCCCTAATCTGTTAACATTGGAGGGCTTCAATTCTAGACGTCCGTTGATTTTAAAGGAAGAGAGAAGAGACCCGGGGGGAAATGGAGGCAGGAAGAAATGAAGAGGTAAAGAGGGGTGGTCTGGTAACCGTGCTGAACAAAGGGAAATCCTTCCCCCGTTGCGTGTATTCCACGTTCCATGTGGGATGCACAGAAGACTACAGGTCTAGCTGTATGAAGCTACAAGAAGCCCACTGGGAATTTCCTGTAAAGACTCCTTACGCGACCAGCCAGCCAACGTTCAGTGACACACGCTGACAAAACACAGACTCAAGGTCGGTCTGTCATTGTGCACCACTGGCCACCTAAGCCCGAGCAGAGACCCTGGAGGGCCTGGCATCCTTGCCTCTTCTGGGCTACTACATGATCACATGAGCTCAAGAAGTAAACAGGAAGACATAACCTTAATTACATGTACAGCCACCCAATCCCCAGAAACCGTTTTTTTAATACTCCACTTTCATCTTATTAATAAAAAAAAAAAAAAAAAGTGGAAAGGCTGGCTTCCTTAGAATCATTGGAAACCTTTTCCTCAACCAGGCTGGCTTTCCTCTGCCTGATCCTGTAAACACTGCCGGCAAATTTCCCTCAATGCCTCTAACATATTTTCACTTAGCACCAGTTTGATGTATAAGATCTGACAGCCCGGCAGTTACAGGCCACCTGCATCACTGTCGCCATGACAACTGTGAAAGACAACCCATGATCCCATACCCTGGTCACCCGTTTCAATGCAGCTTATCTGTCCAAAGCCACTGAGCCTAATGGAAGAGTAATTACCATCTTCTACTTATTGTCAAAATTCCCACCATATAATGCTCTTCAAAATTATTTCATCCCTCTCACATGGCTGCTTTGCAAAAAAAAAAAAAAAAGGAAAGAAACCTTGAGTGGAAAGGGGGAGGTTGGGAGAAGGAGAAGGCTGTGACTGGTATAAATGCAGCTAACTGCGTGAACTGTCCCTCTGTAGCCTTGGGGACACCCTAGCCAGTGAGAGAGCTCCAAGAATGGCCTTGGCTCACTGACTCTCATCTGAAGGTCTGGAAAAATCTGGGTCAGAAAATAAGACAGTAACCTTTCCCAACACAACCCTGCACAGGGATCACGATCCCTCAGGACATCGGGCAGCCTGCGTGGCGACACTCAGCGGCCTGGAAGTGGTCAGCAGAGGCTGGCCCTGTGAGTGCCTTTCCTCTCGTGTGACTGTCCAAGTCTTCACACCCAGTATTGCTCATTCTTGTTGGTGGGTACAACCCTGTCTTCCAGAAAAGTCTTTTAAAAGCTGTATTTGAAAGTGACCTTTGACCAGCAAACACTTTTGTGGGAAAACCTTAAGGAGAGAAGTGCTTACAGGAAATAGTAATTAAATTTAAAGCAATATTAAAAGTCACGTGGACTTGCAAAGCAAATTCCAAAGAATAAAAAAACTGGACCAAAGGGCACAGAGTGAGATAACCCTTCCAGTAACTCCTTCCAGCAGTACAGGTGGCTTGACCGTGGTAAGAAAGGGGGTTACACCCTTCTTTTGCCTCAGTCATTTTCGCAGGAATAAAAGCCAGGGCCATTAACTACCCAAGAAAGTCACACAAAGCACTCTCTAGCTGGTGGTTACCATGAAAACATTTTCGTTAAGAGAAAAATAAGCAATTCACAGAGTAAAAGAAATCCTAATCTCCAAAAGGACAAAAAGTAAGATAAAAATCTAAGCATAAACAACGAGTTCTTAAATTAGTATTTACGCACCTGTCAGAATGTGGTTGACATGTTATATTTATGGCTAAACCTGACAAACCATAACCATAAAACTCTTAACCAGCTGTCAAAACATTACAGTTATGAACTGACATTAGGTAGGCTAAATGTATTAAACATGGCGTTGCAAACATACAGGAAACCTCGAAAGCTCCTCAGCTGAAAGCCTCTTCCCACACACAGCACCTGTCTTTGGTGGTTGGGTCTTTTTGCCTTTCTCGTGATCATTTTTAGCATTCTTACCTCTGCTATCAGTCTCTGGGGCAGGCAAGAAAAGATGTTGAGTTGACCCTGAGGTTGAGCCATCTATTGGGAAAATGCAATAGGGATGTGTGTGTGCGTGGGGGAGGGGTGTGTACCACACCACCAGGCTCACTTTATTTTTAAAGTGGGAATGAACTCGAGTCCTTTTTCCCACTGAGCCATCTTCCCAACCAAGGCTGCGTATAATGTTCTACCGGGCACTGTGGATACAGATGCTTACAGGCACACTGGATGTTCAGCCACCTCTGTTCAGACCGGTTAATACATGTCTAGAACATTCCAATCAGTTTTGCCAACTTTAACACTAAATAAAACGGATTAGTATAATTATGTGTGGATTTCACCAAGTTTTTACTCTCCTGGATAGTGGAATTTCACAAACGAAACTCAGATAACGGCCAGACAGTGGTGGAGCACATCTTTAATCCCAGCTCTCAGGAGGCAGAGGCAGGTGGAACTCTGAGTTCTAGGCCAGCCTGTTACACAGAGCAAGTTCCAGGGCAGCTAGGGCTACACACAGAAACCCTGTCTCGAAAAAACAAAAGCAAAGCAAACCAAATCAAACCAACAACAAAAGCTCAGATAACAAAGGCTAGATAAAAATAAATGCCTTGATAGCACAGAGCTGGGGACTCAAACCACCATTGGTAAAATCATTTCCCATCATCCTCACTGTGAAAGGAGACCCAACTTAAGTCCATCTTCCAATAACGTCTTCTGAAACCTTGACCTGGGAAGGATCTCCATCACCCCTCCTTGTTTGAAGAGCAAACTTGGACACTGGCTCCAAAGCCCACTTAGAGACGTCAGGAGCCACAACCAGTGGAAAGTGACAGGACTTGATCTCTTCTCCTTCGACTCACACCTCTGTGCAACCCAGCCATCACCCTTGCCAAATCCAGAATTCCTTTGCCTTTTCAATCTGACCTCTTTTAGGACTAAAGTTCCACTCGCTCTGGCTCGGTTTGTCCGTCATTTTCACCATGATTAGATGAAAGTTACTCTTTTTTTCCTTTAAAACAACTGAGAAGTATTTCTATGACCCTCCTAGTGCATCCTATCAAGAAGCACAGGATTGGCTGGGTGTGGTGACACACACCTTTAGTCCCAGAACTCTAGAGGCAGAGCCTCATAGATCTCTGTGAGTTCAAGGCCAGCCTGGTCTACATAGTGAGTCCCAGGCCAGCCAAGGCTACAAAGAGAGACCCTGTCTCAAAAACAAACAAATAAAAAAAAGAAGCATCTAATATTGGCAAAATTAAGTTGGATCATTTGGCTAAAGTGATATCTTCCAGACTCCCCTGTTATCAAGTTATTAAATTTGCCTTTGTAATTAAAAAGTCATCTGTGGGTAGATATTTTGAAGCTCTGTAAATGCTTTGATCCTCATCAAATATTCACTTACCAGTTCTACACACACGGATGATTTCACAATTCTACCACTCCTTCTTATACTCACTACCGGCTCTCAATAACTGCACTCACCTCACCCCTCAATTATTTGTTCTATGAACTTCTATGGAATATTCCTTTACACTGTGAATATATGTCACTGTGATTGGTTTAATAAAGAAGCTGACTGGCCAACAGCTGGACAGGATAAGATTAGGCAGGAGAGCCAGACTAAGGACACTGGGAAGAAGATGGGCAGAGTCAGAGGGGTAGGGAGCAGATTCGGAGAGAAGCAAGATGAATGTGTTGTGTTCAAAGAAGGTTCACCACGTGGTGGCAGAGGGTAGATAAGAAATATGGGTTAATTTAAGTTATAAGAGCTAGTTAGTAACAAGCCTGGGCTATTGGCCAAGCATTTACAATTAATATTGAGTCTCCATGTCAGTTATCTGGGAACTGGCAGGCGTGAAAGAAAACTCCACCTACAAACTTCTATATCAGTATTGACTTAGGAATTTATATTTAATAGATTGGTAATTAATCCATTACAATATTGATTATGATGACCACATCTCCCAATTTGGCCATTTAATAGATTGGTAATTAATCCATTACAATATTGATTATGATGACCACATCTCCCAATTTGGCCAGTAGAAGCCCATCAATCAACCAATCAATCAATCAGGCCCATGACCCTTTGATCCCCTGACAATTCCCTCCACTTTGTAGCTCAAAAAGTCAGTCCAGGTTCATGCTGTATTTTCTTTGCCTCGACCTAGGAGTATAGCCATTCCTCCAGGTTATGGTCTGCAGCTTTTAAAATGTTGACATGATGCCTTCCAAGCCTATGATAGGAAAACATTCAAGGGTGCGATGTCAACTTAACTCTCAATGTCTTCAATCTGGGATGGAGGTGTCAATCTCCTTTGGCAGAAAAAGCCAAAGGATGTGCTCATTCCTATGATCATCAGAACTTTGTACATTGTTACTGGTCACACAGCTGAGCTCTGAAGGTCACAGGGTGGCTAAAGGTCAGACACATGGAAGGTTAACTGAGAACATAAAGATCAGAGTCCCAGAGCCAGGGTGCAAGATGGTGAGGTTAAGACAGCATGCCAGCTAGTCTCCTGGAGGGAACCAATTGTAGTGAGGGTTCATTTCGGATCAGTGTCCCCAGGAGGGATGAGTTCTCTAAAAATTTTTCACCATATGCAGCTTACCCCCTCCCCCAATCAGCACGTGGTCCCATTTCACACACAGTTGCATAGTAACATGTGACTTATCTGTGGTGAAGAAAATATTTTTATGTCCTTCTCAGAAAAACAGAAAAATACAACATAGAAGAACCTCCATGTGACGTTCAGAAGCAAGATGTGTCTGGTTTCATCCTGCACTGTTTCATCCTTCAGGAACAACAATAATAATATAACAAATGAAAAGCAAAGCATGGCAGGCCCTCCAGTCCCTTCCAGAGCTTTACAAACGAGGAGACAGAAGCTCAAACTTCCTTGGACCCTGGTAAAAGCCCACCACAGCTCAGCAGTCTAGCTTCTGGCCCTGGATGCCAAGACTTAACAGCCGGGGACCACTTCCTCAGTAGGGCCAGTCATGTGGCCCTGAATTGGCCCGGATGAGTCAGACCTCCCAGGTTCTTGTCCAGTAAGTAATATCAAGGATATTGCTACTCAGAGGCTTCTAGTACAACCCCATCAATATAAGTAGGAAAACAAGCAGACTGTCACCAAAGCCTGGGAAGGACGTTTGGCATAGGGAAGAGAGTCTAGCTGGCTGTCGTTCCATCAGGTTCACTTGGTTGTGGTACCAGCCTTGCACCTGAGTAAAGCAGAGCTATGGCTAGGACACCCAGAGTCCTTTCAATTAGGCAGGGTGACAAACTATCCAGTCACGTGGAGTGTAGTCTGACGTGGGACCTGGGAAGCCAGGCTAACGGGTGTCAGCATGCTGCTCTCTGACGGGTGTGTGTGTGTGTGTGTGTGTGTGTGTGTGTGTGTGTGTGTACCTAACCTTTCCCATTTTACTCTCATGTTCTCAGACCTACTCCCAATTTTGCACACTCGCAGCACACGGGCCCTGCTTGCTCCACCCACTTCCCTAGGTCTGTGCTGTGGCCACTGCTATTTCCTACACCTGGCACACCTTTGTCACGTCCTCTGCTGAGACGGACCCTCCACTTCTCAGGGCGCACAGCAGATACGGACTTATCTCCAGTTCCTCTAAGGCAGCCCTCACCTGCCTGCTTCTGACTCCCAAAGCAGAATGAAATCATTCTGGTTTCTGTGTGCCCACTGACTTTCCCGAAGCCCATGAGAGCCCTTATCACACCATACTGTGGAACGACCTGAACCAATCTCCCCCGTGACATTAGTCCAAGGCCCCACTGTGATCTCTGTGAACTTGCTGCGGCCACTCTAGTACCCGGCACCCAGGGCGCTTTCAGAACCTATTTGCTGAATGAAAGACTTGGGTCCAACAGCAAGAGTTCTTTCTCCGCTCACCTAAGTGGAGGCTTGCCTTAATTAAAATAAAACTACAATATTATTAGGTTATAAAAAATCATATAGCCATATATAGCTGCATATAATTACAGTGCAATCAAGCCTCTGATATTTTTAGGTGTCTCCTTCCCCGAAAACTCCTTAACTACTTTTGATAAAATACTGATGAACTTCTACTCAGGAAGTTTAGTGTTGGTGTTTTCTTGTGCTTGTATGTGTGAGCGTATGTGTGTGTGAAAGAGACGGCAACGGAGAGACAGAGAGAAAGGACAGGCGAACACAGGCGAACACTTGCCATGGGCAGGGCGGAGGACGAGCTGGGGTGTGGCTCTTCCCCTTCCCTCCTGCTGGACGCAGGCTCTCCAGGCACAGCACACACCAGCATGCCAGGCTCCTCAACCTTCCCTCCCCAACTCTCCCCAGGAACACTGGCGGTCCACGCTGGAGTGCCGGGCTTCCACAGGGGTTCTAGGGATTTGAACCGCAGTCTTCATGCTCACACAGCGAGTACTTCACCCTCTGAGCCACTTCTGCTTCCTTCTCAAAAACTCCCTCCACCCCCCCCCAACTACGTAAGCCGAGTAATGTAATAAGCCCCATTACCCAGCTTCATTCCTGGCCCACATTCCCTCATCTAAGTTTAATACCTATTTTCCTTTCCCATATTACATTAAAGAAAATTGTACTCATCGTTTTCCATCTGTAAATATTGTAGAATGTACCTTTAGAAGTTATGTTTCTTGGTTCAAAATACAACCTTAACATGATTAGCATATTCAGAGAGTACTTAGTAATTATCCCTAACTCTACCTGATACTCCCGAGCGTTGAAGCATCCATCTTTTCAATCCCTTTGCCCTTAGGTTTTCAACAAGGGCAAAACACTGTCAGTTTCTACAACTCACAAACCAGTTGTCTTATGTAGATAAAAGTCCCAAGCTCAGATCTGACACACCCACACCATTCCCACATCTCACTTCAACACAATGTACTAACTCTGTTGCTGAAACTGTGTTCAGCATTCATTTGTACCACACACTTAACATCATTTGTTTTCAATTCATTATTTTTCTACTCAAATATTTCATCCCACAAAGACTTCCTCACACAAGTTCACACTACTTCTAAGTTCTTCATAGCCCCTAACAATCCTTTTCTCTTTTTTTAAGGCTTAGTACATGCTTTTCTTCCTCTTGGAACTCCAGTTCTCACTCTCAATGAACACAAATGCTTTCGCTCTCAATTTGAGCTTTTAAAAGAAAACTACAGGTAACGGGAAAATGAATTTCCCAACAATTCCCAGGCAAGGAAGGAATGCATAACTACAATCCATGCCTTAGTAGCTTTAAGTGCGCATGCAAATGAATACACACAGCAAATGTTTCCATCAACAACAGCCGATGTCCGTGCATACAAAAAACCATCACCAGGATGGCTCAAGGGAGAAATGAGCGCCTTGGCCCACAACGGGGTTAACATTCAGACTCAAAAGCAAGTGTGTAAGTTCACATCTTGGTGACTCCAGACGTGCATAAAACACCCCTTGGTCTGGAATAGGAAACAGGTGCAAAATGGAAATGTATCCAATTTATTTAACTTATTTATTTAACAATTTATTTAATTTATTTAACTGAAATATTTCTGGAAGAGGTGAACATATTTTTATGTGGCAATTTCGCCATTAGATGGATTTTAAAATAAGTATTTTGTGAGATTAAAATTAACATATATATTCCTTTAAAAATATATGCGTGTGTGTAGGATGGGGAGGATATGTGAACATGAGTGCACGTGTCCCGGAGGCCAGAAGAGGGCATCAGATCCCCTGGGAGCACCCAACCAGGTACTGGGAACTGGTTTGTGCTTTTAACTGCTGAGCCATCTCTCTAGCCCCAAATGAAATTCTTAATAATGCAAAAATCATCCTTCTGAATTCTGCATTTGAATGTAACAGGTTTTCCCACCAAATATGCACATGTTGATTTAAATATAGAAAATATGTACCAGTTCACCCTGCTTGAAAGAAAGGTGGTGGAAAAACATGAGCCAACTACGAATTACAAATATTTACTAAAAATCCAATCTTCATTCTGGTTTACTGACTTTATTTCTTGTTATTTTATTGCTTCCTTGAGATTTGTGAAGAATGATTCTTAATGAACAACAGCTAAGCAGGGAAAGGCACTTGCCACCAAGCCTGTGGACCTGAGTTTGATCCCCAGACCCACACAGTGGAAGGCCAGAATCAGCTCCACACAAATTGTCTTCTGACCTCTGTGGTGAGTGCACACTCAAATAAATAAGTGTAACTTAAAAATGTAAATAAAAATACTGTATTAAATAGGTTAAGTACAAGACCCTAAGCCTCTTTCTGTTTGCTGATACTTTCACACAATATAACAGGCTGTATTATTCCACCTGGGCACGGTGGCATTGAGGAGGCAGAAGCCTGTGGATCGCTGTGAGTTCTGGGACACTCAGGACTATACAGTAAGATCTTGTCTCAGAAAGAGCCTGGCGGCGGTGGTGGTGGTGGTGGTGCACGCCTTTAATCTTAGCACTTGGGAGGCAGAGGCAAGCAGATTTCCTTTAATTCGAGACCAGCCTGATCTACAAAGTGAGTTCCAGGACAGCTAGGACTGTTACACAGAGAAACCATCTCGAAAAATAAAAAATAAAAGAGAGAGAAAGAGAGAGAGAGAGAGAGAGAGAGAGAGAGAGAGAGAGAGAGAGAGAGAGAGAGAAGAAAGCGCTGTATTACAGAAGCAGCAAATTATGAACATTCAGACAAATTAATCGAGCTATACTGTACTCCCAGGATTGTTTGGTTTTTTTTGTCACCTACCCAAATCAACTTTATCCTATATCCAGGATCGATGTAGGGGCTCTTTACTCAAAACTGGCTCTACAGTGTTGCTCACACGTTCTCCTGGGAAAGACACCCACACAGAGAACATTTCTCCTGTGTCGGTGCTACTGACAGGCAGGAGAAATCAAGAGGAAGTCTGCTCTGCTTCAACCCGAGGGCGGGAAGCCGCAACACAGAACACAAATCGTCAAGCTGAATCAGTTGCTTGGATTCAATCCCTTCCCGATGTCACCAAAGAAAGCGGCCCCTCTGAGCCCAGACGCCAGCCCCACAGCTTTGCAAGTTGTCATTCCCTCCATCCTGGGCAGCTGTGGGCTCTTGCAGACAAAACCATTAGAGCTGGCTGACACTCCACGGGGCAGGAAATGAATCATCGCTTTACTCAACCGAAACTGCAGCAGGTTTTAAGGAAGCTAAGCACAGTCGACCAAATTGAATCAGTAGCACTTAGCTGGTAAAGAAGTGTCCAGGGACTGTGACCAACAAAGGATTAGCACTCCGGATCTGCTTGTCCACTCTCAGGCAGATTTTTAGCAAGCACAGGAGCTTTATATAAGGTACCATGTGTCTGCCCGGACCACCAGTGGGCTCCCGCGAGGACCCTCAGGACGCACTGGGCACCTGAGCCAGGAGAGGCTCATGCGCAAAGCATCCAGAGTTCCAGGCTCAGGCTGCCTTTGGTGTTCCGTGGAAGAATAAAAGAGGGTCCGTTTCTTCTTCCTTCCCCAAATTATAAAGTTCTACATTTTGTTCTCAAAATGGGGATCTGTCTCATGTGAACTGAGGTGAGTCTTAGATCTTAATACAAGAAAAAATGGGAATTAGGGGGCAGGCCATTATCTTCAATTTTCTTTACCACAGCCTGAAAGCAAACATTTGTGTGGCTAAGGACAGTGATCCAAACACACTGAATTTTCTTAAATATGGGCTACTGTCTTCCTGCTGAAGCTGCTCCTCCACTTACACATTTACTTGTATCTGCTGACCACACAAAAACCTAATTTCTAAAACTAAAGCTAGGTTTAAATGCAGCTTTATGTTTTATGCGCATTCTTAATACAAGCCTTTAAAAGTCTGATTTGCAGAATATTCCCCTAAGAAAACAATCAGGTGTTTCCTAGGTGACAAGGCAAGGCATTCCCAATTAGAAGGAAGTCTTTTCTACAATTTCGTTTAGAAATTCACAAAATACATTGTAAGATGACAGATGACAGAAATTGGTTTAATCTAATTTTTCCTCTCCCAGTCCCACAAAGGTACAAGTTAAAAGTTTACAGCCAGGTCTCTGGTGGAGTTATGAATGTCTCAGGTTAGCATAGAAGCAGAACAGGTTTTGTAAGCATGCCACACAACATCTGAGGTCATTAGTTCACATTCAAGAAGAAAACTGCCTGGCCAGACAATGGCTCAGCTGGAGGGCCCTTGCCACCAAGACTGACTACTTTATTTGAGTGTGATCCCCAGAACCTGCATGGTAGAAAGAACCCACTCCCACAGGTTGTCCTCTACCCTCCAAATACCCTCAGTGGGACACGGACACACACACACACACAGACACACACACAGACACACACACACACACATACACACACACTATAAAACAGAGAATTTCTTTCCTGAAAAAAAAAAAAAACAAGAAAGCCCAATCTAGTTCTTAGATTAAAAACCCACACAAGCCTTTCTTCATTCCATAGCTAAACATTTACCAAGAAAGATGGTCTCTCATCAGCCACAACCTGTACATCTAAACGGGTTTGGTTTTTTATATTTTTCCTAATATGTTCAGTCACGGGCTGGGGTCGAGGGTGGTCATAGAGCATTTGCCGAGCATTCATGAGCTCCTTCCTGGAAATCATAACAGCAGCAGCAACAACAACAATAAATAGTCATGAATACAAAATACGGAACCAGACTTCCTGGGTTCAAGCGAGAGAGGTCTGCCACTTACTAGCTACAGAATCTCAGTCAAGACACGCAGCTTCTCTTGTGCCTCAGTTTCCCCAGCTAAAAACATCCCTACCTCCCTGGGTAGCTCTGAAGATGAAGTGAGTCACTGAGTGTGTTATTGCTTGGTACAGAGTCCACCACATTATAAATACCATGCGAGTATTAACCGATCCACGGGTGAGGATCAGAGATCAGAATATGACTGTGACCATCTTCCTGAAGGACTTCTACTCTGTCCCAGTGTGAAAGAGTGAGTTCCTACCGACAAGCGCATGTAACACTGAAATGGTTCCGAAAAGCCCCGATTTACTCCTACGGGCAAGATTTATAAATTCCCGCCCACTGTGCCAGGTAAAGACAGCCCAACAGCTGCCAGCTCCAGAAGTGGTGTCCGGAAGAGTCACTTCCGACCCAGATGCCATGCTGATCATATTTTCTCTCACTGTCCCACATACAAAGCCTCAGAGGACACACCAGGGAAGGATATGGGGGCCTGCATTCAAAGTGTCATCACTTCAACCAAAACAGTTATTTTCCCGAAGGGATATGGGGATACTGTAGGCTTGTTATGAAAAGAAGTGGTGGATAGCCACAGCTTCAGATAAAGGTGAACAAATACACATTCTAATTTTCTAAAATTTGCGGAGTTGAACCCTGGACTTGCGGCATGCTAAGCACACACTCTACCCCTTAGTTACACCTCAGCCCTTCATACATCTACTAACTGGACAAAAAAAAAAAAAAATCTAGAACGGCATTTCCCATAGAATTCAAGTCAAACCTAGGTGTGGCACTGGGTGTTTTCAAATTTCACCTAATCGGGTCAACTTCAAGATTTTGTCTTAACCTCTATTCTGACTAGTCAGAAAAACAGAATGATTGCCATGACATAATCCTTTTTAAAAGTCATCAAAAGATGTGACTGTGAACAGTTTGAAGAGACCCCATAAGCATGAAGAGAACAAGGTTCAGCCACTGAAGTCTCATGTAAGACAGAAATCAATTTAATTACACTCATCTGATACCTTCTTGGATATTCATTTCATATTTTCCTTTCTCAACCCCTACAACCCACTCACACACAGACACATTAATCTCTTGCATTTTGTTACATATAATCCCGTTCCCACAGTTCTAATTTTAGATGTAGATAGTCCACCAGAATTAATCTTTTCCCATACAAAGACTGGTCACAGCTACAATCTAATAGTTTTTCCTTAAATCTTTCCCCTCTCATAGAGAAACGCAAGCTATGTGATTAACCGGTCCTTTTGTTTTGAAATTACCTGCAGCCTACTCATTCCCAGAACTGAAGATTAAAAAAAAACTTAAGTCTTCACCTCTACAGCATCCTTGGGAACCAGTTGCATGGCAGTGGTCTTTAGCCATTATTTTAAAAAACTCACAGTGGTTTTAAGGAAAAAGTACTTCTAGTATCAGAGGAAATCTTTTGGGCTAAAACTCTGAATCCCAGCTGAGGGACTGGCTTAACTTTAAGCTTCTCATAGTGCCTGCCTGTTGCTAGGTTTACAGACAAGATGCTCTCCTGAAAGGCTGGCTGCTGGAGACACTGCAGATAGAAACACCAAGGACGGCCATCTTCATCCGGACACATAATGATGAGGGGCTCAGAACTGATTTCTTGCCTTCTCAAAACTTTTTGTTTTTCAATCTTGCTCAGTGGTCCCCGCAAGCAGAGACACCCGCTGTGCCCGATTACAAATAGGAACATGTCACTCACTCCACTTCAGTCCATGGCCCAAGTGAACTTCAGAAGGCTAAACACTCCTCAGCTTTACATAAGGAACTCAACCTTAAGACAGACCCTCTTGAGCATGAAAGAGTACATCTTTCTCTTGATTAGGACAGTGAATGGGGTTCTGGGCTCTGCGACTCAGCAGTAATATTCTTTGGCTAGCAAAGGTGACTAAACCACACTGCAAGGTGGGGAGAGGTGTGGAGCTAAGGGAGCTCTGTCAGTGGGCAAGGCCTCTGCTCAGGTCTGCCCATCCCTCTTCTAGCTATGCTGATACCCCGTGCCACAAGATGAAAAGCAGAACTCACAAAAGTAACTTATGAAATGACGTCACTCTGTCAAAGGGACGAGTCGGGTCTGGAAACAAAACAAATAAACAAAAAAATCAAAATGCAAAACTCTAGAAGTCTAGGTACTTAGTACTGATAGAGCTGAGGATGTAGCTCGCTGCTCGAGTGTTTGCTTAGCACGTGTTCGATCATCAGTGCTGAAATGAAAAAAAAATTAAAAAACAAACAAACAAAACCAACTCTGGTGGAAAGAATAACAAGCTTTTTTCTAACTGTTTTGCAAAAAGCATTTTGTAAGTCTCCAAGTGTCCCGAAATAAAGAGCGCCAATATTTCACCAAAGATTCGGGCAGAGTCTGCTAGGACGGTGCGTGCTTAGCGCGCTGATGTTCCTGATAAGGTGAGTCTTCCGTTCCTTACTGTCTCACCCGTCAACCTCCCCCATTCTCTACTGAATCAGTGTGCTCACACTATTAGAAACAAGACAAAAGCAGAAACTTTGAGTATTCCCAAGTTCTTCTAGGCAAAACTCTATTTTTAAACAAAGTGAGTAGGTGGAGGGTGCTGGGTTTGAACCCAGGGCTTCCTAGATGTTAGATGATCATTCTGCCACTGTACCACCTCCCAGCACTATGGCTTTTTAAAAAAAATAACTACAGTCAGAAGTATCTGGCACTTTTCCAACCATTTACTTTTCTGGGTTTTGGGGGTATTTCCCCCACCCTCAGAAAAGGTTTATTATTGTGGCTTACAAAAACACAAACAGCCAGGCAGTGGTGGCACAGGCCTTTAATGCCAGCACTTGGGAGGCAGAGGCAGGCGGATCTCTGAGTTCGAGGCCAGCCTGGTCTACAGGGCAAGTTCCAGGACAGCCAGGGCTACACAGAGAATCCTTGTCTCAACAAATGAAAACTAACAATCAAAAACAAAAACCCAACAAAATAAATCATAAAATTAACTACAGAATCAATTGTGAGAATAGACAATGTACACAATTTTTTAAGTCTGCAAAATTATGCTTCAATTTTATAGCACATTCGCGTCTGAATCGTGTAACTGTGGAGGTGGGGAGGGAGGGAGGGAGAGTGTGTGTGTTTAGGAAATAGGTGAGAAATGACTCAACTTGTTTGAATATGATTCTCCCTCCCTTTTTCCATCTCCTCTCTCCTCTCAACTTTCTCTGTAGCTTCCATTTTCTGGCACCCGAGTCTAATTGAGTCTGTGGAATCTCCTCAGGGCCACAGAATGAAAGAGTGCGGGTTACCTCACAGGGAGCATCGTGCTGGCAACCCACACCGCTTTCCCATCATTTAGAAGGGAATGAGATGGCATTTCAGGCAGAAAAAAGAATCTTACATTCAATTTGGAGGAAGCAGCACCTTCCAGAGACTTCCGATTTATCTCCGTATAGACAGAGACTGCCTACCTCTTCGGAACAATAAAAGAAAAGATGAGGGAGGGAGAATGTACTCGGGCACAAAGGGGCAGAAGACAGGAAGTGAACCCCACACCTCACCAAGTGTCCTGGGGTGAAACCAGGCCAGTCTGTGCAGCCCAAAGGCAAGGAACACTCTCCTGGTCCCATTTCACAGTCAACCCGAAAGTAGTGAAGTCTACAAATGAAAACTCCAAGTCTTAAGAAAAGCCCAATCTGAACCACTCTCAAAATTTCTAAACAAATGCCAGCCATCATTCTCTCCTCTCCAACTTTCAAGTCCAAGTTCCTTCCTAAGACAGCCCTTTCTTCAGCCACCAAGACCCCAACGATCACATCAGCTCTCTCTCCACATCATCTTACGGCTGCTGGAGCATGTGTTGTCTCCTCCTCCTCTTCCTCCTCCTCCTCCTCCTCCTCCTCCTCCTCCTCCTCCTCCTCCTCCTCCTCCTCCACGACCACCACCACCAGGTTTGTCTGCATTAACAGCCCTGGCTGTCCTGGAACTCACTCTGTAGATCCACCTGCCTCTGCCTCCCAGTGCTGGGATTAAAGGTGTGCGCCACCACGCCTGGCCTGGAGCATGCGTCTTAACCCCCATGCCATGTGCTCGGTTGTGAGCTGGTCAGCATCAGGAAGTCAGTTCCTGTAGAGCTGAAACAGACACTATACTAATGCGACTTCTGAGATACTCCCTCTTGACTGGCTCCCAGACGCATCCATGACGGAGCTCAAGCTGACTTATGTGCAGTTCCAGCAGACCTTGAAGGCAGCTCCCAGTTCCTAATGCAGCAGTGGGACTTCCTTCAGTAACGCTGACCAGGTCAGCCTGGGAGAGCTGCTAGGACAGCAGAGCACTCAGCCATTTTCATGTCTGTCTTAACTTGAAAGGAAGGAACATCTATCAGGAAAGCTCTCTCAAGAGCCCCAAGACCCACCCAAGTCTTTCCTCGGAATCTTGGGGGGTAGCGGAATTGTAAAGTTCTTGCCTAGCATGCATACCTCTCGGTGTTCCATCCCCCAACATCCCATAAGCCAGGCAAGGTGGCCCATACTTGTAATCCCACCACTTGGGAGATGGCAACTGGAAGGTCAGTAGTTCAAGGTCATCCTTTACTACATCAGGAGTGTGAGGCCAGTCTGAATTAGAAAGCCTGTTCCAAAAATATAAAATAAAATATAAAAAGTTGCCCCTGAGAAGCACAGTAAGTTCACAGAGCAAGAATCACAGAACAGAATCCTAAACTCATCTTTTAAAGGTGGGTCGCTGGGGCTGGGGATGCAGTCCTGGAGTACACGAGTCCTGAACTAGACAGCCAGCCAGTACACACACACACACACACACACACACACACACACACACACACACGCACACACCACACACCCCGCAACAGGCAATGTGGATTTCAAGTTAGCATTTTGAGATTCAGGAATCCCAGGCTTGCTTCCAACTTGAATCAGCTAGTAACGCCTAGAAAACATGGGGGTAGCTTTTATTCTTACTTCAAGAAAGCCCAAAGTACAGACGCAAAGCCTGGGAACCTTGGTTTCTAGCATCAGAATCACAGAATAACTCCAGCACCCGAAGCCCCGACGGCCAATACTCAGTCCACACAGGTGCCCTATCCAGCAGGTTCTAATGCAGAAGACTCACATTCCTTCAAGAGAAATCATTCACAGAAATCAATTGTTCTCTAGTGTCTTTTAATGAAGGAAACTGAGCAATGGCTTTTTTTAAAATCAAGTTCAACTTTAACTTACTCTTCCATACCTTCAATTCCTGCGTGTTTTACTAAACACATTTCTACGCATAACCCAACAGAAACTAATACTAAGATACATACACTGGACAGCTCTCAATAAAATAAGCATTTTTCAAAAATAAAAATAGTAGCTGTTAAAGTATGTATTTTGAAACAATAAATAATTTCACCACAAAAATTATTGGTAATTAGCTAGGCACAGTGGTGCAGACCTGTAATTCCAGCCCTTAGAAGGTGGAGGAAAAAAAGGCTTGAGTTAGTGGCAAAGAAAGAAACGGGGAGGGGGAGTAAGGAAGGGAAGGAAGGAAGGGAAGGAGGGAAGGGAAGGAGGGAGGGAGGGAGGGAGGAAGGAAGGGAGAGAGGGAAGGAAGGAAGGGAAGGAGGGAGGGAGGGAGGAAGGAAGGGAGAGAGGGAAGGAAGGAAGGGAAGGAGGGAGGGAGGGAGGAAGGAAGGAAGGAAGGAGGGAGGGAAGGAAGGAAGGGAAGGAGGGAGGGAGGAAGGCAGGGAGGGAGGGAAGGGAAGGAAGGAAGGAAGGAAGGAAGGAAGGAAAGAAAGAAGGAAGGAAGATTAGTAATCATAGGACTTTATTTTTCATATTCATCCTTTGCAAATATTCAAATTGCATTACACATATTCACATATGTCTATGCACAATCCAACCCAACTCCTTCCTAGGTACAGGAGATGGTACATGTCTTAATGATGCAACACCAGATTTTGATTTAATGAATATTATTTTAAGATACTGATAAAAGACTAAAATTATCACGAGCCATAACACTCGAGCCCAACAGTATCCTGGAAGGCAACGTAAGTGCGTGGGGTTGAGGTACACAATGTAATAACAAGGACTACAAGATCACAGAAAAGGAAAACATTCTGGTCCCCCGAAGCCAAGCCACCCCTTGAAGTGGCCCTTGCTGGAAGGTGAGCGTTCCTGCTGGCTTTGTTTCCTCCCCACTAGGCCTGATGGTCCTCCCAAGTCTGGCTTCTGCTCTCCCTAGAACTTTCTCAAGAACTGCCAATCCTAAGGTGCACTTGGCCCTTGTTTTGTCCCGAGACGGAAGTAGCGACCTTGCTGCTCACTCCTTGACCTTGGTGACCATGACCAACTGTCCTCTATGTAGTCGGCCATCAACTCGGAAGCCTCAGCCATCGGCAATGTCTCTTCACATCACTCCGCCCTCTGGGCTGAATTCTAGACCTGCACATCCAAATGCCTGCTGAGACTCCTCCAGGAGGGTTCTTGAAGAGGCTCATTAAACAGTGCGTGCTCCTGGCTAAGTGTCTTCCCTTTGCATAGAAGACTGCTCTTTTAGTTCCTACCATGCGAATGACGGAAACCTGGGAGTGACCCCAATTTCTTTCCATCCTCCCTTGTCTAGTCAACGAGTTTCTTATTGAATAATTCATCTCCATCGCCACCTACCACTCCCTGGCTTCAAGCCCCTCAGTGATTCTTGCTGGAATATTCAATAATACCCTGACTGGCTTCCTTTCCTACCCCCAAATCACTGACTCGAAAACTATCTTTCATAGGGTCACCCAGTGCCTTATCTAAAGTCGAATGAACACACCATTGCCTTGCTAACTATCCTCTTGTGGCTGCTTGTCCCCTGTATCACAGAGTTGAAGTCCTGAACAAAGCAGAGGAGGCCCCCGGCACCCCCATGTCTGTCCATCACACTGGCTTCTTCTCCCATCATATTTCTGTTCTCTGTCTGTCTCAGCACATCCAAACACGCCTGGTAGCCTGCCAACCTCTGTGCCGTCTGTGTCCACACACACCCCAAACCTGCCCGGCTGTGCTGCAATGCTTGACACTAGCCTATAATAAGTGCCGCATGGTGAAAAGCAGTCTGTGGTAAGTCTAAAGGGAATGGCACAGACAGACGTAGGAGAGAGAATTTGGACTCACATGGAAAGCCATAACCACGGCACCTAAACATGCTAAACCCTGTTTCATGTAGAATCACAAGAAAGCCAGCGAAAGCTCAATCCCCACATCCTCTCTCTCTCTCTCTCTCTCTCTCTCTCTCTCTCTCTCTCTCTCTCTCTCTCTCTCTCTCTCTCTCTGCTACCTGCTGAGCCTACCATCAGATAGCACAGAAGTGGGCATCCTGGTGATGTGCCAAGAATAACAGCCTGTATTTATAGAAAGTGCATTATACACTCGGACTGTCACTGAAATTTCTACACACATTGTCTCTCAGTCTTCACATAATAGTAGGAGGAAGGGACTGGACTACTCTACGGATGGGGAAACTGAGTCCAGATGGAAAGTCCCTTCCCTGAAAGCACTAACTTTAGCATAAAGGAAGGAACACGCAAGGATGCAAACCAGGTATGCACATGTCTACCTGTAGACACGTACACATACACGTGCATATGTTTTCAGTTGGTCCCCCGATGTATGTGCACATCGAGCGCCAACCAGGAATGAAATGATGCTCTGCTGTGCTGACAAGCTTCTGAACTGCTGTCCCACCACATAAAACGACCTCGCTAAATTACAGTCACTGCCCTTGTCTAGAGCCTCCCTCAACATCAGCAGCACATGAGACAGCTGCTCCTTTCTCGGCTGGGGCCCTCTGCCTGTGCCCTTGCTCTCTTGGGCTCTTGTCTGTCCATCTCACTTACAGGCTTGCACGAAACTGCTCCTCCCACCTCGCCCTGTGAAGAGTTCTCTAGAACTCTGAAAAGGCAAGACCACTTCTTTACAAGATGAACATTCATTACACCGGAAGGTACAGAAGCAAAGAAATCCCCAAAGGCTCCAGAAGGCTCTAGATACCACAGGTGGGTGAAGCAGCAGAGACCACTGAACTCGGACGGGAACCTCTGTGCTGCATGCGTGGACAGTCACTGAGTCAAGTGTCTTCGGGGATGTACTGGGTGTTTGTCCATCTAATGGAGTGTCAGCTCTGCTCAGGACTCATGCTGAGCACACATGTCAGCACTGAAAACAGGATCTGGCACTTAGGATCCGTGCCTCTGGTCCTCTGAGTATATGCTCAAAAGGCAACAAAATTTGGACTCTGGCACTTTAAGAGGGGAGGGAACTGATGGATTGGACCAGCCATGAGACCTACCATAGCAAGTGGGCCACAGGTAGGACCAGCAGCAGAGTAGACACCTGGGCAACTCTGAAGGTCAGAGCAGAGACACCAGTCAGAGGACAATGATAACAATCAGAATCTGGGGGTCAGGGGGAGATCTCTAAGAGTTCCCCCAACCTTGTGACACTAGAACGAAGCTTGCCGGGGTCCCCAAACTGTTAGTCTCCTCCTGGGACCATCACCAGAGGTAACTGTGTACACCTAGTCACACAGACTCAGGAGCAGTGTTGCTGACTTCTCCCACTGATGAGCCATGACAAGCACCTGGAATTCTCTGAGACCCAGGAGCCTCTCTTTTGCAATGGGAATAATAATTACATCAGCCACAAGGCGACACTGTAGAAGTAAAGGGACATTCCTTATGAAGTACAGCGAACAGTGTCTGGCGTGTGAGTACTCTGGAAACCTGAGCTGTCAATGTGGTCAGTGACATTCCATGTCTAGGATCATGGGAACACCGGGTTCCAGGCCATGGTGAATGCCAGTAGCCACCTGGATGCTGTCCACACCAACAGCCTTTGCTCAGGCACACTCCAGCTTCAAAGTCAAGCCAACATTCTACACGGAGGGTCCTGCTCAGTCCCTTCACTGCTGGATTTTTGCATGAGCTTTCTTTCTCTGAGTGAGCTTTTCTGCTTTATGCAGTTTGGGGCATCACACCCAGGCCTCCTGCATGCTAGGAATGTGTTCTAGCCCTGAGCCATACCCTACGCAGCTTGACACAATTACTTTTGAGAAAAATTAAGACAGAATTGATTTTTGACTACAGTATTTATCATCAAGAGGCAAAGGCCAAAGACGAGGGTGAGCTGTGTGTGCGATCACTTCCCCAGGACCACTGGGATGGTGGGCTGAGCCAGTGAATGAACCAGAGAGCAGAAACCCAGCGAAGGAAGGGAGACAGACCAGCAGGAGGGAAACGATGGGAGCCAAGGCTGAGCCGGTCATTTAGGACGGAAGAGAACCTGTGAGACTTGTTACTGGTCTGTGACTCTGCGGAGGCAGGAGGCATCGGTCACACACAAAACTAAGTGTTGGCTGAAGGCGCCAGACACCGGAGACACACAGACACTACAGGCAGGCAAACCTCAAGTGTTCCGTTTTTCAGCTGGA
The DNA here is from genome assembly GCF_949786415.1 of Peromyscus eremicus. Lineage (NCBI taxonomy): Eukaryota > Metazoa > Chordata > Mammalia > Rodentia > Cricetidae > Peromyscus > Peromyscus eremicus. The sequence goes on from NW_026734305.1 coordinate 876,273, forward strand.
GCCTGGGACACATAGCTTATCCAAGTACCACCCGGGCAACAGCCAAGCAAAGAAACAGACACTAAACTCCACCAACTTCCCTGAATTTGGTCAGAGACAACCCCTCTCCCCCGTACGCTTTGGGATTGTAAAACAATATACTTGTTCTCCAAACAATCTGACTTTGATTTAGAGATCCTAGGGAAAAGGTATGTGTGACCAAGGAGACCGCTACGGACGGGAAAAAGTCTGTGTCCTCAGAACAGGCTAGCTAGACACACCACTTTAGAAAAGGGTTCGGCCGGTTGTGGTGGCGCACGCCGGTAGGATTTGCTGAAGGAGGCGGAGGCAGGAGGGTCACGAGTTCAAGGCCAGCCTGGGCTACACATTTAAAATAAAATTTAAAAAAAAAAAAAAAAGAAAGAAAAGGGTTCGATGTTGTATTATCGGGATAGTACAAGCATGCTAAAGTAGGAAATTCTTTAAAATCTGTGTGTGTGTGTGTGTGTGTGTGTGTGTGTGTGTGTGTGTGTGTTCAGGCTCTTGCCAGTACCAATATGGATATGCCACAGACATGTGTGGAAGTCTGGGGCAACCTTGGATGTTGCTCCTTGCCCTCTTTGAGGCAGGGTCACTCATTATTTGCCACTGAACACGCCAGGCTAGGTGGCCTGCAAGCTCACAGGGACTCTTCTCTCTCTGCCTCCCATCTCACTGCGGAGCCTGGAATCATGGGCACACATTACCAAATCCACCTTCCCATGGATTTGGGGGAATCCGAACTCGGGTCTTCAGGCCTGTGTGGCAAGCTTTTTACATACTAAGCCGTTGCCCCAGCCCCAGATGCTTCATTAAGTTAGAAAATGTGCTGGCCCACCTGCTAAGAAGCGAAACCTCTTCAAAAGTGAAGAAACAACATCTGTGTTTATTTATTTTGCCCACGTCTTCCGTAGGCACGGTGAGACCTGCACGCTTTCTCATGGGCCATACCCACAATTTTTATCCTTCCAACCATGCATTAGGAGGTCGAAGCAGGAGGACAATAATTTCAAGGTTATCCTAGGCTACCTAGCAAGCTTGAGGCTAGCCTGGAATACATGAAACCCTCTCTCAACAAAACAAAACATATTTTCTAAAGAAAGAAAGGAAGTCCAAACAGGGATGATCAGTATTGTTTAAAAGAGGCTGCCGGTAAGGAACGGAGAGTCTGAAAAGCCATCTGAAGGTCACTGTCATATCTACGGCAGAGGTCTGTCTATATGATGCACTTTGAATACTAACGTTTTTTAAAGGCATAAAACTCTTGAGCTGTTTCTTGCCTTTATGGAAGGAAGGGGTTTACCTACAAATCACTGAGAAATGGCGTTTACAAGCGTGCTTGGCTTCACTCTTAGAAGCAGAAGTACTAGCTAAACAATGGGGAAAGAAATCCTAAGTCCCTGGAAGGAAGGTGTGCAGGCCTAGGGAAGCAGCTGGAAGCTACGAGCCCTGGAAGACACTAGCCCTGAGACTGCAACCAGGAAGTATGTGATGAAGCCCAGGATCACTGTCTGTCCAAAACAAACAAACAACAAACAGTATTGCCAGGGGTGCTGGTGCTCATCTATCCTGGCAGTCTGCAGGTGGAGGCAGGGGGATCGGGAGTTCATGGTTAGCCTAGACTACACAGTGAGTTCCAAGGCTAGCCTCAACTATGTGAGCCCTGTCACAGAGAGAAAGAGAGAGAATTTTTAAGTATGATCTGTTGGATATCACCCTTCAGTCCCTTGAGCAAGAGTTTTTGTTTTGACTGTGGTCAAAGGCGAAGACTACAGGCACTTTGGGGATTTACAGTAACATGGCCTGGATATGCATTACCAAAATCTTGCATGTCATAAGTTGGGTTTATGTTTGTTTTTCCTACACAAAGGGTCTCATGTAACTCAGGCTGGTCCAGGACTCCCTATGTAGCCACAGTGGCTTTGAACTCCTGACCTTACCCCCTCTAGCTCTAGAGTGATGGGTTCACAGCCATTTGCTCAGAGGTTCATGCACGTCAGGCAAGCACTCTGCCAACTAATTGCCATCCCCAGCCACGAACCTGTTTCTCATTTACTGTAAAGTAGCCCGACAGATCAATCAGATCAAGCCATGAGTGTTGTGGTCCTCAGAAATTAAGTGACTCCATCAAAGTCACCCAGTTTGAGGGACAGACCTGAAGGAAACCTGAGTCCCTGGCTCAGTGGAATACACTTTTCCTTAAACTAAACTGCCTCTCCCAGGTGGCAGTGAGGGCCACATCAGCTTCGACAGTGGGAACATGGTTTATAGGTGATCATCAGAAATTCTGTGTACGCGACACAGATTACCACAGCTGTCAAAGGAAGACACTGGCGGGGGGAAGAGACAAGCTGCTAGTACAGCAGCCCTTCTCTGAGACCTTACAGGCTGTGGTGTCCCTGTGTGTGACACCACAGAGCACAGGGGCCACAGTCCTCGGGAGAAGGAACGGGTGAGGGGAGCAGAAAACAGGGCGCAAGCGCTCTGCTTAAAGTGGGGTCCCACGTCCGCAGGTGCACAAGCTGCTTCTTCCTGCACACCCGCAGAAGGGCAAGGCGCCTGGGGCTTGTGTGGAACCACAAAGAGGCCTCCGGAAAGAAATGCCGAGTGGAGTTCCCACAAGCTGTCTTTAAGAAAAGTGGGGTGGTGGGGGGGGACGCTTCCTCTCCCCACTGGAAAAAAAAAATCAATTCTTGCTAATGAATAGTCAATATCGCAATGTCTGCAAGCATTCTCTGCTTTGATTTACTTCACCAACCCATTTCTCTTCTTCCCTGGTAGCTCTCACCTCTGCGGCTGTCTCATCCCCCTAAGCCACTGCCACTGCCAAGTTCAGGGGCGGCAATGAGAGTTGATGTTGATGGTGGGGTAAGGGCATTTGCAACCTACGTCATGGATGGCCTTCACTCAGAGTAGACATTCCTCGTGTTCGTCTCCTGTGTGAAATCAGGAATGCTGTCTCCAGTGTGTGTGGGAGGAGGGGGTTTTGTGTGTGTGTGTGTGTGTGTGTGTGTGTGTGTGTGTGTGTGTACACAAGTGCATGTGTGCATGCAGAGGGCAGAGGACAAATTCAGTGGTCCTTCCTCGGGAACTGTCCACCTTGTCTATTGAGACAGGATTTCTCATTGGCCTGGAATCTGTCATGAGGGCGAGGCTGGCTGGTGCCAGGGACCTACCTTTCTCCTTCGCCCCGAGGCTGGGATCACAAGTGTGTGCTGTCGTGTCTATCATGACTGGCTTTGTTTTTTAAACCTAGGTCTGGGACTTGAACTCACGTCTTTATCTCCCTAGTTCACTGTCTGCAGTTTCTATCTGGGACATAATGATGCCATCAGTTCCACATGCCTCTCGTAATAAGAAAAACAGCATCTCTCCAAAGGTACTGGGGGCAACTGGGTACCCAGGCCTTGCTTACCATAGAGGGTGCCAAGATGGAGCCGACACAACAGAGTCACCCTTGATGTTGTCAGGCCTGCCCACAACTCTGCAGCTTCTACATGTTTGTTGTTGTTTTGTTATTTTGAGATAGGTTTCTCTGTGTAGCCCTGGCTCTCCTGGAACGATGTAAACCAAGCTGGCCTCGAACTCACAGAGATCTGCCTGCCTTTGCCTCCTGAGTGCTGAGATTAAAGGTGTGCGCTCCCACTGCCTGGTCCTGCTCTACAGCTTTTAATTGCCCTGGTATCGACACACATGCCTCAGTGTGGAGCTTAAGAATGGCAAAGAAGGGCTGGAGAGGGGATTCTGTGATTGTCAGAGGGATCTGACGCCCTCTTCTGAAATCCATGGGCACCAAGCATGCACACAGTGTACAGACATACATGCCAGCAAAACAGTCACACATAAGATAAAACCAATCAACAAACAAAAAGGAATGCCCAAGAAAGGGAGAGGAACTTCCTTACCTGGCCCTGCTGTAAGAACAGGGCTAAGCAAGAGAGAGAAGTGGAAAGGAGTGGATGACCAGGGTCTTATGAACGCAGTGATGCCAGATCCCCTACTCCACTGTCACACAAACCTGGCCCCTCAAAAGACAAAGCCTGGAGGCAGGAAAGCCATGTACCGGTAACTCCGGCCCTTGCAGCTGCGCAGGCAAGGGGGAGAAAAACATCTCTTATAACTTCGTCCGCATCACCTGGAAACTCCGGGGTTTGGGAGGCTATTAGAAAAAGGTTAAATAGGAGAGCAGATAATGATACATCAAGGGACCCGTGTCAGGGTTGTTTGAACAGTACTCGGAAGCAATTGCTATTGGAGCTGGTGACCACTTTAAAGGGCACTGGAAGAAAGCAGAGTCTGCAAGAAAAGCCTCCTGAGGGTCCTGGGAGCAGGCAGCCGGAGTCTTCCGGGGCCGTACAAACATCCCTGGAAACATCGCTGCTCTGTTCTTTCATCCAAGATGACTAGGTACGCACACGCTCGGCATATTTTCCTGTATTGTTCTCGGCATCCCTTTAGTTTTATAACTATGTGGTTTTGCAGACATAACTGCACAACCCCGTCTATAATTGTAAACTTTAGTGATCTGGGGTCTCGGTCTTTAACACTTCTCGTTGAATTTATTGAGAATGAAGCTGCCCACCAGTTGCTTAACATGGTATCAGTGAGCTCAGTTCAAAGTTGTGAGTACTGACTGTCAAAAATATGTTCCCAGGCCAGACATGGTAGCTTACGCCTATAATTCAGCACTCAGGAGGCCGGGGGCAGGGGGATTTGGAATTGGAGGCCAGCCTGAGCTACAGAAAGAGACCTTGTCTCAAAAATAATAAAATTTGTGTCATTTGAAAATTAGTAGATAAACTTTCCCCAGCCCCCCAAATTCATTTTCTTATCACAGTGATAGATAGCCTGGCCCAAAGGCACCTGTGCTGTCAATCACAGGGTAATGAACATGGCCCACTGAACTATCATACTGGCTTTAATGTCCCTGGTACTTTAGGATGATAACTACAGACTATATAATTACACAGTCCCCAGAAGAGTCTCATAATTGAATCACAGGGCATTTTGTGAATGTTTGGGACAACAATCAGAGGACCACAAAGTGAATGGGATTGTGATGTTTGCCAGCTACAGCGCTAAGAAGCACCCCTAAAACTCAATTAGAAGAGTCCTTTAGGTATTACATAATTATAATACAAATTTCATTAAGGCACAAGGGTTTTTTTTTATACATATAATTGAACTGTCCTCAGAATCCCCAAAGATTATATTTCTTAATAGTTTATAAAAAACAACACGGTTAGATTCGGATTCGGATTTCTTCCTCCCCAAGTGGAGCAGCTAAGCCACAGGCAGGGCAGGGAGCTCCAGGGTTGTCTGGCCACTGGCTTATTCGGTCACTCGGAAAGTGAGCAGGGTCTTGTTATATTTGTCTCACAAATGTGCTGCACAGCTAGAATATCTGGTAGCATTCTGAAAATATAAGATGACGGTAAGGATATTTACAAACTTATGGCTGGGCAGGATGGGGGGGAAATGCATTTGCCACTACGCCTGAGGACATGGATTCAAGTCCCAAAATACACACGGCGGATGCAGAGGAACCAACTCCTGAAAAGTCGTCCTCTGACCACTATATGCACTCCATGGCATATGTACACACACACACACACACACACACACACACACACACACACGCACACAAGATACTTAGAAATTCTAAGGAAACAAGAATAGTTCACCTATAGAAAATGTCACCCCTTATTAAGACCCCAGAATTTCGGTAGATTCTTCTTTTTCTTCCCTCTTCTCTCTACCTTTTTCCATCCATCCCTTCTGTCTGTCTTTACACCGGCCATGTCTTCCGCCATCTTTCTTCCTCTCCTTCTAGAAGTCATAACAGTTGCAGTAGAACCAGGAAGGACAGGGTACAGAAGGACATCAGGTAGCTTGTTCACCCAGCTTAGGAGACCCAAGGGACTTAGACGGATGCACCACCAAGGAGAGGCTCACACACAAGTTGCTGGTACGAACCAATGGGCAAGCCAACAGAACAGAGTACCCCAGTCTTGCCTCAGGATATTCTCAATCACTCCCAGGGCAAGGTACAACAGTTCCTGAACCCCGACTTAACATAGCAAGGACAAACCCACGTACAGCAGATTTACAAGCACACCAATTTTCTGAACTTAAAAACAATTTTTTTTCAAGGCCAATAATCAAAAGTGGAAAGGATGAGGTGAAAAATGCATCCGTTCCCCTTGCATAGCCCAGTGTGTAAATAAAAATCTCTGATTAGTCATTAGTAGGATATCACATATAAATATATATGTATAATTAAGAAACAGCAGCATTGGCCTTGTAATGACATTTGTTCATGAGAAAAAGAAATCCATTTAATCCAACATCATAACCCAATTAACCTTTGCAGGTGCTGGACACCAGCTTCACAGAAGCTAGGGAGATGGCTTAGTGGGTAAGCCCTTCCCACAAAAATATGAGGACCTGAGTTCAAATCCCCAGTGCCCACATAAACGCCCAGTGAGTGTGACAACCCACTTGTAATTCTAGCACTCTGGAGGTGCAGACAGGTGATCCCTGAAGCAAGCTGATTGGTTAGACTGCGGTATCAGCAACCCTGCCTCAAGATATAAACAGCAATAGAGGAAGACACCCAACACCCACCTCGGGTCTACACACACATACACACACACACACACACACACACACACACACACACACGGATGGATGGACAGATGGACAGATAAACATAAATACACACACATAAAAAAGGACAAAAGTCCCACAGAGACCAAGAATATGGTGGCATTTGGTGCTCCTCAATCAAACTGTGAGTGGCATCCGTTTCCTCCTTTCAGTTCCTGGAATAAAAATATTCTCCCTCACGGAGCACAATAGCATGGGCTACAGCCTCTCCTCATGGAGTGCGAGCCTCGCTGGGTCTCTCCTTCTGCTGTGTTTGAAAGAACCTCTCCCAGGACCATGTGTCCTTTGGCAAACATTCACATATTTGGGGGGCAAAGAAAAGGAGCCAGAATGGGTGGCCCTAACCGAGAGAGATTGAAGCCATCCAGGACAGAGAAACTGGCCTTGTGAACAAGCCAACGGCGTGGCAGAAGAGACCTCTCCAGGAGAGAGTGGAGTTAATTAGCCTTTTTATGCACGCACACACATGCTGGCTTCACACATTCAAAAAATAGACCCAGGCTAAGCACAGGGCCTGTTTTAGCCTGTGTAAAAACTAGATAGATGGGGACTCACTCTCTTTTTTTGTGCCAGGAGCTATGCCTCTAGCATCCTTACTAGTCTCACTAGCCAGCGGAGCCCTAGGAATGAAGAGGCAATGTGAAAAGGGCTCTGAAAAACGCTAAAAACACAAACCACTTTCACTTTCTCCAGGAGTACTGAGTATCTAGGAAACCATGCGTTTATACGCATGTAAAAACAACAATAATAATAATAATGTGCTCTCTGTAACGTGGCCACGGAGCTACTGTGAGGAAAGGTCCCAGTGTCTACTTGTGGAACAAATGGTTTCATGAGTGGCTGAAGTCGGAAGCAGTGAACGATCAGCAAACACGATCAGCTCCTGGGCCTGGTCTGAGACTGCGATAGTACAGCAAGGTTGGCCCGGGGCCAAGAGCACACCCGCCAGGGAAACAGGAAGTCACTGAGAGCTACCGCAGACCCACGGCTCAGCGAGTTCCCCAAACAAAAGCCAGCCACTGATTTCCACAACTGGCCTGCCATGACACCATATGGTCAGCAATGTTGTCTTGCCACAGCACAGAGGCCTGCCTGTCTTCCGGGTCCTGCATAGCTGTGGATCCGGTAGCTGTCTTGTAACTGTTTTCACTATTTTATGACTTTTCTTGGAATTCACTTCAGTAGAATAGCTGAGCGCACAGGGAGAAAAATGGTACCTCCCACCCCTCCTGATTCAGCCCTAGTGAATGGCCTTCTCTCCTATCAGAGTAGTGAGCACCAAACCACTTAACATTTATTCATGGGGCATGGGGGAGGTGAGTGGAGGCGGCTTTCTGTGTGGACAGGAGGGAAAACTGGACATTTAAAGTTTCTCACTCTGATCCCCGTTGACACTGGACTTAATTTATAGGGGAATCCAAACCTTTTGGCTCTTCCTTTCTTCTCTGGGAGTACCCACTTCAAAGAATTCTCTAGTCACTGTGTGGAGACCCTGCTGCTGAGAGCTGCCATGGGCAAAGACGGATCGACTTGACTATAAACACTGTGCAAGCATTTTCCTCCTCAGTGAAATTCGTCAAAAATGCCCCTCTTTTTTCTCTTCTGAGCAATAAGGCATGCTCTCCGAGAATATTCTAGCTAAACCCCCTCCATCTCTTCCCCGTGTGTCGTGAGGAACTAACTCCACTGTGGATAAGGGCTCACCAAGGAGGAACCACAGAAAACCTAGAGACAGGGAATTCCAAACCTATTTACTTTCTGCCTTGAAGGATCTCTCCTCTCTCCTCCTCTCTCCTCTCTCCCTCTCCCTCTCCCTCTCTCTGATTTTTTTGGTTTTGCCTTATGTGTGAGTGCTTTCCCTGAATGTATGTATATGCCCTAAGTACATGCAGTGCCCACTGAGGCCAGAAGACAGCATCTCAGATTCACCAGAACTGGAGTTACAGAGGATTGGGAGCTACCATGTGAGTGCTGGGATTCGAACCAGGGTCCTCTGGAAAAGCATCCAGTGCTCTTAATCTCTCAGCCATCTCACCAATCCCCTCATTGTTGTTTTGTCTTGTTCTGTTTTGGAGACAGGGTCTCACATATCCCAGGATGGACAAGAACCCAGCAATTAGCCAGTGATAATCCAGAACTTGTGTTTTTCCTGCCTCTACCTCCCAAGTGCTAATGACAGGCATGGTATGTCTCTGTGGATCGGTTTTACGCGGTGCTCGGGATCAAACCAAGGCTTCCCGCATGTGAAGCAGGCACTCTTGCCAATTGACTGTAAGCCCAGACCCTAATCTCTTATTTGCTTCCAAGTTTTCTTATTAATCCAGAAATTAGAAAATTAAGTAGACAACAGTAGGGGAGGCCACCCCACCATGAATCTCTTTTACAGATGTTGAGACTATTCACCGTGGTAGAGAAGGCCCACATTGGGAGGGACAGGAGGAAGTCAAGTGAACACTCACTGAATCATATTCTTGAAGGTCACTTCCCCAACTATGTGAGCCACCAAAGTGAAAGGAAAACCATTCTTTAAAATCAGATGGCTGTTAGTGTCCTCAGAAATAATGTGTAATTATGAGACGTTAAAGGGCACGGTGCGCAGCCTCGGGATTTTAACCCCAACAGCTGCCTTGCTATTTCTTCCTCTCGCACCAAGTGCCATGAATTCCTCCACTGAAAAGCCCTATTTTGAAAATTAAAAGGGCGATATTGTTAAACTATGAAAAATGTCTGACTCGAAGAAGAAAACCACGGACATTATTGCTTCACTTTATCACCGGCGCTACCTCTCAGGCTCTGACTCTTGACAAGGGAGAGACCCTCTCGTGTGGCTGGTTCTCCCCTGGTGTAGTAACCGCGTCCTCTTCATAGGCAGTCTTGTAGTGCTGCCTCTTACACTCCCGCTTCTGTGAGTCTGTCAGAGGTAATTATCTCTCCTCCAATCTATCGCTCTTCGGTGTCTCATAAACACACAGATTACACAAAGTTGACCGAGGCGAGTGGAGTGTGTATGCTGCACTGTGTGGGGAAAGACAGCCATAAATAATTATCCCAAGTACCCACTCCCCCTCTGCTAATAGGGGAATGAAAATGACTCGAGAAGGAGAAGAGACTACCACAGGATGCCAGTCCTTTTCCTCGTCCATATATGGCGGTGCCCACCCCCAAGAGCCAATCCCAGGAGCAATCTGCAGGAGTAAAGAGGCAAGAAAACTTCGCAGATCTGCAGTGCATTGACACTCCGGAGGACGGATCAACGTGCAGCCGACCACAGCGGTCAACACAAACAACCTGAGCCCCAGAGGAGGGAACAAAGGGCGGCTTCTGAAAAGCACATACCACATTCGGCTATTGTTACATATTCTGGAATGTTCCAATTCCAATCTTGGCCACAAATTTGCAAGTTACTAAAAGCCCCTGAATGATTCCCATCAGTCCTTTAAATCTAAGAATGAGATCAAACCAAACGCTGAAAACACACCTCTTGGATTTCAACAGCCTGGGTGCCAGATACATCTGCTGCCTAAATGGCCTCCTCTGTCACCATCAAAAATCCCCTTCGCATCTGCTTCACTGTGGACAACATTTCCATTCCATTCCGATAAATAAAACGTGCGTGTGAAAATTATTTCTGCTCATTTGCTGTCACTACCAAAAACTTTCTCAGATATTCCTGCAGGGCGTTCTGAGGAGGCAGCACCAAGTCCCAATCTGAAACAATCTTCTCCAGGCCTCATTAAGGAAGAGGGACGTTGTTTTTAAAAATTCAATAGCAGCTGCAAACCATTGAGAAATTCCTAGTGAAGCTACAGAACACATTTTCAACCATTCAGCCATAACAACTTCTAAACTGAGAAAGTTGCCTCTTGTGTAAAAGCCGCTGTTTACCCAACATCCAGGAATCTGGGGTGGGGGTGGGGAGCAAGGGGCTAAGGCTAGATGTGAAAGGTCTGCACACATCACCCCGAGGTGAGGAAACGCCTGAGCTGATGGAAGGTAAACAGCACCTGGGGGTTCGGGCAAAGCCCTCCCCTCTCACAGCCACACACTCTGCTCCCCCAGAGGCAGAGGACAGGAGCTAGGCACCTACACTCAAGAATAAACAACCAAAAAGAGCTGACTTCATTTATTTTAGTCAGTATCCCTAAAGCTGACTATATGTTAACCGGACATAAATCAGATACCTTTGCATCAAAGTTAACACTAATCCCCACTTGGTCCGACTTAACTTTCTCTATAGCAGTTCTCTCAAGATTAGCCTCGAACCCCAAACACAGCTTTCTTCAAAAAAAAAAAAAAAAAATAACAGATTAAACATTTCTGAAGCGCCTACTTTTTCTAAGTTATCTTTTTTTTTTTTTTAAGAGTTCTATAATACGGTCATTTTTACAGCTGGACTCTTTAGGAAGTAAATGTTTTCTAAGGGGTTACAAGTTAGACGTTCATCACAACAAAGGAATACTCTCAACTGCCTCTGAAAATGTGTTTAGGGGTTGGGGATTTAGCTCAGTGGTAGAGCGCTTGCCTAGCAAGCACAAGGCCCTGGGTTTGGTCCTCAGCTCTGAAAAAAAAAAAAAAAGAAAGAAAGAAAGAAAATGTGTTTCATTAAAATCAGGCAGCTATGAAATAACTAGTACGGAAAACACTTGGGTCACCATGTACTCTGCTACAATCGACACAGAGTTAAAGGTTCTATTTCACACCCAACGCAAGACATCCATGTACCCTGTACATAGTGAAAATCATCCTGAAGGGGAAAAAAAAAATCCTCCAACGTAAGGAAGACACAGACCCAGAAACACCAAAAGCAAATAAGAGAAAAGACACACGCCAAGGGGAGCAAGTACTTAACTAGATAGTTAGGGGAAAGGCAGAGGGGTCAGAACGCCACTGTCCAGCAGGAACTCCAAGGCTCTCTTTGTTTATGACGCTGGATGTGCAAGGTTCACGGTGATGGGAGAACTTCCTTACTCTGTGTACACAGCAACCCTCGCCATCTGAGCTACTGAAGGGAAAGGGATAGAGGTATTGGTAGAGTGAAGCCTTTCCCTGAATCTGCACTGAATACATGGCTGCATTAGCTAGCCAGACACTTTGGTTCAGCAAAAAGTGGCTAAATGGACTTGGGGGGCTAGCTTAGCGGGTAGCATGTCAGTCCTGCAAATATGGGGATATGAGTTCAAGCTCACAGAACCCTCAATAAGAGAGAGAGACAGAGACAGAGACAGAGAGACAGAGACAGACAGACAGAGACAGAGACAGAAACAGAGACAGAGAGAGAGAGAGAGAAAGAGTCACCACAGGATAGTGCGCTTGTAATTCTAGCGCTAGGTGGATTCCTGGGTTTCAATGGCCAGCCAGCCTAGATTATTTGGGGGGTACCAGGCCACTAAGGCACTTTGTCTCAAAAACAAAACAACAACAAAAAGTAGACTGCTCCCAAGGAATGGCTCTCAAGGTTGTCTTCTGGCCTCCACATGCATGTACACATATGTGCATGCATATACCCAGGCACACATAACCTGCACACACAGAAGTAGCTACCGGGTATCGTAGTTATAAGCTGGAGTACAATGCTTAGTTTGCTGGAATTACTTGGAAGAGGAAGATAAAGAACAGGTCCCCAGGGCGGTGGTGGCGCACGCCTTTAATCCCAGCACTTGGGAGGCAGAGCCAGGTGGATCTCTGTGAGTTCGAGGCCAGCCTGGGCTACCAAGTGAGTTCCAGGAAAGGCGCAAAGCTACACAGAGAAACCGTCTCGAAAAACCAAAAAAAAAAAAAAAAAAAAAAAAAAGAACAGGTCCCCAGTAGCCTTACCCCCTCCGGTTTATTTCTCTGGTCACATCTCTGCCACCCACACCTTGTTCATGTTTTAGGTCCTACTGTCACCCTGACAAAGACAAAACACACGGGTGGTAAAGCAGATAAGAGAGAGAGACACCCAAGGTCAGAGGTACATGAGGCCAGGAGACGTCAGAACCGGGAGCCTAGCAAGGCCACGTTTCTCAAGTCTGGCTCCTGTTCAAACTGATCTGCCTCCACCCTGGCAAAGCCAGGCAGACAAGGCCTTCCCCTTGGGAGAACATAGTTCTGTAGAAAATAGGGCTGTTCAGACAAGCTTGCCAAGAGAGGCTCCTGCAGGCCAGTGAAGGCCCAATAGCACAGTAGCAAAGAACGCTCCAGCCACGGTGAAAACACGGAATATAATTGCTTCACGTCAGAAGGCTACTCAGGCAAAGGCAAGTCCAAGTAGCCACAATTACGGAGGGGTCATGTCGGAGCGTGACAGAAAGTGCTGGGACTTCTGTCTAAGCGATCGCTGTTAGAGGGCTATGGAGGCAAGTCTGTTCTCCAGCATTTCCCAGGGCTAGCTGGTCAACACGCTGTTATTACCACATTACACAGATGACTAGATTAGTCAGGGCAATTGAACCAGTAGGAAGTGGCAGTTCACAGAACTAAGATTTCGACCACTTGAATGCACACCCATAGACACCCCGGGTACTACTGGGCCAACTCACACATACACACACACACACACACACACACACCACCACCACCACCACCACCACCACCACCACACAGCCCGGCCTGGGAAGCACAACACCAACAAACGCCAAGAGGGCCATGGACTCAGCCAAAGCCTCCACTTTAGGACGACAGAAGAGAAAGAACATCATCCCTGTAGGACACAACCTTTAAAACTCACTAAGGTCCTAAAAGGGACTAAGGGTGTAGCTCAGCGGTAAAGCACTCAACTCTCATGCAGAAAGCCCTGGGTTCAATCCTTAGCACCAGAAATAAACTACTGAAGCTGGGGGTGGGGTGGGGCAGGGGACAGAGACTGACATGATAGGTCATGACATGACCTTTATGGAAAAAAAAATTTTTAATTCATTTTTAGCTTATGTTCATTGGTGTTTTGTCTGTGTGAGGGTGCTGGATCCCCTGGAACTGGAATTACAGACAGTGGTGAGCTGTCATGTGGGTGCTGGGAATTGAACCCAGGTACTCTGGAAGAGCAGCCAGTGTTCCTAACCACTGAGCTATCTTTCCAGCCCCTATGTACATTCTTATTTACAGTTCGACTTATTTCTCTTGTTAAGGTCTGTCAGTTCTCTTCTTCCACCACATGGGTCCTAGGAATCAAATTCAAGAAGCCAGGTTTGGCAGCAAGTGCTTGTACCCACTGAGTGACCTCACCACCCCTAAAACTATATTGTTTAAAAAGACAGAATTATCATCGGTCCTACAGAGCACTGTAATAAGCCATATTAAACCATGTTGCATTGAGAGACTTTCTATCGGCTGCTTATTTGCTGCTTATACTCATTATATACACAGAAAAGTCGTCTTCACTACAGAAATTCTCAAATGTGTACAAGGGATGTGCGGATAAGGAGATCGCAACATTTAATTGCCAAAACCTGAGGAGGGGGGACATGAGACGTTTGCCTCAAAAAGAAACAAGCAAGCAAGCAAGCAAACCAAAATGGAGAAATCAGTCAGTCACTGTGTCTACCAACAGGGACTCTTACACAGTATTGTGGGACATTCATAATCATCATAAAGGGAGAGTTGAGGCTCTAGGAACACCTCATGAGGCAGACGGCTAAATCATAACACCCAGGGCTGAAGATGGAGCTCAGCTGGTAGAGAGCTTGCCTAGAATGCAGGAAACCCTGGATTTGATTCCCAGCACTGTATCAGCCAGATGTGTGGCATACCCATGGCCATAATCCCAGTGGAGGCAGGAGAACATGAAGTTCAAGCTCATCCTTGGCCACTTAGCGCATTCCAGGCCAGCCAGGAACACAGGAGACTTTGGTTTTTGTGGGTTTGTTGTTGTTGTTGAATTAGATGTATTTAATGTGTGTATGTGCATGCGTTCATGGTGCATGCAGAGGTCAGAGAACAACTTGTAGGGGTCAGTTCTCTCCTTCCAGCAAGTGGGTCCCAGGGATTGAACTCAGGTCGTTGCCAGGCTCCGCAGCAAACACTTTTACCCACTGAGCCCTCTTGTATATATATATATATATGGAAAACTGCAGAGTACATATATATATATGGAAAACTGCAGAGTACCTATCTGTTTAAATGCACAAGGGTTTATTTTAGGACAATAATGCAATATGATTCCAATTACGTAAAAAAACTAACACGTAGTTACATACAACTGGTGACAGGAAGACAAGCAAACGTACGAAATCACAGAGATTGAACAGTTTGGTGAATGGCCCTGAGGGAAGGAAATCAGGCCTTTCTTATTATTTGCTGTCGTTTAGTAATGTATTTAAGTAGCATTCTGAGCTCCTCCTATCAGAGATAGGTCCTTTCAGAAGCACAAGGACATAGACGTGAATGAGACAGACTCCCTGCTCCTTCTTCTCCCACGCTCCAGCCAGGTCTAAAACCCTTGAGGGAACACTGCCACTCACCAAGGCAGCCCATTCCATCTCGGGGCACCTTTCATTTCCATAAAATTGGTTTTTAAAATATACATTATGCTAAAACCTGGCTTCTAATAACTGCCAACCATGGATCTTCAGTTTACCCCCTTGAGGTCTAAAGGGGCATCTCTCATCCTTTCTTTGAGCGACAGCCCTTCAGATCTTTTCAGTCAGGGGTCCTCTCGCCCCCTCCATCTCTACACACTCCGCTCCACCCACGGCTCTCCACTTGCATGGTTCCCAGCCCTAGCACCTCCCTGCTTGCTTGCAGCTAAGTGCTCTCCTTTTGTCTGAAGCCCCCACGTGAAGTTATGATCGTGATGCTACAAGTGCCACCTAGTCAGAAAGAAAAAGAAGGTGAAAACGAAATCCATCGGCTTCAGCAATCACGCCCTCATCCACCGCAACAAGCCAGTGGATCATGCCCCAAAAATACTTGTTTGGAAAAATGTGAACTATAGCACGGTGTGGCAGCACACACCTGAATCCCACACTTTGAAGGTGGAATTCAAAAACTTCCTCAGGTACGTCGTGAGTTCAAGGCCAGCAAAAGCTATTGGAGACTTTGACTCCAAAAAAAGGAGGGAGGGAGGAAGGAAGCTTTGCTATAGAAATCAAGACTTAGAAGACAGAAAGAATGTATCATCCTTGGGGTTTTCCTAAATGTTAGTTTATTGCTCCCAGGAATATGAATGTATCTAACAGACCCACAAATACTACTTCTTGAACTATGTGGTCTCGTCCTCCAATGAGGACAAGGGTATCCTTCACCATGGAGTTTCTAGTGGCTACAAGAGTGTCCAACCTGCAGCAGTGGTCCACTTCGAACTCATTAGATCTCAGTTCATGCAGATGCCGGGCTAGGTTAAGCCTCATGGTGTTCTATTCTCAGGGTGCACTTGGGCAGGAGGTAACAGGCGAAGCCAAAGTCCGTCATGAAAACGCAGCTAAGGGGCGTGGCAGACCCTTGCCTCACTGATACATTTGATCCTAACCATGATCCTAACTCTTGCAATGAGATGTGAGAAAGACACTCATTGTTTTTGAGACAGGCAAGGAGACAGGGCCAACAATCCTGAAGTGAAAAGCCACAAAATCCCCAGTGAGCTGGACAGAGCTGAAACCCAAGCATCACCCGCTTCCCACCTCATCACAGCCCTGCCAAGGCTCGCTCTCTTAGCAACAAATGTGTTACAAAGAAACTGTGGGTAAAACCACAGGGCATACATTAAATCCATCCCCATCCCCTCTCCTTCCTACCTCCACGGAAGCTTCTTGGTCAAAGTAGGGTTTCCCCAAGCCCAGCAGTACCAACATTCTGGACCAGGTGAATTCTTCATCGTGAACATGTATTAATTTGCTTTCTACTGCTGTGATGAACACTGTGACCAAAAGCAACTTGGGGAGAAAAGGGTTATTACAGCTTACAAGTTCTAGGCCATCATGGAGGGAAGCCGGGGTAGGTGCTCACGGCAGGCACTGAAGCAGAGGCCACAGAGGGACACTGTTCACTGACTTGCTCCCTCTGGCTTGCTTAGCCTGCTTTTTATTACAGCCTAGGCCTAAGTGCCCAGGGGTGACACTGCCCACAAGAGCCTGGCCCCTTCCATATGAACCATCAATCAAGACAATGGCCCACAGGCTTGCCTACAGGCCGTCTGATGGAAGCATTTTCTTGGTGGCAGTTCCCTCTCCCCAGAGGACCCTGCTTTGTGTCAAATTAAAACCAAAACAAACAAACAAAACAAACAAAAAAAACCCAACTAACCACCACAGTGTTATTTGCAGGATATCTGTCAGAACGCCTGGTTCCTACCATGGAGACAACTGTAGCACCTCTAAATTATAACAATCAAAAGTGTCAGGTGTGGATGAGGATACACCATTTACAGCATACCTTGCCTGGTAACTCCAACTACCCACGCCACACTGTTGTTAACTACAAACCATCAAGACCCACTATTTTTCCTCCATCTGCTCCTCCGTGTTCATTTTTCCCTGCTATTGGAATTTGCTCAGTCTTTCTACATAGCTGACCTCCCTCCAGCTGATTATAGCTCTTACTGGGTAGCAGCCCCTTGAGATTCATTCACAGTCTCTGGGTTACCACACCTGACATCTGTCAATCAAAGGTAGAAAACTGACTGACCCCCGTGAGGAAAACGGGATAGACTTCATCTTTCAGAGCTAGTGTCATCCTCATCCATCCCAGTCACAGGTGTGAAGGGCTGGCTGGCTACACAAGCAGGATAGCAGTCCAGCCCATTCCCCTGATGGGAAAGAAGGGTCGGGGGGAGGGGGAGTGGGAGCAAACACCACTCACCCTAATCCTTTCCTCCTAGGCAGAAGCAAATGCTGACACAGCTGAGGACTGAAACGTCCACGTTCAAGCAACATTACAGAGCCAGATGCTAACCACCTGGATAGGCGTTTAAGGGGTTAGAAAGGAAAGTCTGGAAGTTGTTAGAGTAAAATTAAATATTTCATTGAAGTGTTCTCTAGTTGTTAAGGAAACGCTGAAGGGGATGAAGGTCACTTATTAGTATTTTAAAAGATTCCATTTCAACATCAGGTCCCTCCCAGCCAATGGGAAGTCGGACAGAATTAAAAGGCGGTGCCTAAGTGATCCTTAAGGAATCACTTTCCTTAAGTCGGAGGAAGTACTGCAAGACTTTTGTGGTTTTTATTAAGTTCCCCAAGAACAGTACGCCAGCCTTTAAAACAAACAAACAAAAAGCCGTATCAGTCGTTTCTTTTGCTTTTGCTTGAGCACATGTGGCCCTCGGGGAACTAAACAGTTTCTTCCTCAAATAGAGAAAGGGATTCAAGAACCTCTCTAGTGTGTGTCAGAGAGAACAGCCAGATAGCCTTCAAAAACGAAAATAGAATGTATTTTCCTTTGTTGCCCCTGCTAAGCAGAACCCTGTGATTTCTAAGTATTTATTAAACAGCCAGCCCTCAATTCCATTTTATGAGTCGTTTATCTACTCTTATTTCATTTTTTTCTTTGAATGTTCTTAGATTTAAACAAAAACAACTTAGGTGAAGAATGAATCACTTCTTGGCGGTAGCCGATTACCTGAAGCTGTATTCCCATCTCGCAAACCTAAATAATGAACTTTCGGACGCGTCTGTTTGAGATACATGCTGTTGTCTTAATGAAAACTTAATTTGGAAAGACTTAAAACTTCACCAGTTCCAGGCGTGGTAGCGCACGCCTTTAATCCCCTGGGAGGCAGAGGCAGGTGGATCTCTGAGTCCAAGGCCAGCCTGGTCTACAGAGGGAGTTCAGGGACTGCCAGGGCTACATAGAGAAACCCTGCCTCAGAAAAACAAAAAGCAGTAACAACAACAAAAATCTTACTAGCAATCATCTGTAAATCACCCCCCACCCCGAACGCATGCACGCGCGCCTTCAAATACCAATGTCAAATGAGTTTGAAATAACAGGAGAATAAACCATATCATTTTTCTCAAAATATCACGGGAAGGGAAGATACAGGGCCTGAAAGTGCTAAGTGGTTGACACAAAAGACTACTGATTTAAAAGCAATCTGTTGTACCCTGGAAATCAGCTACAATAACAAGAAAACCTATGAAGACTACACATTGTCATGCAAATTAAAATACCATTAGTAATTTAATTTCTGTGAAGTACTACACCGACTGTGTATCAGTGCTATGCAATAAGTAGAGCTGAAAATTCGGGCTGGAGAGCTGGCTCAGTGGTTAAGAGCACCGACTGCCCTTCCAAAGGTCCTGAGTTCAATTCCCAGCAACCACGTGGCGGCTCACAACCACCTGTAATGAGACTTGGTGCCCTCTTCTGGCCTGCAGGGAATGCTGTTTACATAAAAATAAATCTTAAGGAAAAAAAAAGCTGAAAATTCAGTTTATGCTATATTAAAATTATGCTATATTAAACATTGTGTATAAAATCAAATCCACACTAATCCAAAATGATGTCATATCCAGTTGTCTCATTAGTCGTGACAGCCAGAAGCACCTGAGTTAATTTCTCCTCTGCTTGTGGCTTCCTCCCAGTTTGTGATAAAAGTACTGAAGAGCAAGAGAAAGAGAAGGCCAGCGCAGCAGGGCAGAGAAGGAAAGCAGGTAGCCGTGGGCTCCACGCACCCAACTCTGAGCTCTTCAGCAACAGAGTAAACATGAACCGCTGTCTGAGACTTCAGGCAGCCACCGTGAGAACCTGGAGAGCAGGTTTGCAATCGTTTCTCTGTTAGAGCTGGATGTCTGATTGACTTCACACTTCTCTATGGTGGGTAGCCTTTAAAAAGGCAGGCTTCGGCTATCATCAAGTCTAGGTCAGAGTACAGCAAAAGAACTACTGGAAAACAAACAGACTAGTCATCACCCACAGAAAACTCCTCCAGGAGCATCCACAAAGTCCAAGTGCTTTGAATGCGTCCCAAAATTACTACGAACCATGCAAAATGCTTTATTATACTAGATCCTGGGGAGAGGGGTACGGGAGCACAAGGGAATGCTTGCTAAGCATTCTTATCTCAACCATGAAAAGCCCTGTTGGGAAATCTAGCAGCAAACTGTGAGTCTCACAGGCTTAGGTAGAAAGAAACTCAATGTAAGGAAACCTGACTGCCCCTGATCCTCTTCTCTCCTACAGAAACCAGTGACCAGAAAATGCTCATTCCTCTTATATTAATGAGGCAGAAAATCTAAAAAATATCTAGTTTGTTCTCATTATTCTAGAAAGACAGGATGGAGAAGTATCAAGAATCCTAGCTACTTGAGCGTCAGCTTTACTTGGGAAGGGACTCTGCCTGAATCTCATTTTGTAGATTATGACTAATGATTAACTAAGTGAAGTTCTACTCTGCAGGCTGACTGCTGGCCACTCTGCACTCAATAAAATGTACCACGACCAAAGACTAAAACAGGATTACATGTATTGCTACCTGAAAACAATGCTGTTGTTTGAGGATTGTTGAGGATGGAGAAATAAAAAGTTCACAGTTTCCTCATGAACTTAAGACACACTCGGTCAGGCGATGGGAAGGTTTGGCAAAACCATCCCTCTCACCCATGACAGCAGCCAGACAGGAAAGCCGGAAAGGTTACCACAAAAATAAAAGTTTAAAAGGCAAACAGGGTTCATTGAGAAGAAAGTTCAGCAGTGAGCTAGTATATTGGCATTTCCTGGATCTATTCCAAGGATGGATGGGAACATTTGGGGATGGGGTACAGTTACATCCAACACTCAGTGATTAATACATATATTATCAAATGAATTTTATGCGCTGAACTCTTCAGAGCATGGGTCACACAGATTTACGAACTCTCCAAACTGTCTATAAATCGTGAGGTCGGCGACAGGGAAAGACCAGACACAGTACAGGTCTCCAGGGTGAATAAGACTACCAACATTTTGAGATCGTCAAAATGACATTGATGTGCTTTCTGATGTCTCTGAAGACATCTTTGTCAAGTCAATCAATCTTTGGGTTTGAAAATCAAAATGTATCTTAACACTGGACTCAGATCCTGTTCCTAGTGCTGCAAGGAACATATTTTGCTACCAGAAATAGGTCTTGGGAAAAGACACCCTTGGAAAACATTGAGATTCTTAAATTCCTGAAGTCAATAGCTCTCATCAAGGAACCAAGGAGTCTTGGGGGAGGGAGGGCTCTGTAAAAATAAAATGGGAGAGGCTGATGTCCAGGATCGAGGTTACCCGTGTCTAGAAAGGGCCTGTCACTTGAAGTAGTGTATGTTCAAACCTAGGAGTGCTGCCTGCTCTATGCACCAGACTACAGAGAACCCACAGCAACCTGAAACAGTCTAGAACTGGCAAAGATTGCTGCTTACCACCTCCGGCCGCTTTTGGCTTGCTGGTTTGTGTGTGTGTGTGTGTGTGTGTGTGTGTGTGTCTTTCACGCCTATGCTTGTAAATGTGTAAGATAGGAAAACAAATCAAAATCAGCAAAGCCCTCATTAGATTGTCCCCTTAACCCAAGCCAGGCAGAAAGAATCAATCGATATTTAGTACTTTGGACATATTGGTCCTAAGAAGGTAAACAATAGCAATAAAACAGAGAAGAATCCTATTCGCTTTTATTTTTATCATCACTGTGGTTTGGCTGTGCTTGATCATTTTTCTTTAGGGCTTTCCAAATAGTGAGTCCAATCCGAGAACTAAATTTAATTGCTCTGTGCCTCACCGGAGTACCACTATAATCCAGCAGTCAATTCGAGAAAACGAAGAGGCACATTTTCTTAGCAACCAGTCTTGAAGGGTTTTTTTTTTTTTTTAACTTCATAGATAGGCTAAGCTTAAAGTATTTTTCCATCTTAGAAGCGGATGTGAATTCTGAAACTAATTATTTTACAGGAAAATTTAACCCGTAAAGGATGGTTACGATGTTAATTTTTCTCTCTGTGCACAGAATCTACACACAAGTCTTTGCTTGGGATTAAAGCAGTTTATTTTCATTCCACTCATCACATGTACGTCATACGGGCACCCGTGAGATGCTTACGATTCAGGAGAAGCTAGAATATACTGTTTTGCACATGGCTTTGCTATTTCTAGAAGTCAATAAGCTAAATTATTGAAAACTGACAGAAAAAATTTGATTTTCAGGCAATCGTTTTTCACGTCTATTTGTTGTTAACTTACTAAAGTAGGATTCATTGCGAAATTTATAGCTGTTGTCTTCATCTATTCAAATAAGCTTTATATTTTCATTTTGAAGTTAAATCCTGGCTGGGGCGAGCTGCCTCCTAGGTAACCTCAGAATGCAGGCTGGCTTCTACCTGCGGGTGTCTTAACACAGAGGCGCCCCCCACCCGACCCTCCATCCACCATCAAAGGATGCTAAGGGAGGACACAGCCCAGAGACAAAACTTTCTGGTCCCTAACTCTACTCCTCTCGCCTCTGTACCAGGTCTCTAAAAAGGACTGTGGCTTTTGTTCTACAGACGTTCAGTACCATCCCCAAAGGTCGTAAGCTGTGTCAGAAGACGGGAATTTTGGAACCTGACGCAAAAAGTCCGTTTCGATGCAATTAGGGAGCAGGAGGTGTGCAAACACTAAAGGGAGGTGGGGGTGGGCAAGGATGGACTCCTCGATGCCTGGCTTATTCTATTCCAGCCTCGGGTCGCTATGTGAACCTCCCACGACTGAGGGCGAGGGCAGGGAGGGGGAGCTGGGGGACTGCTATGAACACCGGTGCCACCTGGGTCCCCCAGCTACAGTCAATACGCCGGTCTCGTCCCAGCTCAGGCTACAATCGGGAGAAAGCCAGTGTGGCCGTGGTTTGGAGCTTCCTGTTTGTAAGCGAGAAGCTCCCTAGAAGACTCTGGGACCCGGGTTCTTCCTCCCACCGCGCTGGTGGCCTGAGGCGGAGGAGGGGGCAGGGCCGGAGGCGCTGGGCGGTCCCCGGGGCTGCGCAGGGCCGCCAGGCGGACAAAGCGCCTCCCGCTCCCTCCCCCACGGCCGCGTTCCAAAAGGGAGGGGAGGGAGGGCCGGAGGGGTGGGATGGAGAGGGAGGCCGGGGAGGGAGAAGAGGAGAGGAGGAGGGCGCTGCCGGCGGGACTGGGCTGGAGCGCGCAGAAGAGGGAGGGCAGAGAGGAGGGGCCAAGGAGAGCAGGGAGGAGGGAAGGATTCTTGAAGCCCAAGATAAACAAATTGTTCCTCTTCACGTGCGGGGTGGGGGGTTGGGGGAGAGCGAGCTCCACGGCCTCCCCTCCCCCACGCCGGCTCTTTGTCACCGCCCGCCCGCCCGAGCGCCCGGCGACACTGGCACCACCCCTGGCGCTCGGAGATCCGGAACGTGCGCGATGCACAGAACGCACACGGAGAGGGCGCCCGGCGCCCGGCCCCACGCAGCCGGTGGAGGCGCGCTGGGGAGAAGGGGCGCGCTCCTAGGAGATGGCCATTACCGGGGCCCCGAACCCGGAGACACAGTGGGAGGAGGGAGGGCAGACACCTTTCCAAGCTTCCTGCCTCCACCTCCTCCTCTCCCAAGGAGGAAAGCTAGAGAACCCGGGAGAGGAGATAAGAGAAAGGATTCCACCCTCCGGGTTAGGGGTGGGATCGGCCCCTTCCTCCCCCCCCCAGCACTTAAGCCATTGGCTGCGCATCCTCCCGCGAACCCACCCACCCGGCCATTTAAGCCTTTCTCCTCCCTGCTCCCCTCCACTCCTCCGGGCTCAATACCCGGTGCCTGAAAGTTGGCGGAGAGCGAGGTGGGGGCAAGTTGAAGAAGATGGGGGACAGTTCCAAGCCTTGCGGCAGTGGCAGGGTCAGGGCACAGCCCTGGCTGCCTCGCTCCCACCCAGCCGCGTCCCTCTCGACCCCTGGCGGCTGCCCCACCTGCCCTGCCTGCCTCAGCCGCAGGTCTCGAGCGGCGAGCGCAGCGCTCGCGCGCCCTGCATCCGCGCGCGTCCCCACGAGCACGCGCGCGCAGCCACCCTCGCTCGCATCTCACCCACTTCAAAGTTCATTCACAAAACTCCCAGACTTTCCCAAGCCCAAAGGAGAGGAAGCTAGGGACTCTTCCTTTCCCTCCTAAGGGTTAAGGGCCTGGTGCCCACTCAGGATGTGCGACGGCATCAGTTTCCCCCTGCAGCCGACGGATGTGATGAGAGGGGTGGGCGAAAGGGGGACCGATCTGGGGAGGCGCGGTGGCACGGGGCGAGGTGAAGGCGGGGCGCGGAGGGGAGCAGCGTGGTTTCTACTCCCGGGTTCACTCTCACTCGGATCCGTTTCTAAGACAAGGAGGGGGAAACTTTTCCTGCGCCTCACTCCAACGCTCTCGAAGCTCCCTCCTCCCCTTGCAGTCGTGACTGGCTTCTCTCTCATCCCCTCCTCCCCAAATCTGACAACCCTGACAGATTAACAGGTAGCGGCGTCAACGACAGCGTTTACCCTGAGAAAAGTTGACGTTAACCCTTCGGCTCCATCCCACCTCACTCACCCCCGGTGCAAATCAGACCCTCACACCCCCACGCCAGAAACTCCACGCCCCCGACCCCAACGCGCGCCCTCACCATGATCAGCGTGTGGTTCCTCTGCTCCGCCGAGGCAGCCTCCGCATCTTGCTGGGCTTTGCTCGGGTGCTGTTGCTTGCCGGTGCTGGCGCCCGATTTCTTGGCCCTCTGCTCCAGGGTCCGCTGGTAGAGGCTCACGGTGTCCCGGCGCTCCAGCTCCAGCTGTTCCACCTGAGCCTGCTGATACCTGTTCTCGCAGTTGACGTGGTGCCGCCGGCAGCCCTCGATACGCTGCCGGAGCCGCTCGACCACCGTGCTGTGCTTGGGGACGGCCGCCGAGCCGCCGCCGGGGCCCCCGGAGCCGCCGCAGCCGCCGGCAGCGGGGTGATTGCCACTCGGAGCAGCCGGAGTGCTATTGGGAGTATTCACGCCGATCCCGGCCCCGCCGAGGTTGCTGCTCAGGCTGCTGTTGATGCAGATACTACTACCATTCGCGGCAGCAGCGGGGGCTGCGAAATCCCCCATCCTGCTCCCGGGGCACACTATTTTGGAAGAACTTTTTTTTTTTAATCCACCCCCCTATCAGCCTCCTCCTTGGGTCCAAGGATTAAAATAGTTTAAGTGGAACGCGGGGGAGACGCAAGCACATGGATGAAAACAGCGATCCCCACGGGGCGAAAAAAAAAAGGGGGAGAAATTTTGGGGTGGTTTTTGTTGTTGTTTCCTTAAAAAAAAAAACTGTAAAGATCGAGGGAAGGAAAGAGGGGGTGTTATCTGAATACCATCAGACACCTATCAACAAATAGAATCCCAACAAACTGAGCCGGCAGCAGATAGGCTTGCAACTCAAGGGGAGATCCGCTCCTCGCCTGCCTCCTTTTAATAATCCATTATTTTCTAATAAATTCCAGGAGGTTTCCGGTGGTTGGCAAGCATTTTCTCCCTACGTACCGAAAAACACACCCCATGTACACACACAAGCGTGTGCCTCCAGTGCGGACACGCGCGACATACACTCACTCCACGCCGCATCGGAAAACGGCGAGCTTGCTTATTGCATTTTCCTTCCACAAAAAAGTTTTGGTGTTTATGCCGCCCCGTGTTCTCAAAGTACTTTGGCTGCTCAGTTGCATTTCACAGGAGCCTAGACATCGAGTCCTCGGGCTGGGGCAAGTAAACACATGGACAGTCCGAGGCGACTGCAAAAGTAGATCGCTGAAGTCCTTTGCGAAACGCCGCGCGGAGAGCAGCCCCTAACGCTCGGCCAGGCTGCCGCTGCCGCCGCCGCCTCCGCCACCATCACAATGATCAACTGCTCGCCGCCGCCGCCGCCGCCTCCTCCTCCTCCTCGCGCTCCTCCACCTCCTCCTCCTCCTCCATGCCAGCGGAGTGATATCAGGACGCGCGAGCTCAGTAAACACGGCAGCGGCGGCGGCTGGAGGCCGTGAGACGAGCCCGGGGACCCGGCGCAAAACCCGGCCCGGACTCTCCCCGGGCGGGAGCGGGCGCGGCGCGCACCTACCCGGCTCCCGCCTCCCTCGCCACTCCCCCCGACACACACCCTCCGCCCTCCCCGTCCCCCAGCCCAGCTGCTCCCCAGGCTAGGAAGCCCGACCTGCCAGGAGGAGGGAAAGCAAAGATGGGGGGGGGGGGAATCTCAGGAGTGGATCACCTTTTGACCCGTGCGCGCGCACGCGCGTGTGTGAGTGTGTGTGTGTGTGTGTGTGTGTGTGTGTGTGTATGCGCGCGCGTGAGAGAAGCGCGCGGTGCGCGCGCGCGCGTGTGTGTGTGCGTGCGCGCGCGCACGAGCGCGCGGGAACGCGCCAGGCTGGCTGAGTTTCCTCCTGCCCAGCGAGAGGTATCCAGCGAGCCCAAGTTGTTGTTATACATTTATGCATTATATTGCAGAACTGTGCATGACCAGGCAGAAACATTGCAGCTTCCCGGCAGCTGTCATTCCCACCCATGTGGAACGAAAAAGGCAAATGAGTGACTTGTTTTTAAGACCCAGAGAGTAAGTCCTTGCTAGTGCTCAAGAACTCTTGCTCAAACTCTAGGACCCTCTTAACCCAAATACTTAATTTTTTTTTCTTACTACGTTTATCTATTTATTGGGTCGGGGGAGGCGACTAGTGCCTCAGCGCGTGTAGAAATCAGAAGCCAGCTTTGTGGAGCCTTTTTCTTTCTTCCAAGGTGGACACCGGGGTTTGAACTAAGGTTGTCGAGCCCCAGGACAGTCACCTTTACATGCTGGAAGTCTCATCAGCACCAAAGTACCGAATTTTCAGTGAACAGAAATAAGCAGTGGAAAACAAAAACAAAAAAGACCTTTGGGATATTATTTATTTCTCTGCACATAACGACTGTTGTTATTAGAGTGATTATTGTTTTACTTACCCTTGAAAAAATTAAAACCAAGCAAGCAGGGACTTGGAGGTGAGACTAAGCGTACATTTTAACAGACTGTTTTGAACAGTAGGTGCTAATGACAGCAGTAATTAAGGGCCCTTCGTAAATCAAGTGGAAAGATTGCAGATTTCATGCATTAGAACTATAGGGAAAGCAGCATTTCACAGTTTGTTGTGACCAAAACAAAAACAAGCAAAAAATAGCAAGCTAACCTTACTGCTGGGTCTGTTTCTTCCTATTTCAATGGATTCACAGTAAGTACAATTGAAATGGAGTAGCAGCTTCAGAAAAATCATCTCGAGATTCTCTTCATTATCGCAAACTACCCAGACATTAGAGTATCTGACAAGCAGAAGATTCAAACACCCTTGGCTCAGACTTAACATCATCGCAGAGATACTTTTGCCAAAAAAAAAAAAAAGGAAAAGAAAAGAAAAGAAAAAATTCAGGAATTGCTAGTACTTCTGGGATCCGAAGGCAG
Organism: Peromyscus eremicus; assembly: GCF_949786415.1. Lineage (NCBI taxonomy): Eukaryota > Metazoa > Chordata > Mammalia > Rodentia > Cricetidae > Peromyscus > Peromyscus eremicus. The sequence goes on from NW_026734305.1 coordinate 903,267, forward strand.
CAGACCTCACCAGAGGTCTGCATGGAAAGGCATTTTGTGTTATCTCAACAAATCAATGAATTTTGGAGGGGGTGCAAAGTCAAAACACAGCCATGTTTTCTAAAGTACCCAGAAATAAAAGAACTTTGGACCTTATTATTGTGTGACAATTTTTTTCCCTGGGGAGATGCAACACCCATGCCTACTCATCCCAGATAGTGAACCCACCACAGACCAACATACAGACACCACCAAAGTCCAACTTGGTGAACCAATGAGTTTTATTGGGGTAACTTACAGGAATGTGGGTGAGGGGTGACTTACAGGAGCAGGAATGATGCAAAGACAGCTGCATCACCAAAGCCCACCCCAGCATGGGTGACAGCTCACAAAGCTGGGAACCTGGAGCACACTGCACAGCCTGCAGGCGGCTCAGCAGGTCGGACGGTGTCCTTTGCAGGTGCCTCAGTTGGACTAAACCTCTTCCAGGTAGCGAGACTACTTTCTGCTTCTTCAAGACAGCTGGTCTGAACCCAATCTACTTGGCTTGTCTGAGAGTCTTTTGTACATTGTCTCTCCCTCAAGTCTGAGGTGGACTCTCAGCTTTTATTTCTTACTCTGTGTGTGTGTGTGGGGGGGGGAGTGTAGTGAATCTGGTCAGTTTCAGGGACTTCCTGAAGCCCTTTTGAGGTATTTATCTTCCTATCTAAGGAGCTTCCCCTGCAGGATGGAATGTTTCAATATCAGAGGAAACTGTTACACACTTATGCATTAGGCATGAGGTCTGATTTAAACTCTCGTCATTTCTTGGTTTTGCTGATTAGCAGAGATGCTATTTCTAACCTCATAATATCAGCGATCTGGAGCTTTAGTTTTCTCTAGTTAATCAGGTCTATACGATGAACTATATCTTTAACATCCACTAAATTATTTGGCTTTTTAAAAAGGGGAAGCAAATTATTATTTATCTTGGCGGAAAAACTGTAAGAGGTAAAACCTAAGGTCCAGAGGATCTCTTGTTAAAGTCAACCTTCCTTTTCTAAAATCCATCTAATTAATACACAGTTCCTGGGTCAGAAATGCCCCCTCAGTGTCAGCCAGGAAACTAATCTGAGGGGCTGCCCCGCTGGCTCAGCAGTAAAGAGCACTTACTGCTCCAGCAGAGGACCAAGGTGTGGTTCCCAACGCCCTCCTGGCAGTTTACAACTAGGCTCTAGACTCTCAGTTGCAGAGGCTCTGGCGCCCTCCTCTGGCCTCTGCAGTCACCAGACACACATGCAGTGCACATATATGCAGGCAAAATAAAGATAAATAAATACAATATTTAAAGAAAATTAAACCAAGTGAGTCACATACAAAAGAACCCATTTGCAGTTTAAAAACGTGTAGAAAGTGAAATTACAAGAAAAAGCGATGAGCAAGTAGCCTTCTGGACATACTCACAAAGAAGTCTGTACCCCAGGCAGCTCACGGCTTCACCGCAGAGGGGAGGCTGGGATTCTGCATGCTGACCTCACACCTAAACCACTTACTCACCTCACCAAGTCAAGAAGGCAACTTGATTTACTCAGGCAAGAAACTGGAGGGTCTGAAGCGTGAGGTCTGTGGTTTTGAGACACTGAAATGCATTCTACTTTTTCCTGTAACTCAGACTTTATTTTTTTTTCATGAAGAATATCTCATTCTGCAGAAACAAAAATAACAATAATTGTAGCATTATGGATTCCCATAAGTTAATTATCTCATTTATCATAAAAATGAAACCAAAAGTACATGGAAATTTGCATCCCTCTCTTTGGGGGACCAGTATGTAGAGAAGTGTACTTTGTGACTATACCTCAGAGCTCCCCAAAGGCAAGTAGAACTACATCATTGTATCCTAAACATTTTTGGTTACAGCAAGTTTGGCCTGATTTTACTGTTTGACATGCGCCACATTCAAAAGAAGAACGGACAGCTCATAAAATCTCTCTCACACACACACAGAATTACCCACTTCTTCAAAGTGGTGGGGATGGTAGTCACAAGCAGAAGTCTTTGAGAACATCAACCTGGATTGCACTCCGTGCATACATGAGGTCAGAAACACCAACACAGTTGTGTCAGGGGGTCAGAAGATTCAGGAAGTGAGCAGGACTGGAGAATTGATCTTCTACTGTAGTGACCGCATCCAAAGCAGAAACCTTTGCCCTGGCTGTTTGTAGACTTTCTGATACACACCTGCAAGGCTGCCTAAATGTCTCCTTGGAAGTCTTAGAGAAAGCCAAGTTCTTCAGACATTGATTTTAGTCCTCTCTCATTACTGGGTTTTGAGAGTGTGAACACCTTTGTGTTTTATTTGTGCATGCTATAGAATATTCAGGGAGGTAGACTCACAAGCAATGCTTGATGGGATGGAAAAATAAAAAGTCATCTGAATTGCACTAGGTGCACACCTTTAGTCCCAGTACTGGGGAGGCAGAGGAAGGTGGATCTTTGAGTTCGAGGCCAGCCTGGTCTACAGAGTGAGTTCCAGGATAGCCAGGGCTACATAGAGAAACTCTGTCTCAAGGGAGGGGGGGGGGGGAAGGCCTCTGAGATGCTAGAGGAAGAATGAGGAAGTTGGGCAGACTGTGATGGTTGGGGGCCCAGAAGGATACCTCAGTCAGTAAAGTGCTTGTCTTGCAAGCATGAAGTACTGAGTCTGAGCTCCAGCACCCACATAAATGCTAGGAGATGGGAGACTCCTTCGTCCTGGCTGGCTAGCCAATCCAGATTTAAATCGCTAAGCTCCAGGCCAACGAGAGATCCTGTCTTGAAGCAAACAGCATCGTTTCTGAGGTTGACATTCAAGGTTGTCTTCTGGTCTCCACACATGTGTGGGGTGACTATAGTTGTATCCTCAAACTTTGCCGCTAGCTCTCTAAATACCAGGAAGAAAAGGGTGTGATGATTAAGGGCCTGCACAAGGTTGTCCTGCAGCTCTGGTCTTGAGACCTGGCTAGCATTTCCAAGAACTGAATCACATTCTCTTTCTTTTAGTCAGTTCTGTCATCTGTCCATGTCCCTCTGAGAGGTCCCCAGTGACCCACTGACAAGGAAGACAACTTCATGCTCAGTTCATAGACCACTCTGCCTCTCCATTGTCAATGGGTCGATAAAACTGACTTCATCATTGTATCCTAAAACAGGACTTTGGTGCCTTAAGTACAGTAGGAACTCTGCTGCTCATATACAAATAAGCAAATACTTCTATGTCCTTCACGGAGTGCTGCATTCCTGAAGTCCTAGCTGTTTGGATGGGAGCTCCACCTCAACCCCTGGCACCCTGGCATCCCTATACCTAAAGAGTCTGGAATGTTCTGGTGGAAGAGCTACCTCAACTCCCCTCCCCCATCTCTTTCCCCAAACCCACCCCTTCAAAGCCCACCAAACACAGCTCCCCCAAGAGAGGCTCAAGACCACTCCCACAGGGTATATAAGCTGCATCCCAGAAAACAGACACATGGTTCTTCCGGTCTCCTCTCTGAGTGGCCGGGAAATCACCTGGGAACACTTTACCCATTAAACCTGGGCTTTTCCAATTCGGTCTGATTTGGTTTAACTTGGATTGCTGCGTCGGCGGAGAGGCCTTCAGGGTGAAAAGACTTACCACCAGCCAACTGTCTAGCGATACTATTGTTTCAATAACTCCACAAATATATTGGTGGTCACCTTTGTGCCACACACTGTGGTAGGTGCTGGGTACATAGCATAACAGGATTCAGGACTCTGTCCTGACCTCAGTGGATCAGGGCAGAGGATGTTGTAACAGGACTAAGATGGAGAGGGTTGGGAGCAAGGGACCCAAGGAAGCTTTTCCAGAGAAATCCACCAGTAATTCCCTCGCACAGGCCTGGGAGTATGAGAGAGTGTGATGACAGACGAGGCTGAGGCCCAGGAGGTAAACAGGAGCCAGATTGTTCAAGGCCATCCAGAAGTTCAGAGTCTGTCCTTGGGATACCACATGCTGTTGAAAAGACTTCAGCCGATTCGCACTTTTTACTGTGTTTGTGTTTTCAAAAGGGTGCTGTGGAAATCCTGGGTCTGACAGACGCTTCACCAAGAAAGCTCCCGAGAGCCAAGTAAGTTTAGGACATGGTTTCTGGGCATCTTTCTTGAAGATTCATTACCACCTTGACGGGCACAAGTAATCTCACAGCAAAGCACATTTAACTTTGTGTCGCCTAACAGAGCCAAAATCTTGTTCCATCACACAGAACACGGCAGAAAGCTCTGTGCAAGAGAGCGAAATCTGTTGAGGATGGACCTCAGTGGTAGGACACTGCCTAGCGTGCATGAGAGAGACCCTGGGTCCAGTCCCCAGCACCTCAAAAAGAAAGGGGCGTGTGTGGAGGAAATCGAAGGCAGTTCTGTTTATTTTATCTTAAAGTGTGTGTGCACGTGTGTGTAGATGTGTTTGACGGGTGTCCAGAAGCCAGAGGAGGGTGTCAGGTGGCCTGCTCTGTCACTCCTCCTTGAGAAAGGGTCTCTCACTCAACCTGGATTTAGTCTGAAAGCCAGCAAGCCCCAGGCAACCTGTTGGCTCTATTCCCTACAAGACTGAAATTGCAGACCTGGGCAGGGCCGCACTCCAGCTTTTATACACGGTCGCTAGGATTTGAACTCAGATCCCAGGTGCACAGCAAATGCTCTTACCTGCTGAGCCATCTCCTTGTCCCTGGAAGGCACTTAGTCTAAATCCACCTATAGTCACAGTCACCAGGCATGTAGCCTGAGTCAAAGACCACACTCCCTCATCACGCCCTCTGTCACTTGTCCTTAACAAGCAGGGCTAAGGTCCTTTAGTAACTTCTATGGGATGTGTTGAACTCTGACCTTAAAGTGGGAAAGAAGTATCTCCATAAAACAGAAATCCCAGAGGGGAGAATTTTCCAACATGGCCCTTTGGGTATATTAATACTTATCTCCATGTAACAAAACCTCCTTATGAGGGGTAAGGCCAGCCTTATTTAATTGGACTCTTAATTATGGGTTATCTATTAATATGAAAAGTTACCTTATGTTGGAAACCTGTGTTCTGACTAGAATAATAAATACTGGCCTCCTAAAGCTGTTTCTATGATTTCCTTGTGCCTGGTAAGCCAATTGCTATGAACGGGTCATTCCCCATTGACCAGAGGTCTTTCAAAGTTTCTTTCCTTAATAGGTAAATATTCCTCACAAGACCCCATTTACGTTATTAATTTTCACTTCTTTAGGAAGAAAGTGTTTCGGGATTCCTAGACTGTGCCATAATTTTCCAGAGGAATATGAGCTGGTGGATTATTTTCTTGTTCATGTATTTTAATATGTATGTAATGGTTTTATAGTTATTATGGGAAAGGTTATCTGAAGTCCATGATGGGGAAAAGTTTTTAAAAGCCTTTCATTCTGCTTCACATATTTCTCTTTTTGGTGCTGAATCACTTGCCATAGCAAGGCACCTGGCCTGTGAGAGGTCTGGTTTCTATTGTGGATATTGAAAAAATACATTTGTGATATACAGTATATAGCCAGCCAAGCTGTTACCTTTGGAAATTACTAATTAAACCTTTGACGGTCACCGAATATGTATCCTGTACCCCCATTGCATTGTTGAAGAAATGGAGGCTCAGAAAAGTTAAGAAATGTTCCAGAAACCAGATTTGAACTCTGGCATTCTAACCCCAGAGCACAGAACTGCAGATAGAACGTGGGTCAAATTCCTAAGTTGAAAGTTCAGAGTTCATACACAACTCCTACTTCTTTGCTGGGCCACATCTCATAGTGATGAGTCTGTTGCTCTTCAGGGTTAAGGCTGAGGCACTGGTTTTCTTTTTTACAGAAAGCCGTCTTCTTGCTCCAGTTCAAATCTGGGACATTCCTGTCTTCACATTTGCGGGATTCCATTGTATTCTGTCAATTTCCTGTTTAATAAACCTCAGTTGTTGTTTATCACACTCTGTGCCTAATTCTCGGCCTGGCTATGAAGGAGCCACAATTCCTCACAGTCACCAGAAGAGAGGAGACCACAGCCAGGGCTGGGCAGGGTCCTTGGGGGGTTCCATCATGTGCTGTCATTCTTTAGAAATTATTTCAATGCAATCTAAGAAAAATCAGAGTAGGCTATGATTTATTTATCTAAATGCTGCTTCTTGGCGGCCTCGGGGATCCTATAAATTGCCTTGGAAAGGTGCCAGGGTGGAAGAGAGGCAAAGCGGAGCAGATTCTTGTGCCCACATGGCATCCTGGTGTGTGTTGGAAGGTGAGGAGTTCGTATTTGCTGTATCCCATGGCCAGGTACTAACAATTTGGCCAGAGACTTTCCATTTATTACTGAAACCCCCAATCAATCCCATTACCCCTAAGACCAGGTAAAACAGAGTTGGCCCAAATGTGCTGTGAGCTTTTAGGAGGTTAGCTAGACCTTCAGTTTTTGTTTTTTTTTTTTGTGAAAAGGGTAGCTATGTCTCTCTTAGTAAGAAGTTAGGATTTGATAGGTCCACGGGCTCCTTCGTCTCCAGTGATCTGGGGAGGGAAGAGAGCTATTTGGGAGTTGAAACAAGTAACTGAGGACTAGACACACTTTAGAAACTTGACGGGTGACGTAATCTACTCCAGACTAAGTCTGTCCTTCCGTTGACATGCTGAGACGCTGATCAACAGCAAACGTGATGGGATCAGGATGCAGATTTGGGAGAGGTCATTAAATCATGAGAATGGATCAGTTCTGAGAAAAGACCCAAGGGCTGGAGAGATGGCTCAGCAGTTAATCACACATACTGCTCTTGCAGAAGACCCAGGTTCAGTTCCCAGCACCCACTTACGGCAGGCACATAATTCCAAATTCCAGGAGGATCTGACCTCTCTGGCCTAGACTGTACAAGCACCTGCATGTGCATTCACACACACACACACACACACACACACACACACACACACACACACACACGAATACTTTAAAATAATAAAAATCAATCTTTTTTTTAAAAAAGAGATAACCTAGCCGGGCGGTGGTGGCACACGCCTTTAATCCCAGCACTCGGGAGGCAGAGCCAGGCGGATCTCTGTGAGTTCGAGGCCGGCCTGGGCTACCAAGTGAGTTCCAGGAAAAGGCGCAAAGCTACACAGAGAAACCCTGTCTCGAAAAACCAAAAAAAAAAAAAAAAAAAAAAAAAGAGAGAGAGAGAGAGAGAGAGAGAACCTGAGAAAACCCCTTGTCCCTTTCTTTCTTCCTCTCAAAACTCAGGAACAAGGCTCTCAGCTCCCTTCTTGGAGCTCACACCTCCTCCTTGGACTCAGATCCAGGAGAAATAAACGTCTGCCATTCAAGCCACCCAGTCCATGACATTTTTTCCTAGTTTAAAGACATTTGTTTATCTAGTGTGAGAGGGGGTGCACACACATACCATGGCACCCACATGGGGATCCAAGGCTAATTTGGGGGAATTGGTTCTTCCCTTCTACCATGAGGGGCACAGGGGCCAAACTCGGATCATCCATTAGCTGCGAGCTCCTTCCTCTTCCTGAGGTGCTGGCTCGTCAGTCTCATGGTGTCCTTATTAAGGCAGTCCACCATGACTGAGACTCAGTTACACACTAGAGGAAACTACTTTGCTAAGTACTTCCATTCTATAATGTGAAAGTGACATCAGGACCCAGAGTGTGGCTGGGGCTTTAGTGTTGCTTAGCATTTGAAAGACCAGCACCAGGCAAGAAACATGGACAAGATCAAATTCAAGGCCTCTGTCTTGACACCTTCCCGAATTCCGCAGTGGGTGGTAGTTAAAGGCCATTTACCGGTCTGTCTCTGCTAATGCCATTCATTCTGTAACTATTTACTGATCACGAGTCCTGTGCTAGGAGCCACGATACACGTGAAACAAAAGTTTCCTCCTCCAGGAAGCCTCCCGAATTAATGGTGGGGAGGAGATGTGGGTGATACACACGGAGAGCACTAGCAAGGGGAGGTTAGGGAAGAGGAGCCTAAGCTTAGTTAGATCGACACCTCACCGTAAGGGGAGGCAGCAACAGCCAGACGCCGCCGTGGCTGGAGCAGGTAGCACTGGCTCCCGGTCTGGTGGAGGCTCGCCCAGGCATGTCTGTCTAATGGCCGCTGCTGCTCTCCCGCTTTAACGTTGGAACAAAGCCTGGGCAACATGGGTTTGTCTCTGCACAAGCTGCATTCTTCACGTTGGCTCTGGTAGACAGTCTAGGTCAGCAGATTTTAAGCTGCGTTGAGCCCTAAGAATTCCTCCATTGGGCCCCAGGGACCTATGGTGAGGAGGGAACCGGCCCTTCTTAACTCAACTGCCTCTTCAAATCAGTACCATTTTTAAAATGTATAACTGATTTCAGCCTAGAGTTTGAAAGTAGTGTTCTGTCTGTCTGTCTGTTTCTCTGTGTGTGTGTGTGTGTGTGTGTGTGTGTGTGTGTGTGTAGACGCTTGTGCCCATATGTGGACCTATGTATGAAAGTCAGAGAACAACCTTGGGTATTGTTCATAAGGAGCCATGCACTTTTGTGGTTCACCATCAGGAGCCATGCACTTTTGTGGTTCACCCTCAGGAGCCATGCACTTTGGTTTGTTGTTGTTGTTGTTTGTTTGTTTGTCTGTTTGGTAGCATCTCTCAATGGCCTGGAAGTCACCGAATAGACTAGGCTGTCTGGCCAGCAAGCTCAGGGATCCCCCTGTCTGTCTCTGTAGTTGTGAGATTACAAGAGTCCGTCACTATACTGGCATTTTTAGCATGGGTCCTGGGGATGTGAACTCAGGTCCTCATGCTTCCAAGGCAGACACTTTACCAAATGAGCCATCTCTGTCCGCCATGATGCTCTGGTCCTCTTCTCTCATCTTTCTTTCTGGGGGTGCTTCGGTTGAAACTCGGTGTCCCATGCATGCTGGACAGGTGCTCTCTCACTGAGATCATCTCCAGTCCTCGTTCTTCTCTTCCTGACGCCACCAAACCCTATTCACGAGCCCCAAATCTTTGGTTCCAAAAGTCTGAGTACTGTGTTCAATGTCAGGTCCCTCTTCATTCCTCTGGGCTGGGCAGGTTCTAGGGTGTTGGAACCAACTATTCATGAAATGGAGGAAAGCTGTTACTATGCCAACAGAGCGTGGGGCTGGAGGCGGGGCACCCGTGCACTCTTGGAAGCATCGTGAGGATGCTCTGGCTGGTGGGTTGGTGGGTGGGTTTGAGAGCTCCTAGACCCATATATGGATGGTTAAGGAAATACCTCTCAAGAAGGCATTGTTCCAGTGTCGCTGGCTTTTGTCTTTCTGGCCAGTATATGCCAGTGTGAGACTAGAAAGGAGAGAGCTATTTCTGACCCAGACTCTTCTGCTACTCTCCACATCTTGAGTAAATGTCAAAGTGATGTGGAGGCCACCACACGACATCCAGGTATTTGGTCCAGTCATGCCTCTGACTACATGGCTTTTGATGAGGACAGAAGAATCTAATGTGAGCTATAGCAATGTCAGAATCGGTAGATAGGTTACCTCCGGGGAGATAAAAAGTAAATGTCTGAGCTTTGGATTTGATCCTCCTCAGTTTTTGCTACCTCACCTTCTGCCATTTGCTGTAAAAAAAAAAAAAAATCAAAAAATCAGCATGGAGGAAGTAGGCCTGTCATATGTCAGCTTCCGGCAAGAACACACCTGTGGAGTCATGGCTGCCCATGGGAGGTTCACTAGACCAAATACTCCCCATCCACCGATGGATGACTGACAGGTATTATAAAAAGACCAGCCTGACTGGCCAAGAGCAGACATCACTTTCCTCAGTGTAGAAAGTGTGGTGTCTATTGTTACCAAGGGTTCCACACAGTGGGAAGCTCCTGAGGCATAGATGTTACACAGAGTTGAAGTCTCTAGAGACGCTTCCTCCCCTGCCATAAACACTAGTTTGGGGCTAGGGACTGAGGAAGCTCAGCTGATAGGGTACTCCCTTAGCACGCACAAAGCCCTGGGTTCAGTCTCCAGGCATGGTAGTGAATACCTGTCATCTTATCCCTCAGGGGTCAGGAAGAAAGAGCCGGAGTTCAAGATCATCCTCCTCTGTACAGTAAACTCAGGGTCAGCCTGGGGTGCCTGAGACTTTGCCTCACAGCACCCATGGAAACATTAATTTGTTTATTTGTTTCCCTGTGTGTGTCTGGCGTTGGGGTGGGGTGGGGGGTGTTACGTTATAGTTATGTTA